>NC_079910.1:9155878-9508074 GCF_024868665.1 Triplophysa rosa | reverse complement strand
GGTAAAAGCCCTCTTTGCAGGAACAGCTGATGGCGCCGGGCCCCGAAAGTTGGGTGTTTTCTGGACAAGGTTTGCAGGCCTCGGTGGACACTGATGATTTGAAGAAGCCTGGCCCACATTCTGCAAAAAGAGTGTTTGGATAAGGATGAGAGGTAACGGTGCAATTAAACTGCTCTCGGCATACATGTCAAGTGATCATCTATCTATGAACACATTTAATGAAGCTCCATTGATGTGGTGTTTTTTCTCAGCTTTTTTTTTAAGCTCTGTGCAAGAGTGTGCAAAGTTGACAGAGCACGACTAAGCATACTCCTACTCCTCCAGTATGAACCATCCCCCCCGTTCTCTACAAACAGGACCAGTCATCCCACATTCCAGACCAGAACCTTCGCTCTCAAAAGTCAACTAGAGAAAACAGAACAAAACAAATAAAACCAACACGCAGAATGAATACTGCATCCAACAAAGAGAATAAATAGTTTTACGAAAGAGAAATGTTTTCAACGAAGTCTGGTTAGTTAGTTGCCACACACATTTTTGACCAATGCATAAATCATATCCCATGATTTTTTTATGTTTATAACGGCAAGGATTTTTACAAATAATTTTGTAGAGATTATAGTAACAAAGAACGTCATCTAGCCATCCAAATATTTTAAAGCTGAGCATAACTAAGAAATACTCATATCTGCATAGTTTAATCATGAAAATCATTATTTTAAAATTTCTTCATACTTTTAGGTTTTTCATTACTGAATCTCTTTATATTTGACATGATAACAAACAAATATAACACATAATTCTAGAACAAAAATGAAAAGCAACGAGAATGCTTTGTAAACATACATAAATTAGCCAATTGGACGTTTAAATGTATAAGCAGGAAGAATTTTCTGAATCTGCCTACAAACATTCCAATGTGTCCAGCTCATGTCCTTCCGCTGTCAGAGTCATTCACAATCCCTCACCACCCCATATACACACACACAAACGCACACACACCGTTTCCTGTCCGCAGTGTACTGTTCCATTTATTTACATTCGCAATAAAAAGCTGATATCTGGTTCTCGGTTTCATGTGTGGCTTTTATCAGACAAAGGACAAGCTGAGACATGGCAGGGCAGATTATTAGTTGCATTACACAATCATACACGCCATGTGTCTGATGCAGGTGAGATATCAAAATTTGTGTGCTGAAATACTGCCAGCGGTACGTTCAGTGTAATGCCGCAGAGATTAAATATGATTAAATGATCCAGAGTAATATATTAGTTTAAGGACACTTTAAAAGTATGACTGGATGGAAAAACACACACCCTATGGTGAGGAAAAATGTTAAACATGTTTAATTAAAACGTTTGTATTAAATAGACAACTCAAAACAGTTATTTTAAGAACTCAAGCACTTTAAGAACAGTTCCTTAAAAAACAGTTTACCTCATATGCACACAGGTGCCCTGGGAAAGTAACAACAGATGTAGTTTATTTATGATGTAGAAGACATTTATTGTCTTCATTTTTTAAAGTGTTAGCTTGAAAAGTGTGTCTGTGCCATCTTTCTTTCGAACAAACGGTTTAATTACCCGACGCGATGACATTCATGCATTTTAAAGTGTAACCGAAACTTCCAAATAGTTTTCCGGGGCCACCGTATTCCTGTAACACAATAGCCAGAAACCAAATCACTGTTTCCATTTTCTAATGGTTTGTTATCTGAAGATTTGCCAAACAGTTATAATTACAGACTGGTGTGCTTCTCTCTTCCTGAATGCTTTGTATCAATTGAGGCCTTGTTTTGGGTTAAGCCACTTGCTCGGTCTCACAGGAAGGGGGTTAACGGGGGTATACATTACCTCTAATATTTGAGAGCACGCATTCTCTTATTTCAAAAGAAAACTCTCAGCATGAAAAGAATTTAGTGTGGCAGGGAAGATCGAGCCAATGTGTTATTTATTCCTTCTTTCAAGTCGACTCTTCATCGAGTTTCTGTGCCAGCTGTTGTGGAGACTTTACTGCAACTCATTAACACGGCCCGCTGCGGAGGTGGGGACGGTGTGGGAGACACAGGGACTGAGAGAGAGAGAGGGATAACAAGTCCTACAGGGATTTGAAAGGAAAGGGGGAGAATAAGAAAAAGAATTGTCCTATTCACGAAGAAGGGGCCAAACAGCTGCTGCTGTGAAGCCAGTTTCATATGCCTGCCGCCCCCCCATACATGCACACATTGGTAATCTCGAAATTCTTAAGTCCCCTCGCCTGCCTCATAGCTACGTGTGAGCGTCTGACACAACAATCACCAGCCCATTCAATCTGGACAACAGGCACGGAAAGCCACTCGGCACAGCTCGAGAGAAAACACTTGTTTCGAATAGCGTAGATGCCACATAACGCGTTAATACGATGGTTGGCTTCTTAACGGCTGCGGACAAAAACTTGACAGCATTTTTGGAGTGCTGCGTTAATCCTAGTTAACAAAAGAAGTATTCTACAAAAATCTATTTACGTTTTTTGTGCACACCGAATCAGCACATCTAGCTATAGTCTATTATACTGATTAACTTGGCATTTTTAGTGAACTTTTCACTTTCAGGAATGCGGTTCAGCGCGAGGGGCTTTGTCTTAGTGTTTTGGACAACAGGAAGCAGGAAGGACGAGGCTGACGCGTTGCTTCCTTCCTAAGGCAGCCAATCAAAGCATTCTGGGATGGAGAAGGCGAATGTTGGAAAGGACAGCAGATCCGACCCATTCGCAAAAATCATCCAGGAAGGGTCACAGAGAGAAAGGACATATGGCTTTTGAGGAACGTTGATTACATTTATGTAATCCAAACGTCCCGCAGTGATGAGACCCTGTCTGTTTCGGACGATTCTCAAGAGCCCCGTCTCGTTATTTGGCACCATGGGCTTAAGCCCTAAGAGGCTCTGAGTGACTGTTTGTTTATTGTGAGAGTAGCTGGATCCTGCTCGCCGCTGACCTGCCGGAGTCTGTGAGTTGTGTGGGTTGAGTGGAACAGTCGGAGTGAAGACTGATGAGAACGTGACATTAATGGACGGATGTATGGATGGATGGATCGCCCGAGAAGGGGAAGAGGGGTTGAATGAATGAGTGTTTACATGGCGGCGGGACAGCACGAAGCCCTCCAGGACAGGGGGTGTTTCAAATAAGAAAAAGGAAAGAAAAACAAAAGGCCCAGTCATTTAAACCTAGGCGCAGAGGGGCTTACATGTAGCCTTAGGCAGAGTTGAGTTAAAGTGTACTGCCCCACCAGGTGCTGAGGGCCAAGTAAAACAAACACCACAGCGGAGTAAGTGCGGACAGCGGCCAGGGGCCCATTTCACAGGGGAAAAGGTTAAATTCAGAAGGGGAGCCATTAAAAAAATAAAACATGTGCACGTACGAAAACAGAGATTAAGATAACATGGAGGAATCGTAAAGGCTGCTTTTCTGGAGTCTGTCATGAGGTACAGCCACATATGCTGCCGACTCGTCCAAAAGGCCTCAAATCTTTGTTTTTGATGCAATAATGGTATTAGGAAAAGCCTAACCACCACATAATAACTTTTCACACAAAAAAGGTTTTACCACATCTGAATGGTTCAGCAGGACAATAACAGAACTGTGAACATGTGTGTGTGTATGTTTGGGGGGGATGTAGTGGTAATATGAGGCCACTGGGGAGGGAATGGTCTCAAGGTGTGGTGAGAGCATTAGTGCAAAGGATTATCAGCCCAATGGAACAGTTGTAAGAGAATTACATCTACGCTTTACAATTCCACTTACTCTTTCATCTAGTCGTTAACAGACACAATAAATACTCTAATCCCTCTCTTTTCACTCATTCTCAAGAGAAGAGGGGATGAGGAAGAGAAGATGATGGGCACAAAAGGAGACAAAGAGTGAGACCCATCCAGAAGATTTGTTAATTTAGAAAAGGGGTTAACTAAGAAACCTCAGGCAACGCTCTGAGATTCTCAATGACTGCAGGGGCACAACGCTGATTTTCCTAAAACATTGGCTCATTGCCCAACTATTAAGATGATAACACAGATAGGAAGAATCCTAAAAAAGTGAGGCAATAAACAAAATTCCTCAATAAATAGGATATGAACAAATGAATGGAGTCTATGGCCAGAGATCACAATAGAATCCCTGAGCTGACGGTTGGAGGGTCACAGAGGATTAGCAGGCCTCCGGTTTCCGCTATAGTTTGCCCTGTTTCGGGGGACGAGGGGCTGACACGGGGGCAGGAAACCGCTGATCTCACAATGACCGCACAATACGCTCAACAACACTGAGCACATGCACACAGTTCTGAAATGAAACACATGAATCATGTGAGGGCTTCAATCTATAGATGGTTTCAGCGGCAACAACATAGACATTATGTGGCCCAAACTTAACTTCCGGTAGACCTCCGTAAAGTAGAGTAGTTTTAATTTAATTTAACACAATTAATATACAATAAAATAAATTGCTCATTTTTACCAAACACAGACCAGAAGTTAACTTTGGGCCAGGGGCGTGCATCTGATGAAAACGTTTAAATACATGGTGCTTTAAATGAAAGCTATTTAAAATATACACACAAAAAGAAAATAAATGGCTCAATGGTCACTAGAGAACTTATATGTAACATTTTCTCACATTACTAAGGTGGAAAAATTCCCAAAAGTTCCCTCCTTCTAGGCTAGCGAGTCATACTAAAAGACTTTGCACACTGTGTGTAACAGTGATTTGCAGCAAGTGTAGTTTATTTCACATTAATTTCTACAAAAACCATTATATTGAAATGGAAAGAACAATCATAATATCCTCACTTTCTCATGTTATGTTCAAACCTGACAGTAAGTTGACACTGGATTAAAGAAGGCAAACAACCCATTTCCATTCAAGTACGCATCATTATCTAAACCTGTCTAGGCAGATGACACTGCAATAAAATGAGCCACCAATGAATTGCTAAAGTAAATGAAAATGATCCCAAAGGTGAAGATCAAGTTTTCTGTGAGCCAATAAATGCAAAGAGGGGAGTGAAGCATGTTTGCATATTTGAGAGGAATAAAGCACATTTGCAGACTGTACGTCAACACGCATCGTTTATGCTGTCAGAACATAGCTGGCCATGCCGTACTATTTTTACTTTAAATAAGCCGTTTACTGGCAGAACGGTTCAGTTTTTTATTCTATATGCATCTCAGCTTTACTTCCAATGCCCTGGGCACAACGTGTTCTGTGGCCCTGCGAGCTCAGCAGATATCTCACTATGCACACTGCATTTAGACTCCACAGTGACTCGAGTTCTATATTCTGCTTTTAAGCGAGAGAATCGATCTGCATGTCACTCAATGGCATGCAGTCTTTGGAGTTTCTCAAGCTTTTTAAACATACACAACACATTTTGGATGTATCGGAATTTTGAGCAAAAGTTCATTTGAAATGTTGTTGCGTGTAAACAGGGGATGGTCTAAAAGCATCTATTTATCTCTGGAAGACAGAGGGATAAGCAAAGCTGTTTATTTACGAGACACCATTGGAAATTTCCCAAAGGAGTATAAACATTTTTTGCAGGGCCGTGTGAAACGGAATGCTTCAATGCATGTCACTTCCAAGACCTGAAGTCAAGGCCAAAAATAACATTGTCATCAGAATAGCCAATAATAATAAATATAGTCCATGCTGCCCTGTTTGTTCAATTCGGATAAAACTCAGGGATCAGTCAGTCAACATATAAAAGTGGAACAATACAATATGATATAAGACAATATAATACAATTTCATAAATGATACATACTGTATTATAAAATTATGTTCTATATTATTTTATAAATCTTGCTATATTACATATCATATTTGTTACCATTTTACCCTATTATTATATAAATTACATGACGAAAGAAAGCGAGAAAGAAGAGCAACAGCAGGATAAGAAGATACATCCAGTAACCAGTACGTACAGCTCTTGAGACACACACCCAAGTCAATTGCTACCCAGCCATTCACTCACCACACATAATACACAAACAGCTTTAACTTGGTCTCCCATAACTCACGTTCCGGTGGGGGGGAATCACAAGGCTTCCATAACATTGAAACTTATTACAATAAAAGATTCAAGATCATCAGACTTCATCAGCATCTCAATTTTCCTACAGACCAACAATACAGAGGCCAATTGCCTATGTAATGATTCAGTAACAATAGACATTTATCCACCTCTGGAAACTTTGGAAGGGCTTACTGTTGGTGGCAGGGTGTGGGCATGGATTCCTTGAGCAAACTAAGATAAATCAGGCAGCACGTCTTTGTGTGGTCAGCTAAGGTATGCACTCTTTTATTCCACGGAGCGTTTTGACTGAGTATGGGTGTGTTTTATTAGTGGAAAACCGTGTCAGTGTCAACACTGATTAAACTTGAATACAACGATGTGCGCTTCTGTCTGCACGTGTGGATCCCTGATGTCTGACGCTTTTGGGTTTGTATTTTTAAGTAATCCCACTCTAGACAGTTTGCCATCCTCTCCGAGAGCGAAGGCTGGACCCCACCCACCCCATTTCTCTTCTCCAGTGCCCTGATCCGAGTATTCGACAATGATTGCCTTTAATCAACAGTACATCCATCAACCCGAGTCGCCTCCGGCCTGAAGCTCTCCCCAGGGAATTCCTGCAGCCTGCAGTAGTTGAGGAGGCTCCTTAATAAACCTAGCAGGAATGCATCAGATGAGTGAAAGAGGTGGGGGCATGTCTCTAGCCGAACACAACACAACATTGTTCTGCTACCTTTACATTCCATTCTGCACCTTTCCAGTACAACCTCCTTCCTCTCCGGAGTCCAACACTTTATCTCTCTTCTAGGTTTTGAACACACACACACACCTGTTCCTACAATTCCAAGTCTACAAATCAAGGAATGTTTGCTGAGGAAACAATGCACATGCAAGACAGTCACCTAAAACTGCTAAAATGAAAAAAATCTAAGCATTCAGCCTTATTTTACCTGTCACCGCATGTGTTGGTTGGGGTATGTGTTGTTAAAATGTTTAAAATGGAAAGATTGTAAACACGTCCCGGCATGTCTGTGTGCTCATATGCATTTCAACAGCCACAAAACACTTAAAGACTGTCACATTGATATTTCTCTGTGGTGTGGCAAAGACAGGAGAAGAAGAAAAAAATCAGGTGATATGACACACGATAGGCCCAACCGAGAGAAACTGTTACAACCTCGAGTTTTAAAACAGTCCTCGAAAACGTTCTGCCTAAAGCACAATTGTTCGCAACAGCCGCTGACTTCTGAACTTGTGTTTAAAGAACGCTGGGGGTTGTGGGAGTCAAACCCAAAGCGGTGAAAAGCAAACAGGTTTTGAAAGAAGGAACAACAGGAACAAAATGGCTGATGAGTGAGATGTTTTAAAAAGAATAAAGTGTGGTTGTGTGGATTCCAAAACCGCCAAAACAACCCCAAAAACAAATGTGGGTTATATTTACAAGAAAATATTAAACTCTTGTGTGGCATTATCGTATGCTCATACATCCAAAACCCTGTTATAACCAAAAAAATGATGTGGCAACATCTTGTCCATCTTTATCACTCAATACAAACTATCACTTCTTTGAAAATAATATAGTATTTTACATAATGATATAGCAAATGGTATGATAATCACAATCCATGTGAAAATCTATTCAATATTCAAACGCTTGACCAAAACCAGTCCTTAAAGGGACAGTTCACCAAAAAAGGGAAATTCTGTCATCATTTACTCACCCTCAGATTGTTCCAAACCTGTATAAATTTGTTTGTTTTGCTAAACACAAAGGAAGATTTTTGGAAGACTGTCAGTAACCAAACAGATCACTTCCCCCATTTACTGCCATAGTAGGGAAAAAAACGCTATGGGAGTCAATGGGGATGAGATCTGTTTGGTTACTGACATTCTTCCAAATATCTTCCTTTACGTTCAGCAGAACAAATACATTTATACAGGTTTGGAACAATCTGAGGGTGAGCATATGATGACAGAATTTTTATTTTTGGGTGAACTATCCCTTTAAATAAAATCATATGCCACAATAGACTACGTTGACAACAGAGACTGCTCTTACTTTCAAAATGAATCAGACTCTCATTTCTTACCTTGGCATGCGTCCTTCATGGCCTCGAACCCAGGTCTGCACTGGCACTGGCTCACGGGTACCACCCACTCCCCATCGGCGGTGCAGTAAATGCGAGGTTGGTCCTCACTTACAGCATTTTCTACACAACTTCCAGCCACTTCCCGCAGGGCCTGGTTCTCTCCCCCTGCCACTGTCTCAGGAAACGCTGCCAAGCTCTTCACTGTTGCTGGACATGTTTTATAGTAAACCCTGACAGAGTAGATGGCCACACAGGCCCCAATGTCCTGGAAGGCCAGGTAAAAGCCTTTACGAGAAAGATTATCCACTATTTTTGTCTCAATGTTCATCTTCATCTCCCCAAGGCTGGATATTTCATCTGGAGCGATGGTGGCCACTTTCCGGAACTGGCCTTTGCGGAAAGCAGTGCCAATGTCAGCGTCAGCTTCCGAGGCATACAAATTAAAGGTCTCCTTGCAGGTGAGGGAGTCTGCATTGAAAGAGTTGCAGTCACGGACGACGAATCGCACCTCCACGAAGACCCGTGAGGCCGTGGGGTTGCGCTGGATGAACGTAGTACGAAGCCAGTTGTCTTGTTCTCGCTCCTCCACATTGCATATATAGTAGTTATATAAAAGAGAACCGTTCACAGCCCTCTGGCCGATCTCCCACTGCAAAGCGAATAAAAAAAATGCATGTTAGCAATAGAGTCAAAACCAAGATTGTAGAAAAGAAATTTCAAAGATGCCACTGAATGCTGAGGACAGAAATAACGCAAAATGTCCTGACCATGGAATTTTAAGTAGTAGTGAGGATGATGGTCAATTACCCACGAACCTTTGGCAGGAAACAAAGCAACAGTCTTTCTGCTGCTCTATTGATGTAATATACCATAACACATACAATTTCAGATATGTACGCATTTTGTTTTTTCTTTGATTTCCGGTTGACATTCTGCCATTAATTATAGGAGTGTTGCGTTGGTTGCGCACTGTGTGGCAATGCAATAAAACTGTTGCAGCTACAAATGCTTCCATTTAAAATGAATTTTGTGGTTTAAAGTATTTCATATAAGTTTTGAAGTCTTTAAACAGCAGCTCATTAAGAATGCAGTTAACTTTCTATAAAACAGACATGCTGACACCTTGTTCGCATTCAGAAACCCTCAGCTTTTTCCACTAGACCCTAAAACAACTGTACAGATTTTATTACTTTATAATCTTTGCTGATAATAACTTTTCCCCTTTGAGTTTTAGCTACAGTCTTCAGTGTCAGAATGGTTATTGATTAGACCAAGATGTAACAAGTCAGTACTTGCCATCTCTGAACATATGCACCTGTAAAAAGAAGAAGGGTTTTAAAACCAATCCTGCTTCAAAATTCTAGTTAACTTTAGGATAAAATTCCAGTTCTCTGCCGCTCACGTCACAAAAAGCACCATATGGGCCAACCTTTAAATGTTAATTACACCCTTTAGTTTTACAATGCCTAACACTGGGCTTTAAAATCACACGAGACTACAAGTCTTCAGCAGGCAACCAAGTATATGCCCAACTTTTCCACATTCTTTGAGTAAGGTGAAGGCACTAAATCACACCTACACACTAATGACAACTTCGTGTTTTTACAAAGAAATCGAGTGAAACGAAAAAGAAATTATACTTGTAAATGTATAAATCAGTTTGTCACACAGAAATTCAGCCAAGGCTTACAGTCAGAGGGAAACTTACCCCATGATCAACAGGTGATGTCAACCAACCCAACTCTGCTCCAGATGCCATCATATCCAACAGCACCTCTGTGAAAATAACGCAAAAATATTAAAATGTGTCAAAAAAATTAAATATTTTTGACAGGATAGAGGGTTGATTTAGAAGCCACAGTAAAGTAGCCTAAATGTGCAAGCACGCATGTTTCTTCAAGCACACAAAACATGAAAACAATTTTTAGAAAAAAAATGTTAACAATACATAAACATAAATATTCCATATTCAAAAGTTTGGTCCGCTTAGTTTTGGTCCGTCTTTAACGCGCATTTTACTTGTATTTATAATAACATCAGACTTCTTGATGTGAGATGTTTCAACATGTTATCAAACATAAAAAGGTAATTCATTTACTAACATGTTAAATAAGTTCATTTCAAACAGGCAATCTTTATCCGTATTTAAATTCTAACTGGATCGCACAGACTCAAAACCAGTCTTTACAGACGTATGAAGTTAAACGTGACAAGCGCACGGGTTTGTTACGTCTTGCCGATCACAGGCAAATCATTTGCACAACGCAAAGACATTTTGGAAGACATGCCATTTGCACGGTTTAAACCATGTGAGCCAACCTGACTGAGATGTTTCAGAAAAGTCAGAAGAGAAAACTTCACGTAGGCCTACCTTCTTTTTTCTGAAGAGAAATAAATACACTGTTCATAAATACGTGGACAAATAAAATACGCTTAATCCGTCGGTAATCCATTTTCTCTGTGGAGTGGAGTGGAGTGGACAGAGTTGTTGGCTTGCTCCACGCTGAAACCAGTCTCTACTCCAGTTGCGCTCTCGGCAAACTCATTGAAACGCGGATCGTCATGAACCCCGCCCGCTGGAATGTGATCGACGTCCTTATAGGAAGGAGGAGTGGTGTTGGACATTGACATGTATGAGTTCCATCTTGGGACCCCGCCCCTGACCTCTTAACATGTAACCCGTAAAAAGAACAGTAGACCCACATTTGTATTTTTAACAACTTTTAAACTGAAAGTGTTTTTATTGTAGGTACCGAGGCTACACACAGGTAAGAATCAATCTAAAGCTAAATCTATTATCTATCCTGATATCAAAACTATGTATGCTTAAACAGGAAGTTAATAGGCAGTATTGTGAGATTGGATACAGGATTTGTCACAATACTGACAATAAGTGTCCCCTAGCAACTTCTTTGGAAGTTTAGAGTCAAGTTCCTGGTGTTTTGAGAGCTGCTTAGCAAAGATATGAAAGGAATTACTTGACAAAGAGTATTTAACAAGACAACCTCCATTCAGTTCATTTAGTTATTTTATTTAAAAAATACATTTCTTTTTCATTTAATCCGTGAACTCGAAGTGAAAGTGAAATGTGTTTAGAATGTTTTTCTAATTATTTAATTTCATATCATTATTATTTTATTTTAAATATTTTCAAAATTTCCCAGGGAATAGACTATATTTCTGCAGTCATTTAGTGCTCTTGTTAAAATGCCTTCTCTCCGCACCTCTGCACCGTACCCAAAAAGTCCTTCACACCAGGGGCTGATCCCAGTGTTTCAGAGATTCTTTTGGTTAACAATACCATCTCCTTAACTTCCACGCCCCACTGTTCTCACCTCACACCCATTTTTCACACACGTACATGAATTTGATATGAGAGAAAATGCAGTGCTTTCTTTGACATTTTTATGATATACTCTACAACATGCAGATGACATAATTATATAACATATTTGTTTTTTTAGTAGCCCTGCATTTACATAAAAGTCTTCATGGGAGTGTAATAAAAAGGTCGGTTTTAGGATTACAGTGTTTTTATGTAAATGTAATGTACGTATATATAATTTATTTTGTATAACAGCAATTTGAGATTAAACGTGAAGTAGTTGTACACATCGTAAATCTTGAAACTTCACAGTTGTGAATAGATGGAGATTGGTGGCTGTGTGGGGGGGAGGTTGTGAAGGGAGTGCTGTTGGAGGACAGGTGGTAGTCCACTCCGCAGCAGAGTAGCAAACAGCAGGTCCATTGTTACCAGCCCATCAACATACAGCAGCAAGTGTGGCCCAAAGACACGTGTGAGCTTATGTGTATCTCATTGAATCACCTCTGTGGTAACGCTGAGACTTCCTGCTCTTAAAGCCTGTCAATATAACAGGAAGCAAATGCTTTCTGCCAAGGGTCTCATAATATTAAGTGTATAGGGCGATCCTTTATGTAAATTCTAACTGGATGGACTGTTATCTTTTTATGATGGCCAGTTTGTTATGGTAACGATGGAAGCAGTATTTATTTTGCGTTTATTGTGTCAGATCACATGATAAGAGTCATTAGCAGGTAAATTCAAGCACCGGGTTAAAAGTTCAAGAGGATTATTTGAATTGCAACCAAGGCGCTTGGTAAAATATTTACTTGAAATGTGGTCAGAGTTCATCATACTGTAAGAGACAATGTTTCAATTCTGAAACAGGCTCGGAGCAGAAGACCACACACATTTCAGGACGTTGGGCCACATGAAGGGACTAAACAGCCGTTTCAATTGGGAACCATCACCAAAGGCAGTTTATGTGGCAACTTTACCAATGACATCATAAAACAGCAAATTTGAATACGAATAACAGTAAGGGTACTTAACATCGAATGTAGTGATTTGTAAGAGAAAGTCCTCAGGAGTATCTATGAGCACACACACATACAACGCTTCCCTTCAGGTTGTTGTGGGTGAAAAGCAGTTTCAGCATCTTGGTTAAGATGCAATGTAGAATGGGAATGATGGGAATTGGGAAGATGCCACTGTGGCCCCAAGCCTCAAATCACTGCAAGATTGTGTGGTCGCTGGAAAGAGACATAAAGAAAAATTCCATTCCGTTGGTCGATTTTCCGACACTTCAGCATCTCAGAAATAAAGTGCATATCTAACTGTTGATTGGGAAGAAGGGGGTGGAGATGGGATCTTCAGCACTCTTTCCTTTGTATCACGGCTTTTTCATGAAGCATTTGGTATTTTTCATCGAGATCACAAAGATTTTGCTATCTATACAATCTAGTTATCTATTCAATCTAACCAATTTTCCTTAGGAGGTCACAAAAGTGAACATTTTAATATTTACTTTTCATTTTTGTGTGTCTAAGATAACTGTTTTTTGACAAGTTTGCAGGTCTAAATTTAAAGTGGTAATCAGGACTGGCTAGAGTTGGACATGGATGATCCACATGATGCCACAGTATTTAGACCCTTTTTTACATAAAATAATGTAATCTCATTGTAATTCTCTTTGGGTGCAGTACATTTGTAAAGTTTGTGAATTTTGAATGCAAATGTTATTGCGATTTTTGATGAAAATTAAAAAGGATCTATGCAACAAAAATGTATTATATATTATACGAAAGGGCTATTCTGTTCTATTCTATTCTATTCATAACATTAAATTAAAATTAAATTAGAAATAAAATAAAATAATTAAAAAATCAATTCAATTCAATTACAGAACAGAAATAAAATATTTCAATAACAATAATAATAGGCCTAATGTAAATATTTTGTTGTATATTTTTATTCATTTATTGTTTGGCAAAACATTTTAGGGATCATATTTGAGTGGGTATAGTACCTGATAATCTGATGCAAAACTCCTGCAGATTACATCTATTTGAATTCCTGTTTTTGGTACAACACATTGGCTCTCATTATGAGCAGCAACTAATAGCCGGGCCGATTGCGCTTCACAAAGCGATGCACATATTCACTTGAATGAATAAATGCTGTCTGGGCACTGAGGGCCTTTATAACAACATTCCAATGCTCTGACTTGGAACACACCAATATACCTTCTGTTCAATTAGATATGCTCAAGGCTCAGTTAACACAAGAGCAGAAAAATGCACGTTCTAGATACTCAATGGAGGCGAATGACCTTGTCACAATTCATCCACCGAACAAGGAATCTATATGAGGAAATTGTTTTTAGCTTGTGTTAAAGAGATTGAATCCCAGTCAATCTCCTATTAAACTGGCATAAATCACATCAGGGCTTTACTTGCACTGTATTAATGAGAGACTTGTTGAATGGCCACCTGTTGATTCAGGGCTCATGAGCCACCCAGCATTGAGAACGTTCAGTCATGCATATATCAGACAAGGCTGGCAGGCGGAAGGGATGGAGCGGGTATGTGTGTGGTAACCTATGACAGTATGATTGAAGCCTATGTGGCACTGTTTGTTTGAACGTAACTTCAGTTTGCAGTCTGTAAAGTGGTGGAACTCACTGTGAAGTTTTACTGTGTTGTATTGAGTGAGCAGACACCAATAAGCCACCTGTTCCAGCAGTCGAGCCCCAGGAGGTTAACATTGGTTTATTGAGGCAGGCATTAGGAACGTCAGGCATGTCACCCCCCCCCCCAACCAGCTGACTGGCCCTTCCTTCCTCCCTCACCCTGCCAAGGAGAGCCGAGAGAAAGTGGATGGCAGCTGTGTAAATTATTGGAGGAGGGAGGAAACTCATAATGTAGTGGTACCACATAAGGGAAAGGAGGAAAAGGAGAGGAGGATCAAAGCATAGATCAGTCAAAAACAAGATAAAAAGCATTACAAAAGATGGAAATGTGTTATCCGTTTGATTAAAAACAGCAGACGGCGAGTTTACAGAAGAAAAGCACAGAGGTGAGGTGCTGTACCGTCTATGTAGGTCACGGAAATGTCATTATCAATGGTTTGATAACAATCTGAACTAATGAACGATCAGTTGGGTGTAGCCCAGCACAGTGTACTGCAAGATTCCAAAAAAAAGTAATTTAGTCATTCTTTCTGACACACACACACACACACATATACATGCTGTACAATATATTGCTGCCTGATTTTTATTCATTATTCAAATTCATCCATTTCGAAACAACAAGTAAAATTTTAGTTTTGTAATAAAACAAATTTATATGTTTTCATAATTATATATTTGTCCGCAAAAGTTCTTTCAACAAATTTCAGCATGTCAGCCTTCGCATTAAAAGGTTAAGGTTAAAGTCAAGAGAAACTTTCACTTCAACTATAGTGTAAATATTGTTATATTTATATTATACTGTATATTGATATGTTTTGTTTTATGGGATGGTTTCATTAAAACATCTACTGACCCATGAAGTCAGATCACATGATGGACTCTGCAGATCAATTTGACAGCTGAACAGTCTGTCCATTATTTCGACAGGTAAGTAGTGGTTTGGAATTAGAGGTTGCAAATCCTTTGCTCATTTGCTGACAGATGTCACGTCTTACGCAGTGCTGTGAATCTGTGGCCCATTATCTTCTCATGGGGGACTTTATGTGAGGTGCGAGAACATGTCTGTCTTTGTTGGCCTGGTCCCAAACACGACCCTCAGAATGATTCACCAGATGACAGCAGGCTTTCATTTTAAACGCATTGGCACATGGTGACCATTTAAAGATTTACCTCACCCCCCTCAATTATACGCAAGTATCCACAAAAATCCACACGTGAACACAAAACATTGTATTCTTCAATACATCGTATTTTATTTGTACTATACTTATATTTTTAAAACAAGCATAAACAAAATGCAGAAACAAAATGTTAAGGGATAGTTCACCCCAAAACTAAAATTCTTTAATAATTCTTTACTCACCCTCATGTTATTCCAAACCTGTATGACTTTGTTTCTTCTGCAAACCACAAAAGATATTTTGGGAAAGGCTGAGCCCCACAAAACTACAGAGACATTTCTCAAAATATCTTCTTTTGTGTTCCACAGCAGTTTTTTGATGACACATAGTAACCATAAACAAATATTTATTTTTGTGGTGAAGAATCCCTTTAAAGGTCCAGTGTATGAAATTTAGTGGCATCTAGCGATGAGGTTGCGAATTGCAACCAACGGCTCACTCCACCACTCCCTTTCAAAGCACTACGATGGCTCACACAGAACTAAGATGATGTCACGCTTTCGCTTCTTTGCCGAAGGAAAGAAGGTTTAGGGCTACTGTAGAAACAACATGGTGAATTCCAAGGGGACCCGCCGTGCATGTAAATAGAAATAGCTCATTCTAAGGTAATAAAAACATAACGCTTCATTATGTAAGGTCATTATACACCTCTGAAGACATGTATTATATTGCATTTGTGTCAATAGATCCTCCAAAAAATTACACATTGGACCTTTAATGTGCAAAAAGTTGCAAATGTGTAAAGCTGAACAGAGGGCATTACAGTGAATCGCAAAACTTTTCCAGTCTTCTTATATGAGTTATATGCTGGTACAAGTAATGACTGAAGAACAGTACAGTACAGTACATTACATGTCAGCTCTATTAATGGTCGTTCTGTAGCACTATTATTCTGAGTCTGGTAATCGTTCTCTCCCACTAAATCATTCCTTTTGCTCTCCTTTTCACACGCAGTTCCTTCAGCTTGCCCTTACATGTCCCTCACAAGTTCCACCTTAACCACAAAATAAATCAGATGTGTTGGAAGGGTGTGTGTGGGAGACTTAGAACAGGCAAAAATGACTTATGCAATGTAAAATGTTGCTTTGTTGTCCTGCATATGATTCTTTCAAGATCACACTTGTCTGCTGTACCCGAATAGTAAGTGGTATTTGAAAAATTTGTCATAAGAAGGGTTTGTGTGTGCGTGCCTGTGTGTGTGTCATCTATATAGCTTTTATGGTAGACAGATTTATATCTGTTAATGTTGATAAGGTAAAAAGAAGTAAATTCCATTCAGATTCCTTCATCTTACATTTTAGACCTGAACCCAGATCAGATCTGCTCTGCCCAACCTGACCTGAAGAGAACCATTATTTCCGTGAGATATAATTATGAGGAAAACCCGTCTTTACATGTGTACGGGATTGTATTTCAGCCTCAGAGCGGAGGAGATGATGTCAGGGGCGAGGTGGCGTGTTTACATGGGTTCAGTCACCTGGTGAATCCTATCACAGTGGGATTGACCTTTTCCATTCCCCAGTGCCACCCGATCCGGCACTAAACATATCCCGGCCATTGTGTTGGGTATGAAAAGAGGAGCACAATCAAATCCTATGGCTTTCTTCACACTATTCTGTTGACAATTGGATCACAACAGCTTGGTTTATGGATATACGTCATCTATTAGGCTTTATCTAGAAATTTTATCATTACCCTCAGTCACGCATTGCAGTCTCCTTTTTCGCGTGACTGAATGCTGAGACAAAAATGGAACATTGCCCATTCAAATATACAGACGTCTTCATTTCACCCTAACTAAAAGGTCAGAGGGCTCTCATATCTTATATTTAGACCTCTTGGTTGTTTTTTATAACTCAATGTGATGATATACTGTGCTGAGACTTTGAAGCTTTGGGCATAGTCTTCAATAGTCATGGGGAAAAAGTAGTTTCGTTTAACTCTTGTACCTTAGGAGGGCCAAAAAAGCATGTAAAATTCATAAATGATTACATTATTCCAATTAGAAGCAACACATACAGCTTATAGTATATGGTTCATCTTTGTCATTTCCCTCTGTTAGATAACATTTATGACAAAAGGTGCAATTCGTTTTTTGTAAAAAAAAATGCACTAAAAAGAAAAATTTGGATATGATATTTATGATATAAAATGTTTATCCTAAATAAACGGTAAATACTGAAAATGAGTCCCTCAGACCTGAACACAAAAATGCTACACAGGGGTTAAATTTGATGTTGATGATGTGAGGAAAGTGGAATATTGTACTTAGGGATTCAGATCAGAATCTGCTGGGTATGGTTTTAAAACCTTTTCAGCCGTCATTTATCTCTTAAATATGATTTTAAATTACATGTGAATGATTTGGGGGATTATGAGAACCACAACTAGTATAAAGTGAGTATTAAAGAATCAGAGCGGTTGTTTTTTACAATCCTGCATGCTTTTTAGGCTTTATGTCTATGTATTTAAAGGTCCAATGTGTCATTTTTTAGAGGATCTAATGCTATATAATATACATAACTATATGTCTTCAAAGGTGAATAAAGACCCTACATAATGAAGCGTTAGAATGAGCTATTTCTATACACGGGTCCCCTTGCATGGAATTCGCCATGTTGTTTCTACAGTAGCCCTAAACGGACAAACTGCTCACAGAGTGTGTTTCATAAACACGTTATCTCCTTCGGCAGTGGAAAGCGAAAATGTGATGACATCTTAGTCCTGTGTCACCCGTTATAGTTTTGATTTTAGTTTTATTAATATTTTAAATTAGATTTTATTTTTAGATTTTTAGTTTTTGTGTTAATTTTAGTTAAAGTTTTAGCAATTTTGGTATGTGCTTTTGTCATTTTATAATTTATTGGTTTATTTGTTATGTTGCTATATAAGATTAATTAGTTTTTATTTTAGTTTTATTTTAGTTTTTGTTTATTACTATAGTTTTACTGCTTTAAACGTTTATTTTTGAGGCAACACTTCAATTTTTCCTTGAATTAAGTTTTCCAATAATTTTTAGGTCAATATTTGATTTGATTTAAATGAACAGGAACGTTTTCAAAGTTTTAATTTTAGTAAACTAAAATAACCTTGCGTTGTATTGCTTCGAAAGCGAGGGGCGAGTGGTTGAGTGAGCCATTGGTTGCAATTCGCAACCTCACCGCTAGATGCCACTAAATTGCATACACTGGACCTTTAAAAGTCTGTGAAAGGGGGTACAGGGGAACAGTAAAAAAATAGCTTTGCCTCATCCACTCCATCAAGACAAAAGGCAAACATTCAGTAGCACTCTCATTTTGATATTCTCATATCTATTGCTTGTTGTGTTAAATTGCATGAATGATCCTTTTAGTTCCATTTTAGTAATTTAGGCTAAATCATTCAGTGTACCTGAAAAATAGAACATTACATTGGCTGTGCAAATGGTTTGATGGGTTTGAATGCTGTTGCTTTGGATCAAAGTTTCAAAAACGGTTTCAAAAAATAAGTTTCTCTGACTCAGTCTTACATATCAGCTCAGTAATGATTACATTCCAGTCATTTTTGCACAATTACATTCCATAAAAATCCATGCATTAACTCCCAGTTGAGGGAGTCAATTTTATCATACAGAATTTGTAAAGTCATGTCGGGAGAATTCTTATGTCAAAAGCTTAAAGACAACAGGAGTCAGCACACTGCATATGTACATCTATTTTTGATAAGGAATGTATCAACTCAGCAACTTGTAAGATAATTCAAATTGCAAAGATGTTTAGTGCGCCCAAATGACTGGTGGAAAGTGGACACTTATCAGAAAAAGAAAAGCCAACCCCAGTATTTTCAACATTCTTAACATTTTCCTTCTCTTTCTAATTTGGTCTTTTGGAAGTAGTCAGTGTGGTTCGTGCCTGTAGAATTACAGAGAACTAAAAAGATGAAGGATAGCACAAACGTGTGCAATAAAGAGAAGCTTTGACCACTCAATGGAAAACCTACATTCCTGCACCTGTGTACACACATACATACACACACAAATCATAATCAAGTACAAAAAAAAATAGAAAACGAAAAATAAAGCATATACGTTAATATGAATAATCATCATGAGCAAATAGTTCTCATATTTTCCAAAACTGGCTCTAATGTTCATGAGGCTTGAGAATAAATGCAAAAAAGATCTTCCTAAAGATTAAAACCCTACTAAGTATCATATCACATGGACTCAGCAGCCTACATATGGCCCCAATAAAGCAGTCCAAAACACTCCCAGCTATTTGAATGAATTAGATATTTGCATGCCTGTTCTTGCTTTGTGTCCTCCTACTGTGGTTTTACTACATACCAAATTCCCTACTGCGGCATCATTACCTTTGCCGTCGGCTGAAGAGGAACAAATCCGTCTATTTTCCTTTTTTTCTTCCAGATTCATACAGTACTTCCTTCAAACGCATTATTGCTTTACTGGGAATGGGTGTCAATTAACATTCCTGGTCTTGGCCTGTCATGGCATTGTAAATCTTGTGCACTTCAACTCTTATTTTCCACGAACACACCCCTCTTCTCACCGCGATGAAAAGAAAGATGAGAGCGAAATGTCTTCGGCATGACCTGTCTGTAACTTGGCCTTCGTTTTCTCTTTGTCGAGTCTGTTTTAGCTAATCTCTCCTAAAACTTGATCTATAATTTAAGTGGTCTTTCATTGAGGCACAGTTTAAAATATGTATTTATTTTATTATTTATCCTGACATATTAAACCACATCTTTGGAGAGAGATAGTGTTTCTGAATAACGTGCATTGTGGTTAGGATGGGATCAAATTTGAGCATCAGAAAAATCATCTGTGATGTATCTTCCAGCTCACCGCACTCACAAATCTACTGAGAGATGTTTTCAGTGTCATGCCAGCCTTACCACAAGACACAGCCCCTGGGGATTCCACGAATATCATGAGGGTTTATGAATTTATTCATATGGCATAAGACAAATTAAACCAAGACGAGAAACTTCAAATGTCTCTTTTACACACACACACACACGCTTAAATATCTAAATGAGGGCATTCCATAGACTTCTGTTTTTATACTATACCCTTAACCCACGCTCTAATCCTAACCCTAAATGAAAACTTTGCATTTTTACAATTTTGAAAAAAAAACTTTATTTACTATATTTTTATGATGATGTCCACCAAAAGGTTTTGCTCACTTTTGGTTGCAAATTTGCCTCCCCAAATTTTTTTATATAGGTTTGTTTTGTACATTGTGGGGTTTAAGATAAGGACTTTTTATATTGTACCTTACCTTCACCATACCCCTAAACATGACAATCAGAAAAAACCTTTTTGAAGCCTATTTATAAAAAATTTAAATAAGCATCTCTTCGTTTCATTTACTTGTTTAGGCGGTTAAGACTTTTACTATCAATGGTAGGGATACTTAGTGATACTTCACCCAAAAATGAAAAATATGTCATCATTTACTCACATTCGAGTTGTTCCAAATGTGAATAATTTCTGATGAACAAAGAGAAAGATATTTGGAATAATGCTTATAACCAAACAGATCTCAGTCAGTCTGTTGAGGGAAGATAGTGAGAATGGTACGATCACAGGGTCAGGTAATGCGTTTCAATATTCTAAATCATTAATTCTGTCAAACTTCTTTGGTCTGAAGCTGAACTCTGACTGGTTTTCTCCTCATATACACGTATATAAGTTATATTTGTTAATACAAAGTGTACTAATTGTGTTATGTGTTTTTATAACGATAGTTACAGGCCAATTTATTTAAAAAAGGTCTTCAAAAGAACCGGTAACTATTTGGTCACAGTTAGCATTTGGTGAGGTTTAGCCGGACAAAATAAGTTCACGGTTTAACAACACTGCCATCCAGAGGTCGTTAGAGTCACTACCATGAAAAATTGATCTACTTAAATTTTGCTCTAACACTAAGCAACATGATCATAAATTACCAACCAAAGACAAACTGTAAAAAATATAACGGAAATCAAATAAAAGCAACAATGAAACACCAACAGACAGATAGCGAATGACCATTTAATGATCTGCAGAAGTGTTAACCAACAAAATTTATTTTACATCTTAAAATGTCCTCATAGAGGAACAGCAAAATGCACTCAAAATGATGAAATAACGTAAAACTAGGACAAAAGTTTAAGACCAGCTGTTTTCGTTGGAGCTTTCTTTTGGTATTCTTATATCTTAAATTGTGTATATCAAAAAGGGTAAGTGCCTTCAAAATTACCATGAGAAAAATTGTAGTCAACCCAAAGAAACTGCAAAACTAAGACTCATGGTTGTACTTTCTGCATCGGTTTTCTTTACATATTTTTGTTTTGTCTCGCAAAACGATGACCCTGACATAAAAGACAAAAACAGAGACAAAACAACACAAAAAGAAAATGATTATATACAGCTTGGCTCAAAGAGACCAAAATCAAGTCTCTATCATGTCTCCTGACAGATTTGTACATAGTTTATCTTCGTTTTCTTTTTACAAAGTTTTTAATCACTTGCATTGCACTGTTCTTGTTGGACATTCAGAGAGGTATGTTTAAAAAACAAAAGAGAAACAGTGAAAATTATACATTGTTAAGGATCCAAAGGAAAGTATCATTAGTTAAGACCCAAACATTTCTAACATGACAATTAAAAAAAAAGATATAAATAGAGATAGGGGACAAAAAGTATAAAACAAAGGCAATTACAGATAAAAAAAGCAGGCCTTACAGATCATGTGACAAATACAAAGTCAAGTATCAAAATAAAGATTGATGAATCCCAATTAATTTAGTTTATCCATTTAAAAAGATTATGGCACAGGATTAATTAAAAAAAGATACTCAAGCGGTATGACAATTCATTTTCATGGTTGATGGCAATAGGTTGTCGATCTTGTAATGCTTGTTATCTGCAGTGTCTATTGACTGCTTTGAAAGTCTTTCAATATACATATTTACATTCACGCCTTTGCTCGATTTCACTTTGAAAGTATTAAGAGGAAAGCGAAAAAGTATACATACAATTCCCTATTGAGGCATCAAGTGTAAACTGTACAAATCGCAATACTCCCATATTTTGTCCCTTTGGGAAAGAACAAGGGTTACATCGAGAGCCATTTCTAGAAATGACACAGAAGTGACATTACGATTGAACAATAGCTGCTTTATATTACATTATTTTTTATAAAATTTGTCAAAGGAACTCCAGGAACTGCTTTGACCAAATAACAATTTTAGTCTCTACCACAAAATGGCTGGTGAATGAAGCATGTCCATGAAGTAATGTAAAGATACAATTTCAATAACCAAATTTATACAAACTTGTATTTCATTTTTTTGATTTTCATAACATTGTGCAATGACAAATCTTGATTGTTTGACAAAAATCACTACCATATCACTTAAAAAAGAAAACTTACCCCCATTTACCAATAATTCCCAATTCACCATTTTAAAAACCATATACAAATCTCCAAAAGAAGAAAAAATTTAAATAAATGATCAGAGAATTGATCGTTTTAAGTAGCTCCATTAACCTAATGTAACTCAAGATGATACACAGTGGAAATGCAAGCATCAATGTTACAATGGATTAAAAAGCTAGTGAACAAACAAAAACAAACAAAAAAAAGTGAGTAAATGGCCAAAATGGAATAAACTTGAGTAACATTAAGGTGCTCTCCAGAGTAAAAAAAACTGGCAAGTTCCAAAGGCTGGTGTTGGCATACTGTTTTTGTGAGAAGCTGCAAACTTCCTCTTATACAGAAGCTATAACAATCATAAGATGGGGAGAGATACTGGAGATGCTATTGAGAAGGTCTGGAGCAAGATGAGACAAGTGGCTCTCGGAAAAGTCACAGGGAGGGAAAATCTGGACAACATAGGCTGGCTATAGAGAGAGAGGAAACAACGATCTTACCAAACTGATCCATTTTGAGTCACCCTGTTGACTATATTACAATACAAGTTTACTACATTCAAATATTACGGTTTGCTTATGCTTAAACTGTTTTTATTGTTTAACACCTAAATTCAATGAGTACTTGCCTGATTTGAGCCTGGGTTGGGAACATTGATAATTCCAGCAGCTTGTTTTGCTTGCAGGTAGGTGATAAAACCTGTTTTGAGAGCATGGGTCTGGTTGTGGACATCCTCTTGGTCCAATCCACAAGGTAATGCCAACAGAAGGCAGTACTCACTTTCCACCTAGAAAAAAAGTTTTTTTTATTAAATTCCAAAGCCAGTCCTGAAATTTCAATGCATTTTATCTTCCTTCATTGAGAAATTCTTAATATGGCTTACAATAAAGAATGAAAAGTATGACAGTTTCTTACAGTCATTCGCCTAGCAACCCCTTCAAGTTGTGAGGCCTCTAAGCGCATTCTCTGGGCAATGCGAAGAAAGGGACCACCTTCTGTTGATGGCAGTGAGCGTTGAGCCAGGACATTGTTACCAGACACAAAGTGCAGCTGTACGGCAGCAGAATCATTCTTAAGTGCCAGGTGACCTTGCCAAATAATAGGGTATTTCTGCTCGAAGACAGACAAATAAACTGTTAAACCCTGAAAACTTGGATTGAATTACTAAATAAATCAAAACAAAAAGATTACACACCGTTAACAAGTGCACCATATCAACAGACCGTCCTGTGTCTGATCGCATGTGTGAGGAAGCTGAGGGTAGAGGTGCCATCTGGTTAGAAATAGGTCCTTTTGGTAC
Organism: Triplophysa rosa; assembly: GCF_024868665.1. Lineage (NCBI taxonomy): Eukaryota > Metazoa > Chordata > Actinopteri > Cypriniformes > Nemacheilidae > Triplophysa > Triplophysa rosa. The sequence goes on along the minus strand of NC_079910.1, from coordinate 9,484,042 downwards.
AGAGATGGGCAATTCCGTTTTGGGAGTTATAGTCACTGGAGAAGTATAAGAGGGGGACCCAGCCTCTCCTTGGACTCTTGAGATGTGAGACAAATCCATTGAGCTCGGCAGTCTAATGTGTGAACTATCATGCTTTGGTTCACCAAAACCTCCCACTGATGCAATGGAGGACACCGCGGAAACCTTATGTCTCTGACCGTGATCGACTTCTTGTGATACCTGGTAAAGAGATGGATTTATAAATACAACATCAAGAGCAAAGTACTAACTGTGAATTTGCACATCTTAAATCAGATCATGTGTTTTCACAAAACAAGATCAAACACTTGGCTAACATTTATCATTTCGAAACTGCATGTTGAATCCCTCACCTGAGATGAAGCCATTCCACGATTCGCCAGGTTAATCCCAATTACTGAATGACTTTGATATTGAGCGTGAAAGCCACGAATGTCTCTGTAGTATTCAGACATGGGGTTTGCATTTCCAGGATGAATCAACTGTACCCCTTGAGGGGATACCATCACAGAGCCTGGTGGGTGTCCTATTATTCTGCTCTCTGAGTGAGGGGAGGGCGACATCTTTATCTCCATTGCTTTTGGTGCATCCCTCACAATTGCTGGAGCACTCTTTACAACTGGAGAGGATTTAGAAGCAGATGATATGTGTGTAGACTGCATTGCCTCTGGTGTTCGAGTTTGGCGACTTTCAACAACTCCTTGATGGTCAGCCAAATGTTGGTGCACAAGTAGCCGGACATCTCTGCTGTACTGATCCAAGCGCAAGGCCCTGTGATGCAGACCTTTGTATTCTGGCTGAATTACCACACTTTCTGGCTGTATCTGGGGTGCAGAAGCTCTGCGAAGTCCTTGTGGGAGATTCTGCACATCATCATTGCTTGTTTCACCAACCTGGCCACCAGCAGATGAACTTACGTGCGACTTCAGTACCGCATCTCTGGTCACTGCAGGCTGGGGAGTAGTGGACCGTTGCTGAGGTCCGGACCTTGGAGATAAGAGGCCTTCTGAACGAATACCATAACCTATTGCAGATAATGGATTATTGACTCTGACATCTCCTTGAGACAAATTACCTATGGGCACAGACTGGGTGACACTGTGAGGGGACATTATCACTGATTGCTCAGGATGGTGTATACTTGAGACATACTGAGGTATAGGGCCACCTGATCCCAAAACAACCGAGCTGCTAGGAGGGCAAACTTTGGGAAAGCTTGAATGGCCTGATGCCCTTGGAGAGTGTGAATCCTGCTTGTGTTGTGTGACCACGCGTTCATGTGATGCGCCCGGACTTGAGATATGATTGCCTGATAACGAGGGGTGGATTGGGCTTAAAACTGGGTTAACATTAAGGGTCTTCAATGAAACAGACTCAGCTGCTCCATTTTTCTTCATATGCTGCTGCTGTGCAATTGACTGGCTATACCTCAGAAGTTGAGAATTGCCAGTGGATTGCTGGAAAGCTTTTACAGAGCTTCCTTGCTGACCAGTGTGGTAGGGGTGTTCAGATTTTTCAGCGCTAGAACATTCTTGATTATTGGAGGAAATAACAGCTTGAGCGTTGTATGCCTGGCTAGTTAATACCACCCCTGTGTGTCCATAACCTGTAGGTGTCTGTGATCCTTTTGGGGTAGAGGGTTGAGATGGTACTTCTTGTTTCAGCTGAGATTTTGATACAGACTGCTGAAACTCAATATCAACTGCACTGGCTGGTGGGATTTGACTAATTTTGGCAATGATACGCTGTGGTCCCTCAGTCTTTTGTCCAGAATAACTCAATACAACCACACCCTCTGATGTATTTACCCTCAAACCACTACCTGACACTGTGTTACAATGTGAGCTTTCAGCTGTCTGCCGTCCAACATTTCCTCCATCATCAGATAGGTTAAGTCCATGATACCTGGTATTCTCATTTAAGCATGAACGGTACTTTTGCTTAGGCAAGGATATTCCAGAGCTACGGTTGCTCAAAGAGATCCGAGGAGTGTCCTCAAAATCAAAGGGCATTGGGATCCGACTAATGACTGAAGTAGAAGAAGACGTAATAGCCAGTTTTTCCTTTAAGATCTGCTGAGCCTCACATTGCAAAGGAGGTGGCTGTGGTGGTGCTGGACGGGGTACAAGTTGGGTTATGGGGCTAGGTCTATCATCATGTAGAGAGGACTTCAAAGGCAACACAGTCTCAACTGAATTTTCATTATCAGACATGCGTGGATCGGTTAATGTTGTTGTGAACTGCATGGTTGGGACTGCATTGCTGTTTGAAGCAGATACATACTTTGGCTCCATCAGAATTTTTCGCAGAGTACTGGAGCTAGAGTCAATATCAGACGCTTTTGTGTCAGGAGGCATGGGAGGATTTGTTGGGGGTCCCCCCAATCCTGATGTAGACAAAGCCACACTAACATGTATTTTAGGTGGCATTCCTTTTTCCTCTGTTCTGGTGTTCCACTCAGGTGGTGTGAGAGGAGTCTTTGCAGAGCATGCAGGTGAATTCAGGCGGGTGGTTGGTGACATAAGGCTAGGTGTATCGGGATCAGGAGATGAATGCTGTGTTCTTAAATAAGAAGGACTGTTATTCCTAGAATGAAAGGCAGATTCTTGAGGTTCAGGCTGGTCAACAGCAGGTTGCTCTGCTTCTTTTGGTGTGTCCAAAATCACTGTAGATGTTACCTCATGTTTACATGCAGCAGCCACAGTAACTACAGCTGCTGCAGCTGCCGATGTTGCAGCCTTAGGGGTGGCAGTCTGAATCTCTTCTGGGATGGACTCTGGAAGTTTGACCGTAGTTGACTCAGGTTCCAGCAGTGTATCCTGGGCCGCATCTAATTTTCTGTTGTAAGAAACCTTTCGACCTCTAGATTTCTTTGGTGTTTTTGGCCGGGCTCGTGCTCCTTTTTTGGTTGCTTCTGATAATGGAGATTGTGTGAATGAAGTTTCAGTGGTATTTGTTTCTGAGGACTTGGATTGTGGAACTGAACTACTTTCTGATTCAGGCGGCATAATATTCTTTACAGTTAAGTCTGTCTCAGATTCATTAATCTCGTTTGCTACGGGCAAAACTAATGTGTCTGGTGTGGGAAGCAGGGCTGTGTATGTTGTTGGAGCAGAAAATCCATCTGCATCCCCTGATATATCCTCAGCAGTAATGGAATCAATTGCAGCAGCCAGTTCAGTTTCACTTGCTGGATTGGCAGGCTTTTCCACCTCAGTTTCTTCTACTGGCTGTACTACAACAGGTGGTATTAGGGTAGGGGGCTCGGTTTGTGGTACTTTGTAAGGTACTGGATGTTGGTCATCTGTAAGTCTGGAAATGTTCTCCACAGCCCTTTCCAGTTCCATTTGACGGGCAAGCAGGGCAGCCACAGGATCAGCAGGAGGCTCCATTTCTGATAGAGACGCTTCTTTGTTATCAGGATCGTGACCATTTTCCTCTTTGTGGTAAATTGGGATATTTGGATCCTCTTTTTCTAACTGTGGTGCTTTGGTCTTGTTTGAAGACTCCAAATCAACAGTTTCCTCGACACCTGAGTGAAGAGAATCTTTAACTGCTTCCACAAAGTTGACTGGTTTAACGTCAGCTGTAATTTTGGTGTTCCGTGTCGATCTTGATGTCTTGACTTTTCCGTTCTTTTCTAATGTCTGTGTTGTATCTACAGGAATGAACTCTGTATTATTATCTTTAGATTTTTCCTCAGCAACATATGCAAGTTCTTTTTCTCTTTTAGTGGTGTGTTTGGTGTCTTGTGACAACTGTTCAACTTGCAATGAAATTTCATCTGTGGGTTCATCTTGATGCTCTAGGGAAGCAGGCATGTCAACATCTGCTTTATCCGACAGAATGGAACCTGGACTACCAGACATTTTGTCTAATTTGGATGTTTTTCTGCATTGTTCTGCTCTTACAGGTGAGGAATGCATCTTTTGAGATCGTGGGGAACGCCATCCCTCTGGTGTTTTAGAAACTTCACCAATATTTGTTGATTCTTTATTTTCAGTGTCTTCACCCTCAGAAGTTTTGGTCTGTTCTGCTTTAACGGGTGACACATCATCACCTCTTTTACGAGTTTTGGGTGGGCGACCTCTTCTTGAAGTAACAGATGTGTTTGCCATATGTTGTGTTGCAGCATCCTTATCACTAACGCGTTTACGAGTAGACCGAAAAGATTCTGTAGTCTCTTTTCCAGGTTGTTGAAGAGCTTCATCTTCATGGGGTGTTGCATAAACAGATCGCACATTCCGTCGCTGCCGCGTTCTGCCATGGTTCATGTTTGATTCATGGCTCTGTTCCACATCTGTAGCATGAACAGGAGATTTTGCATATTTTCTTGGTTCAATAATTTGTTTTAGGGAGTCTCCTCTAGGTGATGAAGATCTTTTCAGCTTTTCTCTGTCTATGCGTTCACTCTTCCGTGTGGCTGGCTTCTCATTACCAATTGTTGGTGTTGGGACTGGGGAGACATTTTTTGCCTTTTTATTCTTTGGTTGTTTTCTTGGTGCCTGGTCAACCTCCGGCTCAATAACTGGCAACTCCATCTCAAGTGGGGATGCAACCAGGTGCAGAGAATCACTAACAGGTTCTATTTTTGTTTCTGAAAGCTCCACAGTCTCTTGAGTTTGGCTAGGCTTTGGATTCAATACAGGACATGCCTGTGGGGGATCACATTCTGGATCAATATTACTTAAAGATGCACCGGGAGTAGGAGGTTTAATGTCCAAGTCCTGTTGCATAGTTAAAGTTCTACTTGATTCATCTAGCTTCTCATGAGGTTCTTCTCCTGTTACCTCTTGTTTTACCATGATTTCAGGGGGTGTGGGATTTACTGTATCAGCTTTGTTCTCTTCGTTTTGGCTTATTAATGGAGAAGAAACTAATAAAGTATCTTCTGACTTCTCATCAAATTCTGCTGGATTTCCAATGTCTATTAATGTAGAGGGCATACGTGGCTTATCAAACTGCACAGAAGACTCTGTGTCTTTGGAGAAAGACACAGGCGATGTTCTTGATTGAATAGGACTTACTGACACCTCTTTGGAAATGTCTGATACATTGGATGCCCCAAGCTCTACCTCCGATATCTTCTCTCCCTCTATCTGATCGGGTACACTGGCTCGTCCTGAAATAATTAGCTGTTGGTTCTTATCCCTTTGCTGTTGAAGCTCTAAAAACCGACTATGAAAAAGTACTTTTGGCTCCTGAGAAAGGTCTGATCCCCCTGCTCCAGCTTGTTCCACCTGGGGATCACATGTAATATTATCTTTACCAACTCTAACTTCAGGATCATTCTTTTTGCGTTCAAGGTGTTGAAGTCGCTTTGAGTCCTGCTCAAAGATAGAGCTATGAAGGAAGCGAGAAGCAAAAAGCTCTTGTCGTTCTTGTTCCTCAGGTTTGGCATCTTCCTTTTTACATTCAATCTTTCCCTCAGAATCAGAACGGATTTTCTTTTTTTTCAAGTACCAAGAAGGAATGGGTCTTGGGGTGGGTTCAGACTTCTCCTTGTCTGTGCTATTCCGAAAGTTTTTGAATTTTGAATCATGCCCAAGGAAAGACCAATTTTCTTCTCTAGATGAAGACAGAGATTTGGCACGCTCAAGCAATGCTTTGGTGTCTGGTGTTATAGTCTTATCTAATGCAAATTCATAGAACTTGTTCTTTTCAAGAGTTTCAGAGGACTTTAAATCTGACAGCCTCTCCTCATGCTCTCTTTTGAAGGAGTTTGGCTTCAGTAAAAGTTGCCTGCTGTCACCATCATCATCAGAGTCTGTCTGAACCTCCCCAGGTTCCAATTCATGTTCAGGACGTTTTCGTATACTTTCACGTTTAACAATGCTTGTGGGGAAGCCCATTCCTCCTCTCAATGTGCCCTGCCTTTCCCAACAAAACTCATCAGACATTGATGCTTTAACTTTTAAAATCTCTGCAGGTACTTGATGCACCGAGTTATCAATATTGTATTTAGATACAACAAAGTCCAGACATTCCTTCTCCACTGGCACTGGCGAATGTGGCTCCTCAGCTGCCACTAACTGTGATGCAGTTCTCTCCTCCTCTGCAAAAGGTGTCCCTGGAAGAGAAGCAAGTCTTCTGTCATATTCATCATTTGTTTGTCTAAACCTCTGGTAACTGCGCTCTCTTTTAGAGTCAACATCAAACTCAAATGCTCCCAACTTCTTCCGCTTACTTGGCGGTGAGTCAGCAGTAACATCTTGGGGTGGTTTTCCTACTTCATGCACAATATTTCGCCGTTCAAAGTCCTCTGCATCAGTGCTGGGTGTGCTTTCGGTTTTATCAGACTTATCACATTCCAGATGTTGCTGCATGCGACGGTTTTGCTCCATTTGTTTTCTGCAGCTCTGTGAGTGATCAATATCTGAGAGCAACCTTTCCGTATTTTCTGAATCTCTTTCTAGGCTAGTGGACAGCAACTCATAGTTAGTTAAGAGCTGTGGTTCTTGGTCTCTTGAAGATTCCATATCTACACTCCCATCATCAGAGTCTGCAAGGCCTAAACTTGGTTGACTATTAGCTCCAAAAGTTCCCATCTTTTGATCAAGACTGTCTAAGGGATCGATTGCCTCCTCAGTTGGTTCCCCAAGACGAGACTGAAGATCTAAACTGATGCCTATTGACATATCTTCCTTTCTAGTACTAACAGTGACCATCCTCTCTGGCTTAACTTTTTGCTCTCTCTTGTGAGTTTCTTTTCTTATCAACTTTTTATCATAATCAATGTCTTTTGGCAAATGATCATCAATGATTCTTCTTAATTTGCTTTCATCTTCCTCCTGACTTATCCTTCTTAAATGATCAGCTTTTCCAGATGATTCCTCAAAACGCCTCTTACGTGCAGCCAAGCGGTCAGCATCTACAGAAGAACTGGTATCAAATCCTGAATCAGTTTTACAGTACTTTTTATTTTTCACCTTGCTTTCTTTATCAACAGCCTCTATCTGACTAGCTAAGCTTTTCTCCTTGAGAGGTTTTCCGTGCTTAAAGAAATCTTTAGCTTGAGTCTCTATGCGGAAAGGCATGGTCTTGTGATCAACCAAGGGGGGTGTGGTTGGAGAACGCACAGGATCGCTCATCTTTGTTTTTTGTTTCTCACCAAGAGCATTCTCAATTAATATTCCTTCTCTCTCTTTTACTCTCGTCAGTTGGACAACACAAGGTGGCAGATCAAGTTTTCCTTTTCCAGAATAGTCTCTCTCTTTAACTAAAGATTTATTGGCTTTACCTCGCAAAGTTAAGCTAGTTTCTGGGCTATTTTCAAGTTCAAAGTCTGTCTCCGACGACGGAACAGAGGGAGATGCAAGTTTTAATTTCCTTAATTTCTGCTTCTCAGTTCTGTCCTTGTCTCCTTTCTCTTTACGGCCAGCACGCCGTTCTTTTTCTCCTCCGTTTCCACGCTCTGCCTCAAATAGTAATTTGTCTTTCTCGGATTTATCACTCATATTGTGTCTCTCCAAGCGAATTTTGTCTGGTTTTTCAAAGCGCGGTGGAGAAAGTGAGGTGCAGCTGCCACTTCGCTCAGATGAGCGACTGTAAACAAGATGCTCAGAATCACTAGGTGGACGTTCTGAAAGGGACAGGGAAGCAGCAGGGCTGGCAGGCCGACGTGGATGGGATGGGCTTTGATTATGTTCAATTGTTCGACGACCATGGTCTCGTTCATGATCTGTTTCAAACCGCTCTCTTTCACGCTCCCTTTGCAAATAGCTGTATTTCCTAATATCCTGCTCGTAGGGGTCTCGATAATCCCTGTATTCCCGAGGGTCATCATGGTATCGTGGGTCATAGTAATCACCCTGGTAAGGGTCCCATTCCGAATAAAAATCTCGACCTCTGCCAGAATATTTTCGTCGTGGGTCCTCTGTGTACGAGCCTGGGGTACGCACATTTTCGTAGTATGCCCGCTCAGCTGTGAACTCATGATATGGCGGCCGGCGCTCATCTCTGTAAGTCAAAACACAGAAACGTGGATCAAGATCAAGAGTGGATCAAGACATCCATGATACCATACGATGAATGTGTTTACATAGAACTTACCGTCGTTCAGAAATGATTTCATAGAAATCTCTTATATCCTGTCCAGATGCCTGCATTGAACGGTAGAAAGCCATCTGGCTCTCCTGGTTGGCAAAATCAACCTACAAACAAGTAATTTTAACAATTTAATAAAAATAGTCAGCTTGTTCTGTCATTCAAAATTGCAATGATACTATTGTACTATTAATATTGTTTTACAGACCTTTATTTTATTTCCTCCAATTTTCCAACCTTTTGTTTCCTTGACAGCAGCCTGCGCATACTCTACATTATTGTATAAGATGAGGGCCATCCCCTTCAGTCGGTCAAACACAACCTGATAAATACATTTAAATTTAGAAAATTGCACATTGAGATTATTCATGAAAGTGATTAAATGAAAGTATAGAACATAAGCATTTACATTTACATTTAGCAGACGCTTTTATCCAAAGCAAGTGGCGAGGAATCAATGAAGCGTTAAGTCATAGAGGTAGCAATAGAAGAAGTGCTATAACGAGTTACCAAGCTTAACACAAAAACAGAAATTGAACATTATTGACAGGATGAGTACCTTTATAACATGTCCATAACGGCAAAAATGTCTTGTGAGATACTGTTCGGTAATATTTGATGCCAAGCCATCCAACCATACACATGTAGTAGGCATACTCTTACCAAATCCAAGCTGCAGATGAGAAAAAAAATCACATTAAGTCATTCAAAAGCAATATAAAAAAGTTCTAACTGTAATTAGCAGAACTTTAAAATGATCAATTTTACAGTCATCAGTCAATGCACTGTTACAGTAATTGTTTCTAATAAGATTTAACTTAATTAAGTTCTGCTATTAGTTTCAGGAAATTATTTTATTAATTTAATCTTATCCTCACCTTTAGCCTGTTGTTGCCAAGGTATTCACCATCCATTTTTTTGATTGCTTTGCAGACACTTGCTATGTCACAATACTGGAGAAAGGCATACTGGGGGGAGCCATTTACCTTTTTTATATCAATATCCTAGTAAAAGATAAAATATCCACCAATAAGCAATATACAATTTTTTGCATTTTTCCCAAAATCATGCACGCTTTTCAAACACAGATATTTTCTAATGTCTACTTACAACAATCTCTCCAAAACGCTGAAATATGTTAAGCAGGTCATGATAGGTTGTCGTTTTCTCCAAATTTCCAATGAATAATGTCCTTGTAGCTTTGGGGTGAAACTCGTCTATACGTTCATCCAAAGGCCGAAACTCATTCTCACTCTCTGTTTCTATTGAACAATAGATTAGAGAACCAAGATTGGTCCACTGTTACCTTTAAACCACAACAAAAACAAAGACTCTGTACAAAACAAGGGAAACCAACCTGGGCCATTCCAACCAGTGACATCAATTTGCATCCCAAAAAATAGCTTCCCATTAGATGCGCTCAGGGCTTTCTCTTGGTCCTCTTTCTGGCGAAAGAACACTAATCCATATCGGTCCTCAGTGGCACCATGTATCTGAACTGACGTCACTTTGCCATGCTTCTTAAATTCATGGAAAAGACCATCCTTCAGACTTGTATCTGAAAATAATTTGATTAGTTTAGACCAAATTGACATTTATTTATGCTTTCATAAGGGGATGTTCTTACAAGATGAATGAAATCAGAAATACTGTTCTCACCTGTTGAGCGCACAGGAAGATTTTGCACTTTGATGCCGAAGCTTTTGCGAGGTTCGTCTTTGTCCAGTGAAGGTAGGGGTTGAGCAGGAGCAGGCACAGCTGCAGACTGCACAGAACGAGCTGGGGATTGATCACTGGAGCTGCTGCTCGAATCACTGCTGTCAGAGTAAAACAAAACAAAACAAAACAAAAAACTTGAAAAATCTTTAAGTACCATATAAATACGATGGCAATACTTCAGTACTACTGTATTATCATCAAAAATAATAAATGATGATTAATAATAATACAATTCAACATAATATATTCGTACAATCTATGTAAACAACTTCACTTATTTGAAATAAAATTATATTTGCAATTTTATTATATACAACATAATATTCCACTGCTAACCAAGCAATTTATGTTTCTAATCATTAATGAACATCTGCATACAGATTAAATTCAACTGTACTTTATTTCCCCACCCCCAGGAGGCGCTATTGGCAAACAAAACACTGCCTGTCAGCAATCGTGAGAATATACAATCTTTTTCGGACTTTCTAATAATTTTATCAAACAAATTCTTCTCAGTCACAAAAGAGACATGCAAGCTATCCAACACACTCGCCGATATCAGGCTAAATACTAATAATACTATATGGAGGCTAGTTCTTTCCAAGAACAAATTACCTAAATAATGGCCAAAAAAACATTTTAAATTTATTCAGATTCTAAGAGACAAATCGTTTCAATTGTACGTTATTTATGGTTTAATCAATAGTATGTTTATTTCAACAGTTTATTCTTTTTTCTAAAACCATTCTGACATGTATTTGTGAATTCCTAACTACATGAACGGTTTGGACATGACATTACAGTGGACACTTCTTTCTCGACTATGATTCAGTCATATACACTGCTTTCCTTTTGTCTGTTTACATCTTTGCACTGCCCTCTTTTCTCACTCGCTCTCACTCTCAGTGCTGCTGATAGGGGCTGGCCTATGGGAGTGGGCAAGGAGCCAGCAGTGGCTAGAAATTTCCAGTTCCAACTAGATCTCACGGGGATGGGGGGAGTTCAAGTGGGCAGTGTGAAAATACACCAGCCGTTGTTTCTTAAAATTCCCCCACAGTATTTGCTTCTCAAAGCACACAATACCACCATATAGGAAATGTCCTCTGAAATTAACATTCAAAAAATAACATTAGAACAATTTAACTAATAAAACAACTAAAAAAACATTAACAAAAACACTAATTATTTAAAATTGGTAAACATTGGTATGTGAACCATAGTCACCCCTGAGGAACGGTTGCTGTTCAAAGCAGCAAAAAGCCTCATATAATACCTAATAACAGTACAACAGCAAGTGGATCAAGAAATGTACCTTTAGTTACAGTATTTGAAGCAATAAATGCGTACAACTGTTTTGAAGAAAATAATTCACATTCCTATTCAGGCAAGATTAGATTTGTTCATTTGCTCTGTAAACCTGTGTCAGTAAAACAGATGTTTTCTATATCTCACACAATACACACAATAACAAAACGGACAATGTTTAATTAAATATCAACTAAAGCCATCATCGGACAAGACTAGTTTTTAAACAATGAGTTGCAATTCTTATCGTTACTATTATTACACTTTTACACTTCATCACCGTGATGGCACGGTTGTCAAGGAGACTATCAAAGCCCTAGATCAACATCACAATAGGAAAGATAAACTATTGTAACTTCTGTTCCAAGCCGACATTTAAAGTCACATTTTATGCTCAAATAAAGTGATTCTTGATGGGAGCCATTCCTGACCAGAGCTGTTAAAGCACACACAACACATACATACAATATTCTTGGTTATAAGAACATGACAACTGTAAATACAGATAGAGCTGGACACCCTCAAAAACTGGGTGACTGCAAAGAGGAGACTGGTGAGGGAGGCCATCATGAGACCAATGACTGAAGGAGTAGATGTTTCCCTGGCAGTGATTGGAGATACCGTTGTCCATATGGCAACAGTTGCCTGGGTACCTCATCAGTCACTTTTATGGAAGAACGTCAAGAGAAATGTCACATGACATCCCCGCTACAGTTTTCCAGAGGGCAAATGAGGGAGTCTAAAATCAGCTGAAAAAAGGTTCAATGGTCTACTGAGCTTTTCAGGCATCAGATTAAACTGTGACTAAATTTGTCAGTCACTTGTCCGAGTACTTGTCCGAAGAAAAAAAATACATATTTCATTTGAAGTATCAATATAATTGTTTCGTATCCTGATTGATCAAGTTTGCTTAGAAGCGTTTTACATAGTGTCCGCTGCGGCCACCTACATTTTTTAATACTCTCCATGATTGAGAACAAGGCAAGCAGTAATTATTGTTAGTGTCAGGGCTGTACCTTAATTTTTTTTGCACATACCTCTGGTGCTACAGAGGCCAAACAGTTGTAGCGCAAGTATAAACCGTTTGTTGTCATCATTAAAAAAATATGAAAGTGCAGTTCATCACTAACTGACAAATGACATTGATGTAACACACCGATGGATAAATTAGGGCCAAATAATTTTTAGTTTACCTAAATTTGTTTATTTTTTTACAATACAATAGAGGTATATTTGTCCACATAAATTACTGTGGTATACTACAGTGATATTTACAAGAGTAAACTGCAGCAAAATTCCTAGATACTATAGTGTTTTTGAACCTTACTATAGTATACTACAGTGTTTACTACAGTTTGTCAATTTACTATAAGTTTACTACAATTTAATTTAGCAAATACTACAGTATTTTTTCGTCTAAGTGTTCAAGTTAACGGGACTTTTATTTTGACGGGTCATCGGGAAGACGCTCAAGTTTTAGTGTGTGCTTAATGAAAGCTGTTTTCAAACTGTAAAATGCTTGCAAAATAAACTCTCAGAGCAGCTCTGGAGATGACGTTCATGTGTTTATATCCACATACAGTGCAGACGCAGACAAATCCTTGACCATCACTCGTGTAGTATGTTAATCTGTGCACCTCAGCACACAAAACAGCCAGAAGAGACATTTAACTAACAGGATTCCACGTCCACATCTACTTATATGGACTCAATGCGCCATTGACTAATGTCATGCAAGCACAACCACGACAAACGCAATTCACACAAACGCGCAGCTCTGTCTAATGCACCTATTCTTATTATTCTTAGCACAGATCGATTTTTTCATAGCACTATTATCAGTGTTTCCCCTACCACAGTGGTTCCCAAACTTTTTACAATGGCGTACCCCCCCAGGGACTTAACATCATTCTGCGTACCCCCTTTCTTACAGTAACAATTGTGGACAAACATTTTTTTATTTGCATTTTAAATACATGTAATTTTCTTTTATCAAACAATAAATGATATATGACTCAGATATAAATAAATGACTCACTGCTTAATGAGATGGATGTGCTTGAAATGACTTGCATAACTCTGTGATGTTTGGTTGTATCGGAGAAAGTCTGAGTCTCAAATCATTCTCTATGCAGAGTCTGTGTCGATATTTGTTCTTTATGTGGGCAAGTGCTGAAAACCCACTCTCGCAAAGATACGTTGTGGAGAAGGGCAGTAATGTTTTCAAAGCGCGATCGGCTAAGGCAGGATACTCTGCATGCAAAGCTATCCAGAAGTCTGTCAGTCATTTTTGTGCGAAGTCACATGCGGTACGTCAAGACGTGCGCTTACGCATGAGTGGACGCATATTTTTTGATTGGATGTCTTGAATTTGACCTTTTATGGCGCTACGTGACTACTTTTTTGCTGTGTGTACACTAGAGGGAGCACGTCTTTATATTCAGCTCGTGAGAAAAACATGCCTTGATTGTCAGGTGCGTTATAATTAAGTAAACCGTAGATTTCAGGATTTTGTTCATGTACCCCCTCCGTCACCTGGCGTGCGCGTTCCCCAGATTGGGAACCACTGCCCTACCGTTACCTTAGGGGGGCGCCCCGCCCATCCTGCACCTCCCGCCACCCTTGAAGGTCAAGTTAAATTCATTTTTTATGTAGGGTTAGATCACAAGAGAAGTCATTAAGGTTACCTTTCCTATATAACATGTCTATACCTTGTTCTCGTACTAAACAAACTAAATAGCATTATGTTATTTATCTTGTTTACATGGCGGTATGTCATTTCTGTTTCTACGTGGTCGCGCCTTTACAATTCTCCTCTGCTCTCTGTATCGAGTTCCGACCCGAAGCGCGCACAGCCGCACACACACACACAGACACGTGCGCACACATACACAGGTAAGCACACTTTCACCAGCGGACAGCGTGCGCGTGTTGGAAAATAAGTCGCATCAACCACCTGAAAAGCAGATAAAGAAATTGTGTTTTTAAACGCTCCCAGGGTGGTGAAAATACGCATGCCCTGCCCCTGACAAGCAACAGCCCAGTTACCACCGGATGACAGGTTTTCACCCAGTTTATCCTTCGTTCCATCCGGACCGCAACTATTTCTGTGGTTTAAATTGAGCGGCGCGTGTACATAACTGAGATGTACACATCACGCGCACTCAGGGACATTTATGTTGATTATATTTTGCCGCCATATCCTCTAATATCTTTATTTAGCGCCAAACGCGCTTCATTTTAACCATTTCCGCTCCGTGAGCGCTGCTTCTCCCGCCAAAGACACGTCGCATATAAAGACCTGCAGGCACCAAGAGCAGGTAAATAAATGGACACTTTTTCTGTAACGCTGGAAAGGCTGTTAGTAACTTTGTAAGTACTCCTAATCATGATATATTTATTTCAATTGTTACATTTTGTTGTCAGTAGTTTTTTTTAAATATTAAAATAGACCACTGGGACTTCGCTTCAGCACCAGGGCCTACAACACATTTTCTCAGTTACCAGACCTTCTATGTTTCATACAGACTGTGGCTATCAGAATATAAAGTAAATGGCCTGATAAAACATTAGATTTATTGATTTAACATTATTTATTTAAAAAAGTATTGTCCGGACCTCCGACGCAAAAAAAACAGAGACCCAGATCTCAGCTAAACTACGAATGCACGGGTGGACAGAAAAAGGCTGACACCTCAACATCTCAATGAAACCTCAAGGAGTTTTTCAAGGAAGAATAGGCAGAACAGAACACTGTGTGAACTCCTTCAGGAGAAATTACACAGTCAATCATGTGTACACCAGCAGGTAAGCGATAATCTGCAGTAGATGCTAAAACTAGAGGTCTTCACGGGTCCAAAAATGTGTACCCGAACCCGAAGAAACACGTGAATGTGCTACAGAGGTCCGACCCCGACTCGTCTAATTATTTTAAAGTTGGACTCAGACCCGTGCGGAACCGAGAAAAATCATGCATTTACAACTCGAACCTGACACAGACCCGAATATTATTTTAAAGCTGGACCCGAACCCGGCTGGACCTAACTCGACCTGGTCGGCACATACTCCACAGCAAATTCAGTCCGTAAACAAGTTACGAAAATAAAACCTACTGTATTGGCCTTCTGCCTCCCTGACTGTGATGCAATCCTCCTTCATTTCATTCACGTTATTCCTCGCTCGCCAATTGAACAAACATGTTTAATTCCATTCATTATTCCAGCTTCAAAAGTCTGCTTGCTGTCACGGTGACGAATGACAGCAACTTTGCACATTTGCGTTGTTTTTCTCTTTCGAGTCAAGTAAAATAAAACTTTGACTGTTTGCTCAGTTGAACTACAATAATGATTGCTCATTTAGTGCCATACATGGCCACGGACATTAGCAGCACTTGTTTGCTATCATCTCTGAGCAGAGTCTGACCAAAAGTTTTAGATATAACAAGATGGTTCATTCATATTATTATAAACATGAGGAAAAAGTGGAATAAGCGCTTTTCCCACATCACTCATGAAGGCAACCATGATCACAGCCTGCATGCAGTAATTCTGCGGCAGAGTTTTGCTGCTGACGGCTGAGGATGCTCGTGTTTTTCCCCTATTTTCCAGACTCGCACTTTTCTCGTCCTAATTTTACGAGATGCACGTTACTAAACACACGCACACACAGTGCTGACTGACACTGATCACGGCTGTGTTCTCCGATCGACTCGGGTATTACACACGATGTTAAACAGACCCGAAGTAATACATTTGGGTCCCGGGTCCTCCCTGAAGACCTATAGCTCAGACAGGCTCAACACTGTAATCGCTGACAAAGTCAGATCTACTATTGATTTTAAATAGGTTAATCCTTCTGCGAACTACTATTTTGTGTTATTAAAGGCAGGATAACATGCTATGTCATGCATTCTGACTTCTTTACACTGTTGAACGTGCAGTGCAGGCTTCTCATGCTTAACATGGTCAACTTGTTAAAAAACAAGTTGACGTAGTATTTCTGTGCTTGATACACTCCCCCAGCACTCCAACTTGATTCGGAAAGTTTTTTAAAAGTCTGGATCCCTGTTTCGTAACAAGGATCCTATTCATTTTATTGGGCAATTCTCCCAGAAAAGCATGGCAAGGCGATAGAAAGAACCTGCCCACGCGCCAACCGACGAGCAAGACCCACTTACCATCGAGATTGTCTGCACTGCATTAATATTGGCTGCATTGTGGGCCTGCAGCTGCAGCTCATTACTATTGCGATAGTGAAGTTTAGGTGTGTCTGTTTGTTCACGGCATTTCAGTGATGGATGTAACCCTGGATTTGGAGATAGTTTGAAACTGATAAGATGGCGCGGTCCCAGTGCTAAAAGATGCCGGACATGAACTGCACGCGGTAAGTCAAAATGAGTCATATGTTTGTTCTTTGTTGGCAATCAGCATGTACGTGCATATTATAAAAAACACGAAGGGATTAATGCGATGACGTGTTGTGTGCTCGTGCTGTAGTTCCGTCCCACTGCCTGCCTCCAGCAGCTCGTGTTTTTCCAGAAATAATTGTACAGCTGTATCTCTTTTATAAATTCAGATCAAATTTATAGATCAAACTAAATGCTCTTCGAAGATACAACGTATGCAATGTATAGGCACTCAAGATTAATATGAGATTGGCAGAAACCAGAGTGTTACCCAATCTTTATAGGACCTTTGTGTGGTTTTCAGTGGCATCTACCAGTGAGGTTGCCAATTGCAAGCGACTGCTTACTTCAACCCTCCCTTTCGAAGCACTATGGAGGCATTTTTGCTTCTTTCCCGAATGAGATAACGTATTTACAAAACGCGTTCTGAAGAACGGTTTGTCCAGTTTAGGCTGCTGTAGAAACAAAATGCAGACATGGCAACAACATTCCATGCAAGTAGATACGTGCTATATACACTCACCTAAAGGATTATTAGGAACACCTGTTCAATTTCTCATTAATGCAATTATCTAATCAACCAATCACATGGCAGTTGCTTCAATGCATTTAGGGGTGTGGTCCTGGTCAAGACAATCTCCTGAACTCCAAACTGAATGTCAGAATGGGAAAGAAAGGTGATTTAAGCAATTTTGAGCGTGGCATGGTTGTTGGTGCCAGACGGGCCGGTCTGAGTATTTCACAATCTGCTCAGTTACTGGGATTTTCACGCACAACCATTTCTAGGGTTTACAAAGAATGGTGTGAAAAGGGAAAAACATCCAGTATGCGGCAGTCCTGTGGGCGAAAATGCCTTGTTGATGCTAGAGGTCAGAGGAGAATGGGCCGACTGATTCAAGCTGATAGAAGAGCAACTTTGACTGAAATAACCACTCGTTACAACCGAGGTATGCAGCAAAGCATTTGTGAAGCCACAACACGCACAACCTTGAGGCAGATGGGCTACAACAGCAGAAGACCCCACCGGGTACCACTCATCTCCACTACAAATAGGAAAAAGAGGCTACAATTTGCACGAGCTCACCAAAATTGGACAGTTGAAGACTGGAAAAATGTTGCCTGGTCTGATGAGTCTCGATTTCTGTTGAGACATTCAAATGGTAGAGTCAGAATTTGGCGTAAACAGAATGAGAACATGGATCCATCATGCCTTGTTACCACTGTGCAGGCTGGTGGTGGTGGTGTAATGGTGTGGGGGATGTTTTCTTGGCACACTTTAGGCCCCTTAGTGCCAATTGGGCATCGTTTAAATGCCACGGCCTACCTGAGCATTGTTTCTGACCATGTCCATCCCTTTATGACCACCATGTACCCATCCTCTAATGGCTACTTCCAGCAGGATAATGCACCATGTCACAAAGCTCGAATCATTTCAAATTGGTTTCTTGAACATGACAATGAGTTCACTGTACTAGAATGGCCCCCACAGTCACCAGATCTCAACCCGATAGAACATCTTTGGGATGTGGTGGAACGGGAGCTTCGTGCCCTGGATGTGCATCCCACAAATCTCCATCAACTGCAAGATGCTATCCTATCAATATGGGCCAACATTTCTAAAGAATGCTTTCAGCACCTTGTTGAATCAATGCCACGTAGAATTAAGGCAGTTCTGAAGGCGAAAGGGGGTCAAACACCGTATTAGTATGGTGTTCCTAATAATCCTTTAGGTGAGTGTATACATAGATTTAAATAGCTCATTCTAAGGTAATAAAAACATAACGCTTCATTATGTAAGGTCTTTATACACCTCTGAATACATAGTCATTAGGGATGCAACAATACAGCTCACCCACAGTTCAATACGAACCTCGGTTTTCGGTTTGGTTCGGTTCTGATGGCTTGGCACATTAAAGTGTTTTTTCATTGTTCTATGCTTATGTGACAGGAACAGTAAAAAGTTAAGAAAAAAAACTATTTTACTGAAATTCTCTTTATTTAACTTTACTTATTTTATTATCTTTAAGCAAAAATCAACTTGTACAAATTCCTGTCTCACAGCAGTTTTTGGTTTACTGTTCATCAACATGCCAGTAAAATAAGCTTTTTCAAAATAAGGTTTTATGCATCAGAGTATTTAAAATAACGTAATGCAAAACTTGCGATTGCTGTAATGGAAGAAAACGTGCTGTGCGCATACACTGCAAACACCAGCGATCAATGGGAAAAGCCAAAGATAATATATTACCAAGGTGTGCCACTGCGATTGCAATAAATTGGAAGAAATGCAATGCTAAATAGCTGCCTGGAGGCGCTCTTGCTATGACGTAAATAGCTGTCCGAAAGGCCGCCCAGTGGCATGACTTTCGTTAAACGGACTTTGGCATGGTGCTGTGGACGCTCTTTCTGCATGTGCTGGGTGAGAGCAACGCGAGTGTGCTGCTTTCGTATGCAGTGTAAAAATACATTCTTGATTTGCCAAATTCAGACATTATCACTTTAGTACAATGGGCAAACAATAAAGCCAGCCCACGTCTCTCAACAGCACATTGCTTCTCGTGTTGCAGGCAGCCTCGCAGCCCCAGGCAGCCCGACCACCACTCGCTATTAGATACAGACAAACACGGACAGAGCCAGTTCAGAGTGTAATTGAGCGCACAGAAATAATTGAAATGCAAAACCGCAATTCACTTACACGTATTGAACCATGGAGGTCGTACCGAATGGTATATTGTATATTGAGTATTGTGGCATCCCTAATAGTCATGTATATTATATTGCATTTCTGTCAATAGATCTTCCAAAAATTACACATGAGACCTTTAACTACCGTGTCACAAAAGCCAAGCTGACTATGTGGATCAATGCTGAAAACTTACAAGATGGTGATTAGTTTTATAGGCACTTTAATTTTCTGGCACTCTGTGCAATCAACATAAATAATAAGTCAACCAACATCATCTAAATAAATCTAATTTTCAGGAAAGGTCCAAAGAGCAAGTAATGATGGGAACCTAACAACACAGAGGCATGTTTAATGCTGCTGACTACTTAATCTGTAATCAGTAACCATGGTTACGAAATGTTTCAGACACCTAGGTGATTACCAAAACCACTGAACACAAGGCTATCACATGTCATTATGTAAGCATGTGGCTTGAGTCCAAAGATCAAGGACTAACAACTGAGAAGCATCACACTACATGTAGCCACGACAGGGGTTATCAATGGTTAAACAAGATCTGAAAGTCCAAAGCTTGTGGGATTTTCAGCATCAACATGCTTCAGTGTTTAAAGGTGAATTGTGTAATTTTGTGCAACCAACGTGACCAGTTTGGGTGGACACCTACCTCAAACTCATGTAAAGATGATGTTGCTACAATCAGCCTGGTCAGTGGTCAGGTCAACTTTGATAGCACCAGAGTTTACATTTTACAATGTTTTTTGAGTGAATGCATATGTTTAAAACTGAAAACATGACCCATTATGAATACAGCATTTTTCTCACATTACTGTTATAATGTACATACATTATACTGTTATTACTAGAGATGCACCGATTGCAATTTTTTTTGCCGATTCCGATTTCCGATTTTATTACAAGTGAAACCTGCCGATTCCGATTTTTGCCGATTCCGATTTTCTATCCACAAACTATAATTGACAGTATACTGTATATAAAACCATATTAACTTTTCTTCAATACACATTTTTTTTATTTTCATTGAATAAATGATTGAACATTACAATTTCCCCAAATTTCCCTAAATTCAGTTCTCCAAGCTGCATTAAATTACAGAATCTTCTCTTTCCCAAACAACTCTTAAATTGAATAACTCTGTGACAACTGAGTCGGGCCGAGTACCAAAACCTTGTAGCCAATCAGCAGTAAGGTGCACAGTGCACAGGACGGACATTAGCCGAGTCGAGCGCTGACGAAAGCAAAAGATGGGGGTAGGGGTGTGTTTGTTTTGGTGATTTGAACATCAACAACGGCTAAGAGAAATTGGACACCCCGCCTTTAAACTCAAGTAAAATCCTGGCCAAGAAGAAATAAATGACAAAAATCGTTAAAACGTTAGGTCAAGTATTGCATCAGATATGCTAATGACATGCAAAATTCTTACCTGCCACTTCCGCTGCTGCTGGTGCTGCTGACCGAGTCAGAGCTGGAGGAGCAGCTGCGGGATCCTGATGCGCTGCGGGAATGTGCCGGCCTTGCGGCCTGACTCGCCAGCCTCTGCGGTGACAGACTGTGTGATTGCGAAGAGTGTGGCGATCGACTGCGACTGTGGTGGTATGTCCTTTCTCCCCGTCTGCCTCTTTCCTCCCTGTATAAATCCCGATGGACCACACTGGCCAGAGTGAAAGATTCCCGGGCACGGGGCTCGTACCGAGTCTCTGTAGTCTCAAAACGACTGGGGCTTCGGCTTCGTGAACTATAATAGACCATTGCTCCCGGTATTGATGCTCCACTTGCGACTCCTACAGCACTGCTGCTGTTTCCACCTGTGCCGCTACTCCCCGCGACGGCCCCGCCACCGCCTGCGCTGGCCCCGGAGGAGCTCCCTCCAATGCTACCACTGCCAGAACTGGCACTCCCACTAGTTCCACTGAGGGCCCGGTCCCTAGAGTCTCTGTAATAATCTGTCTCATAGTGGCGTTGTCGATCAAAACTACTGCTGTTGCTGCTGCGTTCATGGTGTCCGTAGGCAGTGTGATCGTAAGAGCGCTCCCGACCATCTGCAGCCCTACATGTCAAGGAAAGGAATGGAGGATGGCAAAGGAAAATGGAAGGAATGAAACAAATGTTATTTTCGTTAGATGGGTCCCGGATAGATGTGAGCATCAAGTGACATGCGTTGAAGAGGTGATTTAATTAAAACAGACTGCAAGTGCATGATTATAGATTTTTCCTTTTATTGTACTGCTCAATACAAATATTGATACCACGTCAAAAAAAATTCAGGCGAGTACAGTCTTTATTTGTAAATCTGCTTATTTTGCATTTGATGCAATTTGTTTTTATTTTGCTTTTCAAACTAAATCCATATTAAAAACAAAAGGGAAGAATAACTATGCATGACAAAAGTCATGCATGCCATGGTCAGTCACACTCCAAGTTACACAGGGTAGAGAAAATTAATGAAGATTAATGACAAACATTTCCTAGTCAACAAAAATGAGTTTTTATTTATTTTTCTAAACACATATAGCTATTGTTTTTGTTAAGGGAAATTGCAACTACAAAGCCATTGCCCAAAATTTTGAGATTTAGGTCCAAACAACCTACTTCTATGATAATTGACATGTTTGCAATTTATTCATTTTGTGATTTGATTTAAAATAAATTTAATTTAAATTTAATAAAAAATAATAATTTAATTTCAAAATCATGGGGTTTTCAAAGAGTTGACTCAAAACCACAGGTTACAAAAACCTCATTATTCAGTATATATACTCGGTATATCTCTTGCAATAACCCTCCATTTTTTCTGGTTGAATAATTATTATTGAGGCAAATTATTCTGCCAAGGATAAGGGAACGCTATCCTATTTTCTATGTTAGCATCGGTTTAGTTTGAAAAGTCTTATGTTCACTATTACAAAGTAACTGCATTCATTCTAATTCATTTTGAGTCAGGTAACTACTCATACTTTAAAAACTGTGAAGAGATAATTGTGCATTAAGAATGGTGAGTTCTGCTTAAAAGAAACAAATTACTCTTATCAGTTTGCAACATACTATATTCAAACATCCTTGCATATTTAAACATGAAGTCATTTGATTTTAAATAGAAAGTAATTTTAAATAGAAGTGATTTGTTTATTTACTAAACTTCAATAGAACTCAGACTTCAGCAAATATCCACTTGTTAAGTCTGACATCACATGCTACCGGTTCTGGTTCCAGACGCTATCACATGCCAAAGGCAAACAACAAACAATGTGCTGTGAACTACAAAAAAATCACTATGCTAACCTTTATCTCCATACCAAAATTCAGACGACCATTTTTACGAATCATTAAAATATTGGTTTCGAGGATGCTGCGAGGCTAAACACTACTATTAGCCTGTAAATTATTAATATTAAAATATTAATAATCATACATTTTAATAAAATATTTAGTCAGGTTATAAAAGAAAAGTTAGAAAAGTGCATCATTGTATGTTGTACTGTACAGTTGCCTAGCAACACAGCAACTTGCCATTAATGTATTAGCTATTTAAGCACACTGGTTATATTACAATAGCTTTCAACATAGCCTGTTCAACATGAATTTTAAAACCATTCTAACAAATTTAAAATGGCCAGTTTTCATTTTTAAACCTACAGTTGCTTATATGTTCCTTATGTATTAATTTATATAAGCTGCAATCCTTAACTTTATTTAGTTAAAAATAAGCAAAAATCAGTTGAGAAAGTACAAAATCAGTGTTGAAAACGGTTCATAACAGTAAGCTTATAATGATTTTTGAGCGGTGGGGTACAATTTTGTGGTAATGTCAATTTTACCCACGTGAAGATAAGTGTCTACATAAAGCAACCTGCAATTTTTTTTTTAAACACAGATGGCAACAGAGGTGCAAAAGTTACAGATTACAGCTTTAATAAAACCTCATTAAGCGGGTTTCCATCACTCTGGTTTTATTCGCATTTTGAAGTTTCTCATCAGAAACGAGTGATGGAAACGCCAAATTCCGAATTAAAAACCCTTAATTCGCAAAAAGTTTTTACGCTCGCTTGAGGTGGTTTTTCATTTTTGTGAAAAAGGGTTAATGCGAATAATGGGAAATGGAAACACATTTACCAAATAAATTCCTCCAAAAAGTCACGTAATTGCACTATGAGACGGCGTAACCTGACTACCCAGAGTACTGATCTTGTTACACAGCATCAGAAATGTTGATGGTCATTCTTAAATGCCTGAGCAAAGTCGTCAAGTATTTCTGTAATTGCCTCTTAGAACTGTCACAACTGTGTTTCCCAAACAGCAGGCCTCCACAAAAGCACCGCATTTACTGTGTTTCGTAATCATCTGCTTGCGCAAGTATTATTCTATATGAAAATCATTATATTCAGTGGCTTCTCTTACTTTTCTTACTGATATTTAGTGGCAGTTTATTAGGAAGTGACGGTTGACTATTTGGATGGAAACGGTGCTTATTCGAAAATGTTTTATGTGATATTCCAATTTTGCGCATAAGCTAAATTCGCAACTTTGGATGGAAACCCGGCTACTGCCTTATACAAATTGACATTACTGTCATTTCAGATCATCAAAGACCAAAAGTCTTTAAAACTTTAAGATGTCTTTGTTAGTCATTAATAGCGAGTAACAGTAAGCGTATCTCAACAAATCTGACCTAGGTATTCCTATTAGATTCAATAAGAAAAAAAAGCTTTGGTCTAGGGAAATGCAGCTGTGTAACTTGACTGTGATGAACCTTTAAAATACACATATTTCACTCCTGTAACTTTCACAAGAACTGACAAACAGTGGTGACACATTGCATCACAACACTCCAAGCTCATTTGCCATCTCTCAAATCCATAGAGCTGTTATGTGATTGGTCAGCTTTTCTGTATTCTTTAATCGTCCTTTTAACCTTTTTCTTGAAGACTCAAACACTATTCAAATTAATCACCTAGGTAAAGCAGAGAGGCAAAAAGCCAGGGAGTGTGAAAGAAAGTGAGTATCAGGAAAAGGACAGCAAAGTGAGGTAAATTTATTTCAAATGCCAACAAGCTACTAAAAACAGCCTGTTTTAACAGCTACATCTGTTAGTGGGAGATGGAAAAGACAGGGGATCATACTAGGGGTTAGAGAACAGCTAATATACACAGGGCAGAACATACCAACCTTTTCAGACAGCGGTAACTCGACCTACAATTCCAAATACAATTTAGGGAGACAGAACTTTGTGAGCAAAAAAAGGGGGTTAAAAATGTAGAATGTAAAAATGGTAAGAAAAAAAAATCAACGGAAGTAATCCTTATGTTTCTGGATCCAACATAATAGTTCAGCCAAAAAGTATCCAGGCATCCAAAAAAAAGTGTTGTTTGGATCTAGGAAAAGTGTATGGAGGTAGGTAGGAGGGTAAAATGTCCAATTCAAGTGCAATCCAAGCATCATTTTATAGAACAGAAATCAGCATGGAATTGAAGATTGAGTTCCAAAAATTAATAAATCCATAACGTAGGTCTTCATACATCTTAACTTTAATAGTCCTCTGAAACAAATTGTCTTTGTAGATCATTTTAAAAATTGCTCTTCGGGGTGCCACAGAGTTATTTAATCCCTCTTCTCTCTTAAAATCTCTGATGCTTTTATAGTACAACCACATTCTCAAGGATGTCAAAAAGAAGTTATAATAGTTCCAGACATCCCAAAACAAGGTACCAATGTTCTAACCGCTGAAATGCAATAATCCGAGTCTTCTCTGACAATATGGGAATTGTCTTGTTGTTTTACAAATCCCATTGGAATCTTGATTGATGTTTGAAAAAAGATCAATAATCCATTGCCGTAGTAATGGTCCATAAGCGGAAAGAGAAATATCTTCTTGTCTGTACTGTATCCATAGTCAGTCCTAGATCCATTATGGGGCTTTGTAATCCAAAGGGATATTTCACATCCAAGCTGAGAAATGCTCAGCCCCACAGCAACACCTCCATTCTTTAATTTGTCGATCCAAAAATCAGTCCACTTTTCCAAATTAGACGATATACTTCTTAAATCCATTCTTTTATTGTTTCGAGTTTAGAAAAAATGCAAAAATGAACTTAAATGGTTTAGAAACAAGTAATGAATAAATAAAGAGATTTGCTCACTGCGTTTCTGTCACATTCTACCACGTTGATCAATGGCAAAGTCCCCCATGTATTTACTAGCAAAACCCTAAAACCATGCATAATCCCAAACTGCAATGTAGTTATAGAATATCCTTGTATGGGTAGTATTAATCCAGGGTGATTAAGATTCCAGAGAATATCATCCAGAGGTTTCCAGATCATGAAGGGAAAGAACTGCTCCTAAACCACCCATTTCAATAATCCAATTACCAATAAATGCGCTTTAATTGATCAACACTGCAATGTTGTTACAATAACAGCACAAAACCACATGTAGTAAGGCATTAATCCACCTTGGACGGTACTCCAGAATAAGGCAATCCCAGGTAAAGTCACGGCCACCAATTCTCTCTCGCCTCCAGAAATCCCGGTATATTTTGATATCCAAAACATGCCCTGGATTCTCATCGCAGTAATATCCAATTCACGCAGAGGCGCGCTAAACTCTACGTAATTATTATGAATTTCTGCGCACCATGGTTTGCAAACTTCGATTGGCTTGCTTTACACGGCAAGTGATGACAGACCTCAACCATCAAAGCGTGATGCTTAAATCACTACACTCCCATGTGTTAACTTAATTTCCCTCATGTCCCCCGCCCCCAAAACAATAAATTAGCCCAATTAATGACGGAAATAATTGGGAGGGAGAGATGAGTTACAAGAAACGAATGGTCCTGCCTTCATAAAAACTATGTCCACTTACCCGTCTAGTCTGCGTTCAAAGCGTCCCTCTCTGCTGTGAAGTGACACAGGGGGCCCATACACCGGGCCCCCCGCCCCCCTTGTGAACCCTGAAACATCCCGCCCACGAGTGGCTATGGACAGGCTATCATCCAGGCCTCGAGCTGCACTGGGGATAGTTCCTGGCTCATTGTAATCGGTGCGCAGGTCCCTGTCTCCCATCTTGTTGATGGAATTATGTGCTTTCTGAGCACTCTTAATATCCACAAAATCCACAAAGGCAGCCACTCCACCCTCCGATCCACGTTTTGGCAGGACCTTGACACTCTCCACACGTCCATATCTATCAAGAAAAAGGCAAAACAAACATTTAAGTCAGTTATTGGGTTGCAACACATGCATTACATGATACTTTGAGTACATTATAATAAAATTATGCATACTGCTAAGAATCTGCAGGCAGATTATACAAATAAAAAACGAAACTTGGGAAAACTAATGTCTTACTCATTTGTGCAATATGTAAATAGGCTATTCAAATAAAAACATCCTCCCTTTAGTATCATCACACAAGCACGTAGTACACCATGAGCAGTATAAACTATACCAGCAATGCCTCCACTTATTTTGAGTTTAACCAATAATTATGACAAGGAAACATATATCAGACCTCAATGTTATGGTTTTGGTGTATTGCAAATAACGTGATTTATTGCACGGCTAGTTGAAATGCTTGATTCTGATTGGCCAGTCGCGACATTTGCAGGTTCGTTGTTCCCAGATAACAACCGCTCAGAACTAATAGCACACGATAACCCGGATGAAGCAAATCATTTTGACAGATTTTTTTACAAATTAATGATAAATATGTCTTTGAATAACATATGTGAGTGACATTATATTTACAAGTGATTAAACCAGATTGCCTGTTCCTGACATCTGAACGTCGTTTCTTACCTTAAAACCGAAAGTAAACGGCTTTTCCTCGCGGAAGATCTGCATTCAGTAAAAATGAGCTAATAAAATATTTCAAATTCACATTTGATGTCCAGTTTTTTTCCTCATGTGGCAAGTAGCCGTGCAATTAAGCGGGATAATGTACAAGCAGCCGGCTGTTATCGCGAAATAAGCCCCTTCTGTGTGCTACAAGACCCTCCGCTTCATGCTGTCGGTTCCTCATCACACTGTCGGGGAGGGCTTATTTCTGCGATAACAACCGGCTGCCTGTACATTATACCTTAGGCAGCCAAAGGGTAACAAAGCAATATAACTACAGTCATTTAAGGATAACAGATGTGAAACCTCACAATATATCTTAAATATTTGCTCCATACCTCATCAGGGCATGTTTGTGACCTTTGGGCTCTTTTTCTATAGAGCTCACGAATCATGCCTTACAGGGTTTATATAATCGTGTGAATTTACGGATGCATTAATCTGTTGTCAATGTTCAAACTGTCGACATTCAAAAGATATGCAATAAAACAGCCTTACTCCAGGGTTAAAACAACACCCGGTAAGCATCAGTGAAAATATGAAAGTGAGTAATAAACAATAGGCATTGAATGGGTGCAGCTCACCCCACCGCTGTCTGCTCTAGGTGAGAAGCTGCCTGACACACCAGTTCTCACACTCACCGTCGCCATTTTACAAACCTATTCACACACTGCTTATTCATTCTCCCGTTCCCCATCTTCCGTAAGCACCTCTGCTGCACTGACCTGAGCTTTGTCACTCACCGTACCCACATCACCCTCGCGCGCATTTCTAACGACGAATTCTGGAACTTGTATCTTATTACGGAAATGAATATAATATATAAACATATCAATCTAATAGAGCCTACGTGCAGCAGACGATTTGCAAATACTTATTCACGAATAAGCTTCAAAGCGTTTGCTCCAAAGGCGACCGATAATGCAAATCTATAGCTAAATAAACATGCATTTGAACAAAAGGCTGCCGTTGAGACAACAGAGCGGTCAAAACTCAATGAATAAATTACTCCTATTATATAAATAGATGTTTATAGTTAAAATTGTGCATAATGGTGGCAAAGCTATGCTTTCAAATCCTGCCTCCTGTTTGCTCGCATAGTAATAGGCTTTGATCATGTTAAGGTCTAGTGTTACGTTCATAAACTACAGCCTGTAATTGTTGCATGGATATTTTAATCGCAATATTGGCTAAATAGGCACAACGTTTCAAGATTAGTGTTCAAATTTAAATATTGTGTTTATTTATATATATCGGAGATAAAATGTCCTTAGTCTAATATCAAATGTGTAATAGACGGTACTGCGACCACATCTGATAAATCTCGCTCTGCTGCTTTTCAGACTGAAGCCCTTATTACCAGATCAAAACAACATCATTTTGTTTTAACAGACTGTTATTGCATATAATTTCAGCTATACCACCCACCAAACCCAAAGAAATAGCTTCGGAATGAATTAAAGCAGTGCATGTCAAATCTGACAAAATCCTGTACCCCTCTATATGTTGTTGACAATGCTGCACTTGCAACTAAGGTAAACATGGAAGATTTTTAACTTAATTCTTGAACTCAAAACATCGTTCCCAAAATGTGCAAACCAATGTATGCAAGACAACCATGCAGATATAATGCATGTATACATGCACTTCAATGGCATGCACAAACTTCTGTCTAAGAACGTAAACGTCAAATGGGTTCAGTAGTACGAACGCTCGTCACATGTTCACACTGTAATCATAATTTGCAGTATGGTCGTGAAAATGGTCGTGTAACAAGACGACGCTGTCTTGAAAGTGCTTCCATTGTTTGACTTGCATAGCCACTGACGGTCACAGCCTGCCTGACATACATGACATCTGAGCCGAGAAGGTTCAAAACAACACCCACCAAAGATCCAATGTAATGCCTTTAGTAAGTTAGTACAGACTCCATTTAGCTCATTCAACTTGCTCGCAGTATTTTTAGCCATCGAGCAACATACGGACGCTACCTGCTAGACACTTTCACAATTGTCATTAAGTTCTGATAGAGACATTCTGGGTTGCAAACCATACTGAAAGCCAGAATTGTGCAGCCACAAGTAACGCGCTTGTGCGCGACCCTCCGTGCTAATTAGCAACCTAGCGACAACTGCGACTGTCGAAAGCTAACAAACTAGCCAGCGTCAAAATCAGCCAAGTCAAAACCAGCCAACTCAAATGCAGTGTTATTGTAAAAGTTATAGCACACATTTAAGGTGTTTAACCACACACTGGTGGCTCGCTTTTGTTTTTCCCAATCACTTGATCACAGCTCGTCTGAAGCAAGCACATTGCTGGATGTTCTCTTGCTGAAAATTGTCACTCACCGTTTGAAGTGCTCGATAATTTTTTCCTCTCGTACATTTTCTGGTAAATTCCCCACCCATAAATGTCTGGTTTCCCGGACCATACTGCGTTTTGGTGTCCCCCGATCATACAGAAGATTTTATTGAGTTAAATCCGTTCCGACTGAATGTGTGTGTGTGTGTTACACTGGAGATGTTCAAAGCTCGAAAACGACGAGTAGTTCCTCTGACTCGATACTACGATAGGACCCGCTTGCACTTGAAAGCTGTGTTGACTACGAGAGCCTGAACCTTGCTGTCGAGGAGCGCGCTCCGGTTCATGACGAGATCGCGCATTAGAAGAAACGTATGCGAGGACCATTTGGAATACCACATGCATCAAACTGGACAGGGCATTGTTATGTGAATCACCTCTAATTTGTTCAAATGTTTAGCCTAGATGTAATCCCTCCGTTCAAATCAAGCGGTAAGAGTAATATGACATTTAGGTACGCCATGCTTTCGCTTAAATGCAGTTTAATTTGTTCTAGCACCATATGTAGAAAAGGTGTCACGTTACAAATGAAAGTTAAACATGAGGTGTACAATGTGGTTTACCACAAACTATCTCTTTCCACCTACATTTATGACTCCACGGTTGATATGTGAACGTGTTGACAGCAGTATGCTGTCTTGGATAGGATGGCTTGTCTTGCTCGTTTGTTTGACTAACATTTTGTGTTGGATAACAGCTGCTTGATACACGACTTACATTTGTAATTTAAAAAAACATAAACATCAAGAGGTGCTATGTACTTAGGTGCCTTATTTTTGGTGGTAAACTGCTGGTGCATTTAGTTTATTATTATATATAATTTTGTCAAATTAATGATTTTCTCAGGATAATAACTTTCCCAATTCTTATTAACGTACGTACTGGGAGATAATTAGTTTTGCCTTTGCCCGTAATCTTAGCTTCAGAAAAAGTAAGAACTGCACCTTGCATATGATTATTAAAAAGAAAAGCATCGTGTCCGATGTTAATTTTTAATGTAGATTATGTAATAAAGAGTCAACTCCATAATTTACCACAAAATATCTTTGTATAGTCTGACCAATTAGTAACCAGCTTGTGGCAATCAATATTGTTTAACCAGTACAGATAGTGACCAACCACTTAAACGTTCCTATTTCAAATAAGGGTTCGACTGTCTACTGGTCTAAAAGAGCACGAGGCGTAAAGTTTAAAGCACGCATGCGCCAGAATGCGGCAAAACAGGGACCGCAATGGCTGGATTTCGCATGCGCCTTAACACGCCCACAGAGGTTTGACAAAGAGCGATTACAGACCCACAGACGGACAGAAAATTCTCAAACTTGCTCCGAGGTGGAGCGGGGTCTATCTTGGGCAAGCCACAAAATCTTCGAGTCTTCACTGGAATTGTATGGATTTTATGGATCTGCCTAAATCCTTAATATTTCTGGATTAGAGCTAATAAAATCCATTGACAGTACTTTTGGGATTGGATTTGTTACACGTTGGAAATACAAAAGCGCAATTCAGACCTATCCAGTGTTTCATGTTATACAATAAATGAATCCCCTGGACACTTGGACACTAATATTCTTCTTTCTCCGTTCCCAAACAACAACAGGCGGTGTGGCTAACGTCTAAGGAAAGGAATTGATTTAACGTTACTGTCTTGAAAACGTAACCGTAATGTGTATTTATTTGACAGGAAACGACGGAATTGTAAAAAAATCCAAGAAATTGTGGAATATGTAACGTTAGTTTAAAAGAGAGAGAGAGAGGTGCGTCGTTCGTGTACTGCCTTACAACATATTAAACTATTGAAAGTGCTGTTGCAATGGAAAATAAGTGCAGTTTAAACATATCAGCGATTTTAAACGTCACAAACAGTTGTGATGTTTTGGGGTGTTTAATCGTTAAAGCAACTGTTGACGCCAGAATGTTCTTTGAAATATGACGCCATTTTGAGCATGACCTAGAATAGACGGGACCCAGCACAACAAAAGAATACAACGCGCTACGGCCATTTTGTTTCCTGAGCTATTTTTGAGTTCAAGTTAAGTTTGCTCTGATCCCATAGACTCTTGAGAGGAAATTGTTACAGAGATGTAAACAAAATAATAGCTTTGTGAGTGGGCTGCATGTAAATCTTAGTGTTCAAATAAAATGGTTATCTTTAACTGTGATGATGTGTGAGTTCGTTTTGATTAAAATAAGTTATACAATTGCTGTATTATGTTTCCCGTGGAATTCCGTGACGTTATACTAAGCTGGTAGGAAACGTCTCTAGAGACTTGAAATGTGTTATTCAAATAAAAGTGTTAGGCTATATGTATGTGTGAAGTATGGGGATTTAATTCACCACAAATATAGATATCAGCTAGCTTTATTGTATTGATGTAAGTCACTTGAAAGGGTTTTTGTTTATGCACCACTAAAAGAATGATGCATGATGCTTCATACAAATGTACATTGTTTCATACAAACCACAGTCCTTGATGGAATTGTTTACAAATAAGGTTCATTTTTGACAATGTTATTTTGTGTACAGAAAGTCTTGCTGCTTGTCTTCCGTTTCACAAGCTAAATGAAGCCTAGCGTGTTTTCATTCAGGCTCAGTCGAATTTTTCCCATTTCTTTGGTTCAGTCTGGTTTACGGGCCTTTTTAAAGAGCTTTTGGGCACATGGGTGACATGCTGCAAAGAAATACGTTTATTTAATGCTTATAATATTTTAATAATTATTATATGTAATCTGTAGGGAATTCACTCCTACCCTCCACCGGTTACTTAGTTCAGTGTAAATAAAGACCTAGAAGATATGCATTTTTAGTTCTAACCTTATATATCTCTTCCAAAAGGTCTTGAGAAAGTAACAGGCACACAGCTTCACCAATGAAGCAGATTAGGACATGGAGTACATCTGACCACCTGCCCACCGTAATCAGTAAAACAAAAAGTCCACCCAGTCGCACAACAACTGTATTCAGAAGAATTTGCTGGCCAGGCTGATGTCGATCCTCTGAAAAAAAAAACACTGGATTATATACTCTAATGATGGCATAGGCCAGGGTATTCTTATTACATAAACAGATGTTGTTTTTCTGATTATGAAAATATGTCTTCAAAAAACTTTCAATCATGTTATACCCTACTTTCTTAGTCCTACCATTTAATTGTCTTACCATTCATATACACAACCAGTAGAGTGTAGCAGATTGTAAGTGGTGTCCAAAATCTCAGAGCCTCGGTAGTTGATAGAAATTGTTGGTTTATGTTTGATATGGCAGCAATTCCAGACACGCTAAAAGTTAAAATCAGGGCAGTGCAAAGCCAAGTTAATATAGAAGAGCCCGTAGTTAGGAGTCCAATGCAGAGTCCACAATAGCGCTGTGTGCTGTGTATTGGATACATTCTCTGTACATGTTGCCATAGTTTACAGCACTGACTTGACAAAAACCAGCTCACTCCAACTGCAAGGATGAGGTTTAACCATGCTTGTGGTGCCCCCTCATGGAGGAAATTTATGCTGCAGCTGAGCGCACATCCTAAGGAAAACTGGCATTGGATGAGCAGCAGTAACAATGGATCAATTACTGAGTCCTAAACAAGAGGAAAAGTATATTTTACCCAGAGTGGGTTAGTTAGTCATGCATAAGTTAGTTAAAAGAAAATAATGTAGTCAATCATTTTTTCATACTGATCCTCCTGTGATCCGTGCTGAAATGACACGGAGAGAGAACTCTAAAACCACCAGAGATGCAACGCGAGACCCCACGATGGAAAGAACCCCAGTAAGGATCCAGAACTGAATTATCTCTGTTAGACCTCCATTTCGTTTGTTTGTTTTCTTATGGTCCGTATCAGCATCTGCAACACTTAAAGGGACAGTTCACACAAAAATGAAGATTCTTTCAGCATTTACTTAACCTCATGTCATTCCAAACCTATATTACTTTCTTTCTTCTTCAGAACACAGAAGATATTTAGAAGAATGTTTGTAACCAAACAACATTGGACCCCGTTGACTTGTATGGCATGGCCATGAAACCACTCTGACATTTCTCAAAATGTCTTCTTTTGTGTTCCACAGAAGAAGGAGTCATGCTGGTTTTGAACAACATGAGGGTGAATAAATTACAAAAAAAATCTGTCAACACTTACCCTTCAGTTGTTTCAAACCTGTATACATTTCTTTGTTATGTATAACACAAAATAAGATATTTTAAAGAATGCTGGGAAAGTAAACAATTTTGGGGCACCATTGAACGCCATATAGATTTTTCCCTGGTAGTCAAAATTGCCCCAGAACTGTTTGGTTACAAACATTCTTCCAAATATCTTTTTTTTGTGTGTGTGTTCAGCAAAACAACAAAATTTCAGGCTAGAAACAACTTGAGGGTGAGTAAATGATGATGATTATTTATTTTTGGGTGAACTATCCCTTTAATATAACAGTTAAGTGATACATGCAAAAATATATATTATTTAAATATATAAACATTAATACATGTAACAAAATAGTCCTTACCTTTGAGCATCAACAAACAAGTAAACCCTTAAAAGGTTACGAAGAACCAAAATTCCACAAGCACCCACTATTCCTGTCATTAATATCAAACAGACGTCAGAGACAATTTCACAATGCACACACACATCACTATACCAACTGATCATTTTCTTAAACATTACATCTAAACTAATAAAACAAATAATTATTATGAAAACATACAAACTAATAAAAAATAATGGTAACAATTTACATTAAGGTTCCCTTCATAAAGCATTTATAAGTGTGTTCATTTGTCATTTACAAATGCCTTATAAAGCAGTTATAACTGCATAAATAAAAAGGGGGATTCTAACGAAATACCTGCCAAATGAACCATTTTTAACTCACGTGTTATAATGGTTATAAGTGTATTATTCATTAAAATAAAAGCAGATTCATTATTATCTTGATGTTGTTTGTAAAATAGGCTGTCAGACGGGAGACTGCAGGGTGGTATGTTGGTTTTTCTTATGTATATTTCATATCTTATGTCACTTTTCAAACCATGTTGCTTACCTGATCCGATTCCGAATGTCTTACGGTGCCCTCCAGAATGCCTTCAGATCATGATGCTTATCCAAAGCAGTTTTTTCTTGCTTACCAAAATAAATTCATCAAACTTTTGATCACTTTTTAACACTAAATGCACAAAAGTTGTTGTAAACTTGTTTGTTTACGATGTATTATTAATGATTCAATTACTTCCAATAGTTAATCAAAACCAGAAAACATTTATTTATTATTTATTGTAGAAACAGAATGCTTTCTCACAAGGATAAATCTCTGATGTGAATCTTATATTTAGAAGTATTGACAGCCCATGAAAGTGCACTTTAAAGAAAAGTGGGTGCCTGGGAAGTATTCACATTTATTAAGTATTTTGTTAGAATCCCTATTTATTTACACAGTTACAACTGCTTTATAATGCATTTGTAAATGACTTATTAATCATTAATGAACACGTTTACGAATGCTTTATAAAGGGAACCTTAATGTAAAGTGTTACCAAAATAATAATGATTATAACATATAAATGAATGTTAAACTTATTTCCTGAGATTTATCTAACAGAAGCATTTATTTTATTACTTACCTTGTAAAATACTATGTAAAGGATCAGTGCCTGGTGTTAACCAAGTAGGAATACTTGGGACTAACCAGGAAATGAAGGACAGCATGCCTGTTAAAGTGAAACGCTGTAGATACTAGTCAAACAGACCACACAAACAAAATCCAAGCTAAATTTCCAACACCATTGACCTTATGTTACTTTCGGTTGTGTTGTTTGAGAGATTCATTCATGTAAGACCTTTATCAGTAGCTGATATGAGAGGTGGAGGATTGGTAACAGTCTCAAAGGTCATGTCTTCATATTCTATCTGTTTATTTAGGCTATTCTCGCACAAAGATTGAATCTATTTATGTATTTTCACAAGTAGACATCTACACAAGTCAATGTTGGTCATTCAAATTCGGGTGTAAATTTGTAAAAAGTTATAAAAAATAAATTAACATGTGATTTTTGCCCTCTACTGGTGATCATTTTCATTGCAATTAAAGATTACATTTTGTAAAATTAAGACCTACAGTTTTTATGAGCACTTGAACTTTACACTGCATGAACTTTGAACAGTTTAGCATTAATTTTCTCACCTACACGTCTGTAGTACACTGATATTATATTTTGTTGCTCAACGTAAAAATAAGCTCAAATATTTTAATGTATATTTAATGTAATTTTTTGTTTACATTTTCAGTATTGTATAGTTATAAACTATAAATAAATACCATTTTTATTTAGGGGTACTTGTAATGTTTCCTGAACTAAGAAACACAATCCAGTTTCTTGTGACTCATATCGGAATAGGGCAGTCAGCCATGAATTTGTAATAGGCTACTGGTCCTCAAAACACCATCTTCATGTGGACTGAAATGATTCTTCCAGTCACCAACCACAGCTATAAAATAAAAATACTAATAAAAAACAGATTTTTTTTAATCAAAAGGGGTAGTATTCTACTCAAGCATACTTCGAAATATATATATTTTTTTAATGTATCATCTTTTCTCATGAACGTATGATCATAGATTGTGTCTTGGATAGCAGAGTAGTTGGGGGTTCTCCCGCATAGCGGAAAATGGTGTTGTCTTTACAATATGATCTATTGTAGCCTACATTTTGATAACTGCCGTTCAAAAAATTCAGCAATGCCTGTCAGAAGAAACAAATTGTATCAGTTACCAGTGTCTCATCATAATTAGGGTTGGGTATTGTTTGAATTTGATCGATTCCGATTCTGATTCCGATTTTGCTTATCGATTTCGATTCCTATCGATTCCCATATTCCACAGTTAAGTAAAACATATCATTTAGCCTGCTTATTGACTGGTTTGCAAATATATAGGCTACAAATACGTTTTGTGTATAGGCCTACACATAGCAACCTGATAAATAAATCTTGTCTGATTTATATTTGTATTACCATATTTAGCTACATCATGGTTAAACTGTTGTTACTACAATTGTGGTTCATGTGCTTTACTGCAAATATTAGAGTTAAACTATGCTTACAAACATGGTTAATTTTCATAAGATGAGATATCAGATCACAAGTTAACACATGCACATTTCTGAAAATATGCACACAGGAATTGATAAGAAAAAATGAAATTCAAATTCGGATCGGAATAAAAAAAAGAGTAGGAATCGGACACTTGAAATTTACAATCAAGCTATAATCTAGCTATAATTGCGTTGCACAAGCAGGCAGTAAGATCTTTGCCAATGAATGTCTAACTCTTAAAATATAAATTAATTTGCTTCTAAAGTTGTAACCACAAGCCCTGTGTCCTCCGTACAGCAGGTGGCGGTGTGGTGTAAGACTTTTACTCACTAAACGGCTCTTTTACGCTGTAGAGGGAAAATGTGCGTTAGCTTGTGGATCGAGGGAACCCCCTAGTTAGTAGCTAAGAGTGGAAACATGGACGATGAGGAGGTCGCCGAAAGCTGGGAAGAGGCTGCTGATAGTGGGGTAAATATGTCACCGTATACTTTCTTCTTACTCGCTCAGACGCTGTTCAAAGTGTAAATAGTTTCACATGGAGCTTTAGGCCGATTCATACGCTGGCCTCCTGCTAGCTTGCTAGTCACGCCTGTGTATGAGTGTACAGAGTTGGGAAGTAGGCCGAAGTTAAAGGGAAACTGTTCCCAAGATAGGTGATGTGGGGTATTTCTTGTTTTACTTTAGTATGTTGAAAATTACGGTTTGAAGTATTAGCTGTGGCCGAAGCGACGCGTTGGAGCGTCACGTAAAACTGTTTGTCCACTAGGCAAGCGGAATAATGAATTGAGATTGCTCGCTAACTAGTGCTAGTTAGCTTAGACAACTTGGGTCGAATTAAAAAGGAAAGACCTGTTTTTGCAATCCCTTAAGAAATCAAAGATGGCTGCCCTGACGGAATGGGACCTGTTGGATGTCGTGATGAAATGAACGTAGGTTTCAGTTTTATGTTAAGAGTAATATAAACGATTTTTATGCGGAAATATGTTTTTAAAGTCGCCGAAGTGTCCCCATTCAGGCACTTCTCGTAAATTTTAACATGTTCTATCAAAACACTACTGAATTAGTGAATCAATGTCTTTTACTTTCGCGAAAGTGTTTGTAAGTCAGTGATGTTGAAATTTGATCCAAATGTGTTTGTTCTTTCGGACGGGTGTATGTAGTGCTGCTGCTTTTGTATGTAACGTTAAATGAAAAGCGAGGACATGATTTTGCCACCTGGCAAAACAAGCAGGTGTCATTTAATGCCACGTATTTTTAAAAGTCTCTGTTTATCTGTTACATGACATTGATGCTTAATCCTAAAAACGCTTTATTAATGCCTGAAGCTGCCTGGGTTTCATTTCTACCTCATGGAATTTTTCTTACTAACCTTAACTTGACCGTAAGTAAAAAAAAATATTCGCTTAGGTTTTTCTTTTCTGTAATATGCATGCACTTTTTAAAAAAAAGTATGAATAATTTGATATAGCAATGTGCTCTCATTTATGGTTTGTCACGACCACAGTCAATCTGAACTTGTCAGTGCCAACTACAACCCTGCCACTGTTAACATCTTTCCCTCAATTTATTTTGTTTTACCACAAGTCTCTGCTTAGACAAGCCCTCATATTGTCTGGTTACTCAAGCACCACACTGTAATTTGGCCCTGCCATTAATTTAGCCACAGCACTAAGGATTTATAAATAACTTGAAATTGAAAACTTGCTGCTGCTGCAGCACAGGCCCCTCCTTAAAGCACTTCACTCATAATGATTTGTAAGATTGCTTCATCCTAAATTATGTAAAATTCTAATGTTCTTTTGTGTTGACTTAGGAAATGGAGAGAAGACTAGAGGAAAAGCTTCGTATCAGTCAGAAAGAGAGGTATGCGTCCTACACAGTTTCTTGAGCCCATGTTCTGCTTAATGTGCATTTCACTTAAAATCTAATGTTTCCTTCAGACTTGCAAGTAGCGGTTCAAGTCGATCCCCGGTGAAAACAGCAATTGTCATCCAGGATGACTCACTCCCCGCCGCACCCCCACCTCAGATTCGTATTTTGAAGCGACCCTCCAGTAATGGATCCTTGGGATCGTCCGTGACGCAGACCCGACCCTCCCCGCAAGTAAAATCCTTAGCTCAGCGGGAGGCGGAATACGCAGAAGCCAGGAAGAGAATTCTTGGCAGCGCTACGCCTGATGAAACACCCCAGGAGAGGCCCAATTCAGACCGGTAAAATACTGACAAATATTAGGCGAATAGATTTTTTTATGGATTCTTGGTCGATAATTTTGCTGTCAAAACTTGTATTTTAAGTCTAAAAGGCTGTCAAAAAGGTTAACTGTGATTTGTCCTCGACCAGATCCCCCCGCGGAAGCAGCCATACACTTTCAGAAGAGAACAGATCAGTAAACCACGTGGTTCGGCAACCAGCAGGTCCAGATGGCACACAAGGCTTTCATCAGCGCAGATAGGAATAACAGTGTTTCCTAGGAGGAAGCAAAGCGATCGAGTCTGTCTCCCAGAATACGGTTAAAATTCTACTAATTTTTATCAATATTTAGGATGCAGGATGTTTCTAAATTAAAACTCTCAGATCAAGCACGGCGCGTATGCCGGCGTGTGGAACGTAACGGAAGACAGAAACGTGAGACAGAGGAGCGGATGGGGAATGTTTCATTCCCAGTTTTACACTGTGATGAGGACCTCGCTTCCGAACACAGCTCACTGTGATGTCCAGCCCCTGCCCCTTCAAAGAAAAGTGAAAAACGAACGATTGTCACTTACTCGCTATACTTCGCTGTCGACGGCAGCCAGCCCGGCAAGACGCGCATACCCCTTTGAAAAGACATTTGAAGCAGAAAATAGTGGCGGAAAGGCAGAGCTGGAGGTATACATGACATGAGGCACCAGCTTCTTTCAGCAATAATTGTAGAATTATCACGAATCTCCCTTCAACACTGTTCTACTTTTGTATCGATTGTGTTTGTCTTCGTTTTAATTTTGGTTCTTACTGGCTTGGTCTGCTATTTGCCATACGTTTTTAAATAGGTAAGGAACAGCAAGGTCATGATGGAAACTCAAGCTGACTTTAAGTTTGTTCTTTATTGTTTACGGTTATATATTTTTTCATAAGTTGTTTTACTCGTGGGTTTTCCTCTGACTGTCCTGATTTCTACATCAAGTAAAAAGAATAAAAACAAACAAGTAGAATTAAACGAGTGCAGCAGATTAAGCAGTTTCTATGCCTTTCGGATGATTTGAGAAAGTAGTCATTTTTAGAGCTGTGTATTTTAATTCAAATCTAACAGAAAAGTGACTTCTGTAGATATTTGTCGCACTGGGGAGAACCAAAGGGGGTGAGGCGAGGGGAGATGATTTTGATTTTGCTGGCCCCCCTCGCCTCACTTTCTCATCAGATCTGCTGTTGACCATTTTCTTTCTTTTCACTTTTTTTTACTTATGTAGGAACTCAGGTTGTTTTGAGGAATGAAGTTGCGTATCAGTGGATATAGGTTTTTAAATGTTTGACGGTGCAATGTTAAGCTTTCATGAAGTAACGGCTTCAAGATGGTTTTAAAAAACATCTCCGAGACTGGCTGACAGATTATTCTATAAGAGATTATTTAACGTTTATCGAAATTTAAGAAAAGAGTGTGCATAGCACCAGTGGCCTATCAAGGCAACTTTGAGTGTTAAGTCAGTTGACCTAGTTGCTTTGGCTCATGCAATACAATGTCCATACAGGAAGAGCCATACTTTTCTTGACTACAGCACCATTTTTTTTTTTTATTCTGTCCTTAACCTTTCTTTCCTGTGCTGTCCATGAAAGATGTCTTTGAAACGACCCTGCGGTTTATGGAAACCCTTTAATCTGATATGTCATTGTTCACTTATTGTGCTGTAACAAAACGGAATAGACAGGTTTGTCTGAATTCCTGAGAACAGCAATCTGCCTGTAAATACTTTTAAAAATGGCCATTTAATAAAGACTTTTTAAATAATGTCTCTGAATATTACCTTTTACGCTAAGGTTTGATTAAAAGCAAACGTGAATTTTTTCTCCACAGAGATTTTTATTCACAGTACATCTGAGATCTTCCTTTACATTTTTAATGTATACAATAACACTTGATTTATAGAGTAAGAATGGGTTTAAATTTCAAGATTTGGTTAACTGAGGGCGGTTGATACCAGGTGCAATAAATATAAAACTAATAATTAAAAACATTTAAAATGAAAATCTGAAAAATAAACAATGGAGACGTTAGACCACATGAATGTGCAAGAAAACACTTTTTAACCAAATGATTTGAATTTATTCAAAAGATTTATCAACCCTTAGGTTAAAAGGCCAAACCCAACTGAACTTTCAATGTTGATTAGGGCTGTGCAAAAATACTGATACATGTAACTATCGCAATTTTTTTTTCAATAGTGTATTGATAGTAATACCTCTACTATCGATCTTTTTTTTATCATGTCATATACATGCGGCCTAAAGAAAGTGGAAGCGAGCATGGCGAAAAATATAAGAACGCTTCGAGCTCTCAGAGCTGATGTGTGAGTGTGCTTTGGTTTTCTAAATAAGTCATGAGTTATATAAAATAATGCTGTTTGTAGGCTTCGCATGCAAGTCATGACACAAGTCACTTGGCTACTGCAGCGCATTAGACAAAAAGTTTATTAAGAAAAGTAACAATGACATTTATTGTGCTTTCACGGATGTGACACCAGCACATTTACAGCACGGATGAACCAGGGGTATTATACTGCCCATGTTCATTGTTTTAACTGTAATGCACCACAACAGCCAAGTGACTTGCGTGAGCCACCTTATTCCCCTCTGATACCCACTAGAGCGGCGCCCAGTTTGAGAACCCAAACCTCTGATCTAAAGGTCCATGCATCGCACATCATGGCCACTCTGCAGAGGTAAGGGATGTTTTTACACTTATCCTTACAGAAAACCCCAGGTGGTGCACAGCATGTTGTATTTCTAGCTCTACTTTTTACATTTTCTATTTAAAGGATTGCAATATATTGCAAATGTGTATCGTATCGAAATACATAGCAATATATTGTATCGTGATATGTATCGTATCGGGAGGCACTTGCCAATACACAGCCCTAATGTTGATAGCCACTGGTCATCTATTATATGAAAAATATTAGGTTGTCAACTCTTCAAAATAATGATATGGGTTTGAAATGGCATGGCAGTGAATAAATCACCCCAGAATTGTAATTCTTTACAGATCAGCTATCCCTCTTTTCTCCTTGGATCAACCTTAATAAAATAGCATGGCAAACATTTATTTAAGAGTCCTCATCTCACCTGAACCTCTCTTTATTTACCTCAGGGGGTTATTCTCTGACACAATTAAATCCACGCACCTTTTCAAAATGCTTAAACATTTAATTCCTTTAATATTTTGCATTAGAAACACAATCATTAAAAGTTTACGCCAGTTGCTGTATGAAAAGAAAGTCGGTGCCATATATAACAGGCAGACAAGGATGGCATCTGGTACACACGCATCACTGCACTTTGAGAGGTGAGAGGTATCAGATTTTGGCAACCTTGGATATGTGTAGTAGAAGAGTCGGAATGTTAAATTGGGAGGCAGGTGTTAGCTAACACCAATGATGGTACTCTGTGGTGGGACCAGGGTCTGGTTCAGAGGCGGCCATGAGCGTGTTTCCGCTAGCAGTACGTCCAGACGTTTGAACTGTTTTTTGGACTCGCGCTTCCCTCGTAGACTGCGAAGGCAGTTCAGAGCACCTCGGTCAATGAGAAGCTGTGAATAGAAGTCCAAGTCTAAATAAGTATCAAGCCTTGACATCAATTCCTTATTCAGTGGCATGTAATACAGATATACATGTCTTTGTTTTTACCTCGAGCAAGTAACAAATGAAGAAATTAAGTGCAACTAAAGCCACCAGTAGCAGTTTATAATTCATATCGGTAATGTTGTAGAGCTTCAGAATTTTATGGATGATGGTATAACGGTAAAGCACTAGCCAGAGCATCATCGCAAAGAAGATCAGCAGTGTGATGAGGAACAAAACTAAGAGGAGAAAAACATGAATTAACTTGTGATGAACACTTAACACATGCATATGTAGCAAAAAAGAAACAAACAGGTCAATGTTTACAATCTCACCATTGTAAAACAGTGGTTTTTTGTAA
This sequence comes from Triplophysa rosa, assembly GCF_024868665.1. Classification (NCBI taxonomy): domain Eukaryota; kingdom Metazoa; phylum Chordata; class Actinopteri; order Cypriniformes; family Nemacheilidae; genus Triplophysa; species Triplophysa rosa. Next base: position 9,441,388 of record NC_079910.1, on the reverse strand, counting down.
GGATATCCTTTAGTTATCACAATAGCCATGATGATATACTGAAAACCTGATAAGGCAAATACACTTGTATCCTCCATGTTAGGCAAGTTTGCAGCCCCTGTAACAGTGGCGTTTAAAGGCACATACCTGAAAGAAAAGTCAAAAATACAAATGCACAGTTTGGGGCTAAAAATCGTTTGTTTTTCATAAACCAAGTCTTATTTAAACTTACCAGTCTTGTGACACAGTGATAAGGAGGGCAGACACCTGCGCTAGGATTATCAGCACAGTGTGCAACAGTAGACTAGCCACAACTGGCAGAGAGATAAGACTGGCGGCTGGTCGCTGGGCATGGAGCTCATCGCTGGGTCCTCCTCTTCCCATCACTATAGCCAAAACTGTCACCAGGACCAAATCAATGAAGAGGAACTGCAAATCACCCAAGTTTGTTTTCTCCTACAAAAAACATAAATGCTATTGTTAATACTTCACAGTTCACTTCGTTGTATCGTTTAAATAATGAATATAGCGATACAGTTGATACTCACAGTGTAGAGAATAAGCACAGATGCAAACTGGATTATACTGTACAAGGCCATGTACTTGAAAAGACTGAATGAGGTCACGAGTGAACATCTGCCTTCCCTGTTTAAAAAGTGATTTGATATCAAACAAATTAGGCATTTAGGGGTTTCATACCATCATAGAAAAATTATATTATACAATATAATATATACAGTATAATCAAATTATTATACCTATCATAGTAGGAAAAATGATAATGGTAGTCAAAAGTGCCCCAGGACTGTTTGCGTTCATACATTCTTCAAAGTATCTTCTTTTGTGTTCAACAGAACAAAGACATTTACACAGCACATTTTTCCTACTATGGTAGTCAATGGTGGCCAAGAACTGTTTATGGTTAATGGTTACAAGCATTCTTTCAAATATCTTTCTCTGCGTTCATCAGAACAAAGAAATGTATACAGATTTGGAACAACTTCAGGGTGAGTAAATGATGACAGAATTTTCATTTTTGGGTGAACTGTTCCTTTAAGGCAGTCAACAAGACAAAAGTGAAGCAGTGTACCAGACAAATCATCCATAGGAACTGTAAAAAAGTAGTGTTATTTACTTAATGAGTAGAGGCACACAGCTAATGTTGTCAGACTTGGATGTGAAAGGAGAAGCCACAGACGCCTCGGCCTCAGATAATGACACACCGACATCTGCAGCCCTCAAAGCGCCACAGTCATTGGCTCCATCCCCACACATACCCACCCTGTAACTGTACAGGAGGTAAGAGAAAAATCTTTTATAATGGATTCAATGTATACTGTATTGATAGTAACAACTATCAGCAAGTTTACCATATATATATGGTAATTTAAAGTGTACTTTTTTATACTCATGTAATTACACTTCAGGTCTTTATTTAAAGCTCTGTACTCACTTGAGTTTCTGCAGTGCTTTGACCAGCTGGGTTTTCTGATCTGGAGTCATGCGGGCGTACACTGTCCCTCTCATCAGGACCTGTGACACAGACAATCATTGAACCCTGCTGGGGATCCACCAAAACGACAGAGCATCTAAAATTGAAATCGATCAATATTCACAAAATCTAATCTAGAGAGTCACCTTGGGTACATATTCAGGGAAATGATCACAAAGTGCAGCAAAGGATATTCCATTTATAGCCAAGTGATAGCCGGCATCATTCTGATAGAGGCCCTTAGTGAACAGAAAGAGGAAATCTTAGTTTCGGTTCAAAAATTGCGAACTAATAAAAAAAATCTGTGATAATATTTAAACCTGTGAAAGAGCATCCATAGACTCTTGAGTATTAACGCTGGCTACCACACCATCTCCTTGATGAAACTGTAGTAAGGCCATCGAGTTTGCAGTAGGGGGCGATGCGTGAACAAAAATAACCCTCTCATGTGACAGCACCATTCCACATGCATGTGCTACATTTACCGCTGTGAGAATATTGTCACCTGACAGAGCAGAAAAAAACAAGATGACCAATCACTTTTACTTCAACACAAACGCATCACTTGACACTAATATAAAAGCCAACCAAAACATGAAACTAAACTTGAATCACAAAACGAATCATTCTGATAAAACATACAGTATAACAGTGTTGGTGTGGATAAAATACAAGTGTTAAGGTTTTTATTTTTTGAGGCATACCTGTAACCATTACAGGCCGAAGGTTTGCCAGTTTAAGAATGTGAATGACTTCTGCGCTCTCTGGCTTCACTTGGTTCTTCATTATTAGCAGACCCAGGAAGCTCATGTCTTTCTCCAACTCCACCCTGCAAGCAAACACTGATCAAAATCTGATGTCAAAGCTGCTACGCTATGGTTACCATGAGTTACAAACTGTTACTATGGCCCTGACGTAGCATTTCTAATTAAATTAAATTCCAATCATTTGTTTTTGTTTTGCCTAATTCAGTTATATTAATTAATGTTTTGTTTACTGTACATTGTAAACCTTTGTAATAAAATGATGCTATGCTAAACTACTGCGATTGCTGAATTCAAGTTCTATGTACAGAAAATAAAACAGCTGACCTTTCAACAGTGCTTGCGTCAGTATCCTTAGCAAGGTGCTTGTAGGCGAGTCCTAAGACCCTAAAGCCCTGGCTTGCATACTCCCGTAAGGTGTGTGAAAACTGAGTAGGCACTGTTACAAAGACAGGAGCAAAACACTTTTTGGTAAGGTTTGAATCATGTTTTGTCGATAAAAGGCAAACCAACAAAAAAAAGTTTGCCATCATGGAACTTCATTCAAAATCTTTCTATGGCTTTTTTATATTATGTATTTTGGTGGTTTCTCTGTATGTGTTCATACAGTTTCTTGTAAATTACTTCTGGAATAAAAAGAAAATAAAAATAATAAATAAGATCAAAATAAAATACAGCTCCATATACACCGTTTCTACTTCGCAAGAAATAGGGAATCAGGTCCGTACCACTTCCTCTAAGGCAGAAGCTGGCCACCATCTCAGGTGCTCCTTTAAGAAATGCGGTAGGAGAATCTCCACCAGGGCCAACAGTCACTACACTCATCCTTTGGAGAGTAGATGAGAAAGGATATCGCCGAACTATCGCCACTGGCTGATGGACAGACTGAAAAACAAGAATGAACAGCTACATTTCTGAAGATAATCCTTAAATTGCTGGGTTATAGCTGTGACACTTACTGTTCCTTCAGATGCAGGAGGCCTCATCACTGCTTGTATTCTCTGTCGCCCAAATTCAGAGTCAAGTCCCATCTCATTTGCAGGCTCTGTCAGTTCCTATTATTTACATTCAATTAAAAATTTAGACCCCTCGATTTTTGACTGCATGTGGTCTGTAAGATCATCAAGTCAGTAGGACTTTACCCAGCCGGTGGACTCGATCATTTTGAGCTCCAGTGGGTCTCCAAGCGGTTGACCCCCCAGCAAAGCCAAAGAATGACAGGAGGCAATTGCAGAGAGCATCAGTCCAGGAGGAAGACGGTGAGGGTCAGGAACCAGCTCAGCAAATCCTGTACCACTAACTTCCATCACACCCCACACATCCAGCCCTTCCTCCGTAAGAGTACCAGTCTGAAAACAAGAATTCACAGTTTGACGTACGGGCCATCCAACAGGATCTTGATGTTTAGTATTGACAGGAGCAGAGTTTAAGCGTCAGAGATCTTATTAGTCATCATGGTTAATAATCTTAACACAGCCGTGTAAACTAGATACTGTGTACACATGCGCTTATTAAAATAGCGAGTGATGTACAGAAGTTTTATTCACACGGAGGATGATAAGGATAAGTAAATATAAAGCTGAAGTTTTAAAATTGTTCGAAATTGAAGAGAGTAGGGCAGTCCACACCACAACTATAAGGATACAGCGGAACAACATTGTTGGGATCACGTCTTTGAGTGATTTATTTCCTGCAAATTAAAATACATTCAAAATTTAAAGGGCTCACACATTTAAACTCAGAATAAACATGTCATTTGGTGTGGAGTGGACGCTAATATAGTTATTGTATAGTTACTATTATAGTTATCAATCTTAGTGGGAATGGGCATGTAGTCTTGGCACTGATCTTTAAACAAACAGAACCTCTTTTCAGAGCAATAAAACAACGTTTATTTAAACAGACTGAAACCCGGCCTTTGACTAGATGAAATAAGGAACTACCCCGTTTAATATATACCATCATTTGGCTATCCCACAAAGCATATTTACAAGGTGTGACATACACAAGGTGTGACCTCAGTAGAAACGTATTTTCAGATAACAGCAAAGATCCTTCTAATAAAGGATCTCTTGCAACCTTGATCTCTCACCTTGTCAAAACAGAACAGTGATATCTTGCCACAGATGTTAATGCGAGGAGGGCTGATGCAGAACACCCCACGACCCTTCAGCCGTTTCTGGGCATAAATGGTGGCTGTAGTTATAGCAGCAGGAAGGGCAGGTGGAACAATTATTGTCACAATGTCCAGAGACCTTATGAGAAGTTCTTGCCAGGTAGTCTGATAACAAAAAAAAAGAAACACGAATGTTACAGAATTGGAAACAAGAAACACAATTTTTTGACAAATGAGCATAGATTTAATGGTAGCACTTTATTTTACAGTCCTGTTTCTCATGTACATACATAGTACGGTGTACTTACTACAGTAAATATAATAACTGGGTAATAACTAGGTACTAACCCTGAACCTAAACTTATACCATGTAGTTACCTTATACTACCCAATACTTTCTTAGTTAAGTACACTGTAAGTACACTATAGGGTACACGTACTGTAAAATAAGTGCAACCGACTTAATTGACAATTTTACATAGGTTGTGTTTTATTGGTATTATACATTTTGCTATTGGTATATGTGCTTTGTGGTTCAAATATTAACTTAAAAATACTTACATTGCTCTTTGAAAGTATCACAAGGCTATATATAGTGCCAGCCAGTGCTGTAAAACAAACACATTTATTCAATACTGTCTACTGACACCACATAACAGAAGTCACAGTTTAGTTATCAAGATAAACTAACTTACCCAAAACCGCCAAGAACAGTATAAACTTCATAGCGTCGCTATAGAAGCGGAAGTCTAACGGTTGAGGGTAGAGGACAGAGCTAATAAGGTCTCCTTTGGCTGTGAAAAACCCTGAGGAACAGAAAACAAACTGGTTTAATGTGAAAACAACACAAAACACATAAAATGAGTCATTTTATATCTTCTTGTAGCCTAGATCAAAAACTACTATAATATTTATTCATTTCTAATTTGTCTGTGCATGCAGGCAATTCAACTTTTAACACAAACTGTTATTTTATTCATATACTGCAGTTTTATTTAAAAAAATAATAATACTAAAAAGTTGCATGGCAAAACAGCCCACTAGCGGTCTCAGACTTCAACTGTATGTAATGTAATAAAAACATGTTTTTTTTCTTTTTAAGTCACCTGTGCATGTTACAACAGCTATGGCCCCTTTCCCGTCAGGGCCGCCTCCTTTAGCCTGGATGACCTGTGTGCCGCAAAACAAAGTATGTCTGCGCTGCAACTCTGCGTTGTATGTCTCCTCAGACACGGATAATGGTGTCTTCATTACAGGTATACTCTCACCTGTAAGCGAGACAATTTCAGAAGTTACAGCAGTGACAGCTGTCAAAACTATGACAATGCTTACAGCCATGGAGCATCACAAACATGACTTTTGCTTGTCAGTTTATTTTACAACAAGGTGGGTAAAAAAAAGTGAAAAAAAAAATGTGTAAGTTGATGAATTGTTAGTTTGTAAATTATTGGCTTAAAATGTGCCCCGCTTTCCCCCTAAACAATTACACAACACAGTCTGTTTGATTTCTCTCACCAGTGAGCATGCTTTCATTCACCATGCACTCCCCAGCCAGCAGGCCGGCATCACAGGGCAGAAGAAGCCCCTCGGCTGGAATCACAACACAGTCCCCTGGTACCAGCTCTTCTGAACTCACATGCTCCTCCTCTGTACTCACAACCAACACACATTGTGATAAACACCAGTGATATCAGTTTGCTGGCTATTCTATAGATCATAAATCTCACCTCCAGTTTCTCTGCGCACAGTAACGTTCACCACTAAGCGTGCCATGCGGCGGAGAGAAGTGCTTTGCTGAGAAAACATCAAACATTTTACTATATGAATTAAAAGCAGCACGTATAAGATGAAAAGAAACACAACACATACTGTACCTTACGAATCTCATAAAGTGACACAGCGATAGAAATGAAGGATATGATGAATATGCAAGCAGCATAATAGTAGTAGTGGTCTGATATCCACAGAACGATGCTAAACACTTGAAAAACGTAGAAGGGATTGAGCACCTGGACATACAAAGTAAACTGTATTAGTACATATATTTGATGAAGTAATCTTCAGGGTAGATCCTTATTTATTTATTACACAATGACCTTAAGTGGATAGTTCACCCAAAAATGAAAATTCTGTCATCATTTACTCACCCGAGTTGTTCCAAACCTGTAGAAATTACTTTGTTCTGATGAACACGAAACATAAAACAGTTCTGGGTCACCATTGACTACCAAAGCAGAAAAAAATACAATGCTAGTTAATAGTGCCCCAGAACTGTTTGCTTTCATACATTCTTAAAAAAGATATTTTGTGTTCAACAGAACAAAGAAATGTATATATGTTTGTAACAACTCGAGGGTGAGTAATTGATGACAGAATGTTAACTGTTTCTTAAAACTTGGAATAGATAGATAGATAGATAGATAGATAGATAGATAGATAGATAGATAGATAGATAGATAGATAGATAGATAGATAGATAGATAGATAGATAGATAGATAGATAGATAGATAGATAGATAGATAGATAGATAGATAGATAGATAGATAGATAGATAGAAAAAAAACAGAGTTATCTCATTTTGGAACCAAACTCTTCATATAGTATATATATATTTTCCTACCTCTTCAATGAGAAGTTGCAAATAAGACTTCACAGGAACATCAATAATATTGGCCCCAAAGATCTGCTTTCTGATAAAAACAAACAGCGTAAGGCAATGAAAGCTTGTATTTGTGTAAGGTATCAAGTTACATTATCATATGGTTATTTAAAGGTTACAGACCTTGCACTTTGGTCTGCACGACTTAATCCTTGCTGTCGGCCATGCAGGTCAGCACAGGTCCAACCCTCATTGAGAATACTGAGGAGAGATGAGACGTTACTACCATTTTCAGCAAACATTATAAACAAAGAGTACAGAAAACAAACACAAACAGTACCTAGCTTTGCAGTAAGCTCCTTTTTTGGACATCCATATGTAACGCATGCCTTCAAACACATAATATCTAAGCAGTGTTTTCTGAATGGAGGGGAAAGAAGATATTATACAGCGGGTGGTGCAAAAATGTGGAAATCCCTGTTTTGACTGGCCTAATGTTACCTTTTCTTTGTGTAGCTGCACAGTGTCTCTACATTCATTTTCATCTGCCTCTCCTACTGCATACTCCAAACTACAACATAACAATAATAGTAAATCTTAATATAGTTTATTTATTACAAAACATTCAACAAATATTATCCCATGATCACAAAGATAAAATAGTCGGCCATATTATCTTCAAATGCAAACAATAAACACAAGCAGATGGCTTCCATTTGATGGAAACTCATAGAACATGCAAATAAAAAGGAGAAGTGTAAACAGTTAATGCTTTGTGGGTCTTACCCGCCTTCCCCAATCTCTTCTGTATGCACATCTATAACAAACTGCTGGCCACATCTGTCCTGTGATAATCAAACAAAATGTCATTCTTTATAACAGCAAAAAACTTGACTATGTGATTTATATTAGTAGAATATCTATCTTCTTTTGTTAATATTATACCAATCCATATTTAAAATATAAGGACTGCATATTGAGAGAATACCTTTAGTAGTAAAACATCCGCCATTGGAATGGGACAGAGGGTGCACCGGGCCAGAATGCCGAGCCGAGGGCGCCATTTTAATAGCACTAGCAGCAGGCCTAAGGAGCATACCGCCCCGATTCGACACAGCCACACTTTCCAGCACACCCATCTGTACCCCTGAACATCCTGAGAAACAGATTACAACAAAAACATTGCATAGGACATTATTTGACCATTTAAATGTGCTGCAATAGAAATAATACCATATGTGAGACAGCGGCGAGTTCCTTGGGCGTTGGATCTTTTATGATGGGTTCAGTCTCTGGGGAGGTTAGCCCAACCGCCCCCTGACCCCAGCTCCCTAAAACACAAGATCAGTCATCAGTCCTTATGAAAAGTTTGTAAAAGGCACATACAACACAACGCAGACCCTCTGTTGCGTACACTCCCTTTCTGTACATACTAGTACAAAATCAAGCATGAACTGGGCTCAATCTATTATGCTAAAACAGAGGCATGTACTTAAATATAGCAGAATCTTACTTCCCATTTACTGTGAAGCTTACAGAGAAATCTTGCTACATTTGAGAACAGTGCCACGTTGTGCACCACTGAGTCACACCCTGTCAAATCATCATGGACACCATGTGGAACACATCCCAGTGTCTTTATATTTGCAAAGTCAACAGTTCTATTTGACCATTGTATTAAAGTCAGCGTCTGTCCTTCTAAATAAGCAGAACAGAAAGACAAACTAAACCAGCTACTGTAATAATCTGAATAGTGTACATTATCTCTATAATGTTTTATGAACCTCTAATACCACAACAAAACTATTTTTAAACATGTTATTATATAATCTACTAGAGCTTTAAAATGTCAAGCTTAAAGATCTGCCACTATGGTTTTGTTTATCCGCTAGACTAGTCACAGCGGTTTATGAACTGAGAGAATCACACTTTTTCCTCTTTTTCCAGATCATGTGCTTGCATTGTGATGCTTCTACACGCAAAAAAGATTGTGCTGATTTTCATATAACAAATGTTTGCTTCATCCTTTGACCAAAAAATAACAGGATAACCCCGTTTTTAAAATGTTCTAAAATCATGTTTTTTATTATGTTATGTTTTTATTGTGTTTTATTGTTAGTTAGCGGTCTTTTTTTTAGTTATTGGCTTAAATCAAACCAACTGCAGTTTGATTTATATTAATTGAAATGCACAATAAAAAAACATGATTTTTGAAAGTTCTCATTTTGGAACCGTTTATGTTTTTTATTGTGCATTCCAATTAATATCAATCAAACTGTATAAGAAGGATAAACATTTTATATTAATGAATTATTGTCTTCAACAGAAAAGCAATGTTTTAGCAGCTAAAAATCTTAATTTTAATATGCATTTTTGTCTGGATTTTTTTAGAGAATATGGGCTGAAAAGTTGCTCAAAACAAACCATTCTGAAAACGTAAACATTTGGGCAGCACAGACATTATTTTCCCCTTTAATTATACTAATAGCATCAGTTTAACACAGCTGCAAAAACACAACATCTTTACAACACCCCGGTTTCACAGACAGGGATTAGTTTAAGCCCGGACTAACCCTTTGTGAAATTAGGATATTTAAACTACTTTTATAAACATGCCCTAGTAAAAAACATTACTGGTGTGCAACTTGAGACAAAACAATGGCGCTGACATACTTTAAGATGTTTTAGGCGAGTTATTTTCAGTTAAGACTGCTCAAACATTCATTTTAGTCTAGGATTAGCCTTAAACCTCGTCTGTGAAACCGGGGACATATGATCTTCTTCACAGGCTTAACATACTGAGCTTGATCTTGAAATACAGGTTCGGCCACTACAAAGAACTTAAATGAAGTAGAAAACAAGCAAGAGGTCCAGAAGAAAATGTGCCAGACATGACGTCCTTCTTTACACGTTGAGAAGCTCAAAGTCAAATCACCAACCTATGTGTCAACATAACACCAGGTATATCTTTTTCTTCTTCAGTCAACTGTATATTTTATACCTACTGCATTGCGCTGAGGAGCTACAGGTGTATTTTACAGGAAAGAAAACTTACCCCCGTTCCCTTTGCTTTTGTTCGTGCTGAAGCTTCCAATAAAATACACTACGAATTATTTATGACATTGTTGTTGTTTTTCGGTGGATAAAATATCCACAGGGGCTTAACAGTTGATCAAATTCTCCGGCTAGCGACTAATAGAAGCGAGTAGGAAACGCTCCTGTCCTGATTCTGAACAGGTAAACCAGCCAATACAGATAGCCACTCCCACATTCTTCTGTGAATCGTGCCCGCGGCGCTGCGCAGTCGGTCAGTGTATGACATCAAAGTGCCGCGAGAGACGTTCTAAAGATGTGAAGCCGAAATCTTTGAGCTACCCCAGCAAGAGTTGTCAATTTTAGGCGGATTCTTTCATATATCAAGATCATTAATCGTGTGTTACTGCTTGGAGAAGTTGAACAGTGCCAACATACTGAAAGCAACGCATGGAGTTTTGTGAAGGTACTTAACGTTACACATATCACATTCCGTTTTGTTGGATAAAGAAAATGAAAGAATTGTCTTCGTTTTAACTTCCCAATGGTCACGTTCATCAGCCGACTAAATCAATCCTAGTCTGTTTTACTTTTTTACCCGCAATTTATGAAGTGAAATGGTTTGACAACACAACACTGATTTAGTTAAACTTCTGAATAGCTGTTCAAATATCACCAGACTTTAACAAACAGGAGTAGTATTCGCTTTATCAATCAAACTCTAACCAATAATCACAATGCATGTCAAAGAATGCAGTCAAGTTATGTTCAGCTGCATTGACATTTCATTCAGTAAGGCATTCGCAGGCGACATACACTTACCCGGCGAATCCATCTTTGAACTAGAACAAGAATCCCAAAGCGCATACTTACTAGCCTGGGGACATTTTTTAGTAGAATACAGTTTTTTGTTCAACTATTTTTCTCTGAATGTGACGCCATAGCCCTTCTTCCTTTATGGCCTGTTGGGGTACTTGGGGAAATCACTCACTTTGTACCGCCGCCTGGAGGACGTCATGAGAATCCATGTAACTCAGTGTTTCAAAATAGGACTCTATTTTGTTTGATTAAATATGATTGAACAAAATCACACAAATGCCACAAAACCACATATTTCTACATGCTGTCAAGAACAGTATGTTTAGGGAGATTAATTAACACACTAACCAACTGCTGCCGATCAATTACATAATTCGATGTAATATTTTAACAACTTTGTTACAGTTTCTGGTGCTAGGCTAGCCTATATCGCTGCGTGCGTGCGTGCGTGGGCTCGTGTCTCGTGTTTACTGTAATGATACAACTTAATGATTCAATATTTGTTATTTTTCAGGACCGAAGAAATGAATAAATCACACGCCTTAATAAAAAATGCAGTGAATACATATTACTTTGAAATGCTACTACATGGAAATAGGTTATAAACTGTTATTCACTTAATACAGACATTAGTTTATGGTTTTGAAATTGCGGCATCTCCAGCAGCAGTGTATTTTGAGAACAAATATCTTGTATAGCCTACAATTTTGTGGTAGGCTATATAGTAAAATAGTCAGGTTGCATACGCGCTCTCCTGTCTCGTGTTTTAATTACTGAGTCAATTATAAAGCCTTAACTTTATAATTACTAAGCCTTAACTGGCGCAAAATAAAGTATATCACAGACCACATCAGGCGCATCTGTAATGTATCTGCTTGTTTTACACTCTTTGGCCACCAGATGGTATTGTGAGCAAATGAAGCCTCGAGAAATGAACCCTTTTGTGAACCATTTGGCTGAAAAGGTTCAATGCTTCATTGGGCTTCATCTCGCCGCCACCACTACTTCGGAGGCAGCGTCTGTGCACGAAGGCAGCCCAGAGAAACAGAAAGGAAATCTATCTCAAAAGACGCTCTGAGCTGCAGAAAAAGACGCCGGCGCTGGCGTTTAAAAAAGCGCTCAGGACGTTTTTTGAAAACAGGGTTTACTCCATAAGAGTATATAATGTAAAACAGACGCTAGCAGCTTAAAAAAAGAAGTCAGGTCTGAACACGGCCTAATAAAGAAGTTCCCTATACAGACAAGTTATGACAAAAACGAGTATTTTCTGGGCTATTCTAATAGGCGTATTTTACAACTGCTTCTATATTAGTAATAAATAACACCTACATTTCCCAGAGATTGCATCTGTGTTAAAGTTATATAGGTGACTTCTTGTAAAATAAAGAGCCGCAAATCTTCACATCATGCGCGCGCTCTGTTTTCAGACGTTAACAGATCAGAAGGCGTATACGTAGACCGTTTCATCGGACGCGCGCGCGCATGACCCCCAGTTAACTTCCGGTCTGTGCTTGGTTAGTGTCTAATAATATAACTATATATATTTTATTTAATGCATGTTAATATTAATTTATATTATTAATTTACTGTATAATAATTGTAATCAATAAACGATTTGATGAATATTGTTGTATGTTAATTTAATTAAATAAACAATTTGTTGAATGGGTCCTGTAGTTTTGACGCATTTAAAGAAACCGTATGGTACATTGATATCTAGCGGTTGAGCTTGGTATCGCAGTCTATGTTCAAAACATTGGAGAGACAAGTTTAGCCATCCAACCGTTCTTATCGGTTTCTTTTGCTTGTTATCAGAAATTATTTACAGGCACTCTATTGTTTGTGAAAGTGTACCGGAAGTTAACTGGGGGGGGTCTGGGGGTCATGCGCATGCGCAGTAACGTTTGTTTATGTTGTCACTTTGAAACCGTCTATAACCAACTCACCGCCAACCTCTTACAGCAGCGACTGAGAGATGTGCACACGACCGACATTTTTCAGTTCTGTTATGTAGGACTTTAATGTCTTTAGAACCTTGAATAGTTTTAAATAATATGTTACACAGCTGCCACGCCTATGAATGCCTCTGGCTTGAATCAATGCATTTGTCTTCTGTCGATTGAAAGCAATGACAGGACAATGTGGGCGGTACCTAAAATGCCTTTACACCATTAGGCTACAATGCAACAACACAACATTTTTCAAATTGATTCAGTAGTTTTGGAGGTCATACATAATATAGAAGGTCAGATTAAACATTTACATTTCATATTTACATATTGATAGAATACCACAGGCGTTTTTTTTCTGCATAATTGCATTTATATACATACATTTACATTACATTTGTATGTAATGTACATTTGTGTTCCCTAAAAAATAAAATCTACTTTGGCCTTCACATATGTCATAAACCTGTATAAGGTAATTATTGATCATTCTAAACTATCCCAATTCAATTTAATTATCTGTTATCTTTTTACTAATATATATTTTGCAATTTTAATGGCTTTGGAATAGATACATACTCTTCAGTATTTAAACATGCAAGCTTTGAACAAAACCAACTCCGTTGGTAAAGCATACAAATTTATATTTTTTAGGTTATGAGCTCAAGTCCCATTATAGGCTATTGGATGTGTGTTGTGTTGCAATCTTTTCAGTAACACTTACCTATATCATTTAAGACAGCAGAATCTTTGTAAAATCATAAAAAGCAACATATACAGACCTTATTATTAAGGCTCATTATATTCTACAATAATTTATCTTATGTAGCCTACAATAAAAAAAACCTAGTCAGATAAAAAAATGTGTGATGTTGTTCAGGTTAACTTTTATTTGTTGCAGACTTTCCCAAAGCAAAATGGATATTTACAAATGCAAAAACATGTATTTTATTAATTTGCTTGGAAGGAAAGAACATGTTTAAAAACACCTCAAGATCATTATGAAATTAACACAGTGCAAAGCGGTCCATTTTTAACCCAGCCACCTCATCATTGCTATAACAGTGAAAACTGACCTACATTGTAGTTCTGAAGATGTATTTAATATCTGTTTATTGCATTATTTTCCTTGCTTGGTCTCGATCAACGCTTACGGGTGAAGAAGCATTAAACGTTCCTTCAAGGTAACTTGGATGATGTTTATTGGCCTTGTCTCAATTCCACCTAGAGGTCTGCAGTGACGCCTGGATCAAAACAAGCAATCTTATTCAGGCCTCAAGTTGAGTGGTCTACATTTATCTGTCAAGTGAGCCCTATTTCTGCCAGAAGAGCTTTTAACAAATCCGTTTGACCTCATGAATCCATGCGGGGAGTTTTAAGGAATGCAGGATATCAAAAAGAGTTCATCCGCATTCAGGTCAAACAATTCAATTATTTGATTTAACCCCTGTAAAGGAGCAAAGGCCTATTTATCCAGATAAATAATTTTAAGTCAAAGCAAATTACTTAGTGTTGAAATATAAAGTTGACATTTCTGAAGGAAAATGCAGTTGCACTTATAAATGCAAATTCAGTTATACTTATTATTTCAAATGTGATATTTATTGTTGGTTCTTTCTTATAAATCATTTAAAGGAACAGTTCATCCAAAATAAAAGTTCTGTCTTCATTTACTCACCCTCACGTTTTTCCAAATCTGCATAAATTTCTTTGTTCTGATGAACACAGAGAAAGATATTTGGAAGAATGCTTGTAACCAAACAGATCTTGGCAACAAAGACATTTATAAAGATTTGGAACAACTCGAGGGTGAGTAAATGATGACAGAATTTTCATTTTAGGGTGAACTATCCCTTTACACCATGTCTGGAAACTACAGGACAGATGTTTTTCGTTTTTCTCTTAAATTGACTATACATTTGTTATTTACAAAAGCTGTACAGCATTGTGCATCTCGTAATCTTTCACCTTAAGTTCAAAATCAGTAAAGACTTCAAACTAGCTAGTTATTAACCATGAACATTACTAATGTTACTGTCAAAAGAAAACTATAGGAAACGTAAATGAGTAAACTTATGAGTAATTGGTTTATCCAATGCAACACATTCAGCCGCTGAGAAATGACACATTCCAAAACTAGGGGTCACTGTTGTGCTTCAATGGCACTTTTAATAAAACAGACATTTTATCTTCACAACAGCAATGTCTGGACATAAAGAGGAAGAGAAAATTGGGTCAGGGCTCTCTGTGCTGGCAGGCTGGTTATTCTTGTTTGAGTATGGAATAGTTTAAAAGCAAACCTGGATGGGCTATTGGACACAGTGTAGGGAAGACAAAGAGAGTGCAAGCAGTTCTCTTACATTTGATGGATGACGTTCAAAACAGCAAAAAGTGCCCTGACCATTCATTTCAATCTTCCTGCACTCTCCTTTATTTACAGATAAAATTATTACATTCATTTATTTCACGTAGTAACAAAGCTAATCGATCGTTTTTTAAAGTAAGCTCTTCAACCATCCAAAAAGTTCACATATCACATCTGCATTCAAAATTCCTCATGACGTATCAATACTTTTTCTCTCTTTTTTATACAGCTCATTACTCTTTTTCTAAGAACCTCCTACTTGTGTTTTCACTTCAATCCCATAAAACAATATGTGTCACTATTTACATTAGCAAGAATCTCTAACTACACCATCAACCACCATCACAAAACCATGACCTCCAACCCTCCCACCCCAAGCCATACTTATCACCCCACCCCAAGAAAACCATATCTTGATGAAAAAGCTAAAAAATAAAAAAGTAGGGGAAAGCAAGATAAAAATGAATTGACTCCCAACGTCTCACAAAACGAATTCTTGCATCTCCCCCATTCTAAAAGTGCATGCCTAATTCAGCAATGAAAAATAACATGTCTGTACAGAAAAAAAATGTTCAAAATCATTCGACCCACTTTTCTATCTCGGACGTGACGGACGTGAACACAAATCAGGACAATGGCAACGATAATCTTCTTTGTTCTTGAATTTTAGTTTCGGCAAATACTTGATTGTATTGAGTGCTTTCAGAAGGTCTAAAAGATGGTTCAGACTGGAACGATTAAAGTGGGTCTCTGAGGCAGCAGCTGGTAATGGAGCAGTTTTGGGAAAACCGCTGTAAAGGAGTCAGAGGTGACGGGGACTGGGGTGACCGTTATGATAAAGCTTCTGCTTAATGTGCACCATGTTTCCACTGGAATCCTCCAGCTGCCGAAGCTGTGCACGTCTACGGAGGTCCCGAAGGTTGCAGAACTGTGGTAACCACGACCAGGATGGGGTATCTGTGAGCGTTAAGTAGAAAAAAGCATTAGGTTATGAGCTTTGTCAGTGTAATTCAATAGGACTACTGATCCTTTTGGAGTTCCTTACATTCTTAAAGGGAAAAAATCAAATAAATTAAATACAAATTCTGTCATCATTTATTCTTCCTCAAAGCCTTTATATGTTGCTTTTTTCACTGGGACACAAAATAAGATATTTGTGTTTCAGCGGTTTTGTGTTCATACAATGAAAGTCAATGGGGGCCAATGTTGTTTGGTAACCAACTTTCTTTAAAATATCTTATTTTGTGTTTTGTAGACGAAAGAAAGTCATACAGGTTTGAAATGACATGAATAATGAAAGAAATTTTATTTTGGGTCAATTATCCTATTAAAAACCTAACTAAGATGGTTAGAAAAAGGAAGAAATGTACAACATAATATAATAAACCAGCATGTGTGCCCAGTGTGTTAATGGAAACAGTATGTGGTTCAGGACCGGGGTTGAGATATAGCCAGACCTTGCAAGAGAGATCCTCAGACGGCTCAGCGCCTCACAACTAGCCCTGTTGGAATCGTGTCAGTGTGTGTGTGAAAGAGACGCAATAGGGATGGGGTTATTTATAGCATTCTATGAGTATGCCATCTACTAGGACTATCGTGAAGGGTATACAGAGGAAGACAGTGAATAAGGGCTTTTTTAGAGCCTTATCTAAATGAAAAGAAGATGTAAGAGAAGAAGAATCCAATGAAGATCTGCATATTAAAGCGGGAGGGTTAAAGAGACAGAGTTCTGTGTAAACAAATAGAAAGCCATACAGAATTGGAATATTTATATAATTGTTTACTCTTATCTAATAACATTAATTTGCTATTTTTATTATTAATTAAACACTGACTCAGATGTACAGAACACAGCAGTTTTGGTGGCTTCTGTAAACTGAGGTATATGAGATTGAATTCTGTAATGAGAAAAACAGAGCACAAAAATCTCAACCATATACATTTATTGTGTGTCTGTGACTGCACGCTTATATGTCTCGCCAACTTGCCTCCCTTTCCAGCTGCTCTTTGTCTATTTATAGCACAGTGCAAGGGTGCAAGAGTGAGTGCGTGTGCTAGTGGGGGTGGGGGCAAGACTGCATCTCTCTCCCACCTTTCCTCTCCATCAGTCTCACCTTCACTCACTATCTTGGTGGGGCTAAATGAGGCTGACCTGCCATCAACATCATGATTTCACAGTTGTGGTACTCTGCACTAGAGAGGTATTCCCAACATTTTTCAGTAGGTAAAACCCTATGGAAATAGCATTTTCTCTTGGATCTAGATTTACAATACATTAAAGGGATAGTTCACCCAAAAATGAAAATTTTGTCATTATGTACTGACATACATTTACTCTTGTCATTTCGGAACATAAAAAACGTAACACAATATTATTATACAAACAAAAGACATTTAAACAGACATTAAAGGGATAGTTCACCCAAAAATGAATTCTGTCACTCTTGTCAATTTAAAAATGTGTTACTTTCTTTTTTCCGCAGAACAAAAAAGAAAATCTTTTGAAGAATGTTGGTAATCAAACAACGGCAGTACCCATTGACTTGCATTGGTTTTGTGTCCATACAATAGACAAAGTCAATGGGTATCGCCATTGTTTGGGTACCAGCATTGTCTAAATATATTCTTTTGTGTTCTGCGGAAAAAAGAAAGTAACACATTTTTAAATTGACAAGAGTGACAGAATTCATTTTTGGGTGAACTATCCCTTTAATGTCTGTTTAAATGTCTTTTGTTTGTATAATAATATTGTGTTACGTTTTTTATGTTCCGCGTCTATTCCTTTAACCAGCAACATGCACATAAACCACCCATCCAAGTAAAGAAGCACCTTCATCTTTTATCACAACATATGTACATTTCTACCCCGAAAGTCCACGGCAACTGTTATAAACAACTGCTGTGATGCCTGTGATTCAGTTACATTCAGTGAATGCCTGCTGTTAATTTCTACAGCCACCGTCTTCATCTTAATGCATTCATTACTGAGGGTGATAATAACAGGGCAGAAGGGGAGTGCTGACAGCTGATGAACATTTAAAAATTAAGCTGTGTAAATGTTTGGGAACAGAAAACTGAATTTTTGGTGTTTGGAAGAATGTTTATTAACAAAATCAATACAGTGGGAGACATTTAAAGATGGATCCTCAGGATTTAATCTTATTGAATCTAATACAAATCACTAATAATATACCTATAAAACACCAACTGTAAATTGTTCATTTATATTAGCGAACAACTACTAAAATTAGCTATTTTCTTAATTTTAGTAACTTTTCAGTTTAGGGCATGGCTAATGCGTCACACATTAACAGCACAAGCTGTGGTGATATTGTTAGAACATGGATGCTAACATTTAAGCTTCTTGTTTTTGACAGTAAAGAGTTTAAAATCAATTATTTTATTTTTTAGATACAGTGATTTGAAGTTACACTTTCAAAAAAGGTACTTCACGATGTAACCATTTTTGACTAAATGGTTTCACAAAGAACTTTTAACATAATGTAAAACAAAATGTTCTTTGGAAAAAGGTTCTTTAGATTATAAAAAGTAAGAAAGAAATGGTTCTTATAAGAATTTTTGAGTAAATGCGAGTTTTTGGTTAGTAAACCAAAAAATATTCTACTAAGACATCGCTAAGAACCCTTTGAAGCAAAGTTATGTTGAAATTATGTTGAAGTGTGTTAGTATAACAAAAATTATTGAGCAAAAAAAACCTAAATCTCTCTCAACCTCAAATTCATCAACACAAACAATTCATAATGCCAACAAATATAATAGCATCAGTGTAAACATTTCTGCTCATAACATTAAATAAATTGTCACTTTAGGGAGGAAAATGTGATTTGATGTCACTGTGAGGATTCAGATGAAATGTATTAATATTCAGTCATATCAGAGTTTCAATTGATAGGTTGTTCTTAAAAGCACAATCTTTGGTCCTTACATCTCTCAAAATATATGCTCTCCCTGTACTCATGGTTACAATGTTCTTCCCACTCACCATAGTAGCGACTGGCTCTCCAGGCCCTCACGGCACAGTGCAAAGCTCCATCCAGCCACAACAACAGCCAGCTGATACAGAACCCCAGCAACAACCCCAGCATGAGGTCCATCTCTTGTTTGGTCACACTGTCACTCACAAAGTAATTCTCAGAAGAGTCCACCAGCGAATGGTCTCCGTCATATGGAATTACGTAGTGAACATGATGCCTGTAACAGAGAGGAGAAAGGATTTTCAGAATAGAGAAAATACTAATATTAAATATTAAATAATGTTAATGTAAGAAAGGAGAACAACAGATGGGGAAATACACAAGTACAACACATTATGTCATTTACACAAACCATAAAGGCAGTCATATAAAAGTGCTTTAATAACTAAAGGACATCTGTACTGGTACTGACTGCATGGGTCTGAAACCAAAGTTACGTTTGTTTTCATTTGTTTTCTTGGAATAAATGTATTAAACATATGGCTTGCCACTGTTACAAATAATGCTATTTTTAAAGTCGTTGCTTTGTAATTTTACAGTTTCATGTTAAATATGGAATAATTCGGCATCATTATCTCTGGCTTAGATAGGAAAGGACTTTAAATATATACTTGGTTTTACAACGTAAAAATGAATTCAAAATTGCCAGTGTTAAAAAGGGTCAAATTAACTCTCACAGTGTTTATATAATCCACACATTTGAGAGTGTGGATTTTATATACACCATGAGTGTTAATTTGACCTTTTTTAACACTGGCGATTTTACTGTGTGTAAAAACTGTTCTAAGCTAAATAAATATATGCAATTTTATAGTTATTTAGCCCTGCTGACATGCAAAGAAACGTAGATGCAATCCTACGATATATCCCCAAGAGTCAGATAATTGACTAATTATAAACATCAAAGAACAGAAACTAGTGAAAAGCATTTGCTATTTAAAATGCAGGACAAGAAAAATGAAATTTCTAGTCTAAACATTAGAAAACAAAAGTAAGGTATATTTACATCTTGCAGAGAAAAGTAAAAAAGTTTGTTGGATAAAATATATTGTTTAACACATCTTACGGAAACAAAGACATCAAAGGAAGTACATAATTTAGAACTTAAATTAACAAGGACAATGATTAACAATGTTTATATCATATACAAGTTTCATGTAAAAATGTCACATGAGACTTTTCATGGTCCATTTCTGCAAATACCAGGACACTGATTTTCACTAACCACTATTCAATGACCCATTTAAAATGATCTTGATCCTGATGTTTGACACAGAATACTATTTCTACCTGATCTAACATTCAATTTGCCTAGTCTGGTCCCGTTATTTTATACTTTTAAGTTTAAACTACTTAATTTAGATGTTACTTCATGAAGCACATTTTAAGTTACCATGCATCAACATTTAACAATATTGCTAAAAAATTCATCTCTTACATCTGTGAACAGCTTTAATTTAGCATCCCATTTACAAGAACAACTTCAACTGATGTAGCAGTCTTATGCATAAACAAAAACAACGGCATAAGTGATAATTTGGTCATTTTTAATAATAGACAACTAAAAAATGAAACCTGTGATGTATATTCTTGAAGGCCTATCTAAGATATACTGTACATATGCTATCTACAAGTGAACAAATAAAGGGCCAGCTAATCTTTATGTACTTAACAGCCTCTTTTTACTACACTAAACACAAAATCACAAAGCTGCATTTGCCATGTTTTCACTCAACGCAGAACCTCTGTACATTTTCCTTTTTTAAATGTTCTATAATTGTATCAACACTAAGATGCAAAAGAACAACATCTCTGTCTGTGGCTGAAGAAAAAGCACACCTTGATACGCAGAAAGAAAAAATACGAGCAGGAAAATCAAGGATAATTTTCATACAGGCAACACCGACGCAAACCAACATCGGTGTGATAACCTTTCGAATTACGCCCAAATAATGACACAACCCCCACGAATAAGTAAAGGCCATATAACATGACGATCTCCGAATAAATAAATGAGATGAAACTGAACAGACAGCCAAAAATGGTTCAGGCCTAAAACCTTTTAGCATGAGGTGGTGAACATGTCAATGCGCGAAACGGCACCGTTTTTCCCTCCCGTAATAAGATTGGCTATTAATTATTAACCTTTGTTTTTTACCTTCCACAGTTGCAATGACAGACGCGGTCCTCCCCTCGTAAATGTGGTAAGATGTAGTTGTGAAAGCGGTCCAGGAGTGCGTTCATGTCCATTAAACACGCTATCGCCTGCAAAGAACCATTCGAGTCAACCGGGACATGACAAGCAGTATTGGAACACAGCAACCGCTACATGACCTGGTACTGTGACCACTGCAGGGGGAAATACACATTGATACATTTCCACATCAGCCAGTAGCCTAATAGAAACAAGTACGGTAATGCTGCTGAGATTTTTAAGTGGACTTCACTCCAGTTCTGTATCTAAAACCCCCGATTTCACTTACAAAAATGGCAGAAATACACATTTGAAACCCAAATGAAGGTGTGCATACGGTCTAATGATCTTACCATTACAACTGAAGCACCGAGGATCATAAAAATCATGGTGGTTGTGATCATATGCATCAAAACTTCCGAACTCGCCTTTCCTCTTTCCCCAGTCTTTTCAACAAATCCGCTTAAACTAAAAACATGCCGTCCCGGGAGAAGACGCTCATGGATGCGCCCTCGCCACTACACCTGCCTCTCAGTCCGAAACTCGGCAGATTGGAAAATGTTCTTAAGGTGCATATGGCTCGAGTGAGTCCAAATGTATGCCTACAAACGCATGCAACACAGCCTTCAACCACATCCAGTGATTCGTTCCCCCAATGCTGCAGTTGAATCCGCCTCAGCCGTGTGCTTCGGTATCGTCGTGGGAGGGTGCTGAGAGTGTCCTAGTCTGATTACTGATGCTATGGTCTCTCTCCTTCTTTGCGCTCCGTTGAAATGTGTGGCGAAAATGATCAAGGCAAGGGACAGCTATAGTTATCTGATATATCTGTCTTGTGGTTGCCGTCTTCCCGTTTCGTTCACGTGTGATTCATTTCGTCGTCAAGGATTATTTGTAGAAATTTACATATCTCCCGCGATCCGAGCTCTGTATGATTTTTGTTCGTACGGTAGGTTTTTCTGAGCCACCAGAAGACCAGACCCTTCCTTCTTTAAATCCATTTGGCTTTATGCAGCATCTGCCATCACAGCTTTATACCTTTCGATGTCGTCCACGGCAGGAGCGTTCCTGTGGTCGTGCGTGAGTATGAGCGAAAGAGAAGGAGAGAGATAGAGAGAGAGAGAGAGAGAGAGGGGGGGGGGGGGGTTGGGAGTGGTAGAAGAGTCTGACTTATTCACTTTTCCCGGCTGATCTTTTTCAATAAATGAAATGCATTATATAGGACAGGCACCCCCTAAAGCACCAGTTTTTCGCGATCCACCCTCACGCCCACTCGCGCGCTCTGCAGTTCATATTGCGCCATTTCGTTTAGACCGTACGATTTTTCAGCATCTCTATCCCACTTCGGGTTCCCTGATGCTGTGCTTTAACTAACACGTGCATAAGACCTTAACAGAAGATACAAAGCACCGGCTTAATTGGCAGGGATTCAAGCTTGAAATCCATATTGTTCTCCCAGTCTGTTACCGACACTGGCACAAGAACTCAGTTTGATGCACTTCAGTTTCTTTCCAGCGCGTGGAGCAGACAGCGCTTTGGCCAATTTTTCATGTATAAAACGTAACCAAATTCCTCTGTTCTACAGCATGCTTAGGAAACTCGATATATTTTGAAGATGTTTTAATTCAATCCTATTACTATTATGCAATAACACATTAAAGGTCATATTCCGACGACCCATCTTTATCTGTGAAGGTCACCGGGAACATGTCATGATGCCCTCCACATTAAACAGCAACGCATTTCAGCACCCTGGAGAGCAGCCACAGTAAAGATTTACTGCTGACCACCATTAAACTCTCTCACTCCCCCTCTCGCCCAATCTTAAAAAAACCTGACACAAGTACTGAAATGAATAAGGAAATTAGCTTCCCTGAAAATCTAAGAATGCTCCAATTTATCATGTTTAATAATGTTTTATGTTGCTTTGGGTTTTTGTCTTTCCTTTAGTAAATATAATAAAATAAACTTGATCTAAGAGTATGATTTATGAGATTTTACAAGATTTATTGGCCATGTGCAATAAGGGCATTGTCATAGCTTTTTTCCCACAATCTCTGTTAAATTTAAAATAATTTAACAGTAAAACTTTACTCACCAAAGTGTGACTGTACTGTTTCATGTTAAATGAATGCTGAATATTAAAAAGTATAACCTAATTAAGAATATAGTATTTGTACCAGATTTATTAGACTAGTATAAATAAATAGGTAAAAGAGTACCTGCTTTTAAGTTGTTTGACAGCGCTGCACTTTTATGTCGCTTCAAATATACTCAGGAAGATAGTTTGTTTACATATTACCAATCAAGTACAATTATATGTATTTTTACCTTCTAAAATGTGACTTAGTGGTGAAACATTCAAAAATGACTGTACATACAACCATAATTTATAAACAGATTTCAATATGAATGTTTTACACAAAATTCATATGCCCAATTTATGTGTCTCTCTAAATATACTAAGTGATTTCTTAATTGGTTGTATTTTTAATTTTGTGATCGTTGATATTGTCCTGAAATTTCATCCTACCCGTCAGATTATCCTACCAGGCATGCGCACATCAATGTTACGTCATTTTTTTGCGCTATAAAATCATCCTACCTGTTTATTTTATACTGGCTACGGGAATCTGATTTTCGTTGTTAAATCATTCTACATATTTATTTAATACTGGTAGTACAGTTTGATAGGGTATTGCACTGTAAATTAATCCTACATGTTTCTTTTGCGTTGGTAGGATAATCTGACAGGGTATTTACACTGTAAATTTATTTCATGTCTTTATTTTAAATTGGTAGGACTATCTGACAGGGTATTTTGCATTATAAAATCATACCTGGTTATTTTGTCGATGTGGTTTAGATTATACTAAATTTTGCCCTGCGGTAGGAAAATCTGACAGGGTAGGACAATTCGACAGAACAGAATACGTACAATTTTTGCATAGCCTAATAATAGCCATAAAGTGCCACGACTCACATTAGTTTATTTTTTTATCTAAAATGTTTTTTTGTTTGTTTATCGAAAAACTATATAACGTTACTCAAAAAGACTGAATTTGGAAGTATTTGTTGGGAAAAGACTTCACCTAAAGTAAATACTTAACGTTACCCGTTCTCACTCCCGACTCGTCACATATTTACGCTCGGTCAGCGCCCCTCGGCGTCACTTTTGAAAGCGCAGGGTACCCCTTTGGCGTCGTTTTTCGACGAACATGGAACTGCGTTGCTGTTTTCTAAATGCTCCAGACCGAGATGCGTGCAATTCTTAGCATTTCATAATTATTTATGGTTTTAATATTTTGTAGCACCTAACCCCAACCTCACCCTAAACCTAACCCTAACCACTTCTCAGCCATATAAAACACAACACGCGAATAAAAGTACAGTCACAGGTATTTATTGCACAAACTGACCAAAAGCATTACAAAATATAACAAACAACTCGTTTCGAAGACCTTTTTGCACCAAAGCCGTACGATAACTTTACATGAAGATGCCGTGCGTGTCCGTGAATACATGAAGTCGCTCCCATTCAAAAGATAAACCGGAACAGCTAGATGCAGTCGGTCGCGGGAGCCAATACCGTTTCACGTTCAAAGCCAACGAAATGACGCGATCGGTCACGAGACACGGGAGAGCCAATGGCATCGAAGCTGACGTAACTTCCTCTGGCGGCAAATTTTGAACGTCGTTCTTCACTGGATTTGAGATTTACGGCGGACGGTGATCGCTTTCGCATCTGTTCCTCATACAAATCGATCGTTTCGCGTTGGTACCCTTGGAATATCTGTATTTTTGAACGACATTGTGACTGCTTGTATTATGTGTTTTATATTACGATAAATAAACTGTTACATTACTTGCTCAAACTGTGAAACTGTCTGAATAGCGTCATGTAAACGCAATTATCCTGGCCATTAAACTTAAATTAAACCCCGAAACATCATCATTGCAAATTATATCTAATATACATTTTCATAATAACGGTAAAATTCGCGTGCCCTTCACGTCGAAAAACGACGCCAAAGGGGTACCCTGCGCGTTCAAAAGTGACGCCGAAGGGCGCTGACCGAGCGTAAATACGTGACGAGTCGGGAGTGAGAACGTGTTGACTTGTGGAGTCTTTTGTTTACGAGCATCTTTCTTTACATTTAAGTCGTTTGCTTCACACTGCTCATTGGTCGACGTCATTTCCGCTAAAGCTCTGTTGCTGCGGGAACTGAACTGTTTTTTAAACGAATAATAGAAAAACGTGCTGTACAAATGTTATTTATATTACATATTAGTAGAGTTTACTGAAACACCCATTTGTATTGCAAGGTAAACGACGTAACGTTGCTGATATTTAAATTATTTCCATATTTGTGTCCATTTACAGATGGTTGCTTAAAAATTGTAAACAGGTTATTTTTTATCTGTACGTTAACTTACACAAAGCTGACATCTGACAAAACTCACCAAAAAAATAGGCTATAAATGCATTTTATGTCATTTATGTGTAAAATTAATGACACCATTTAATTAAAATGTAATAATTAACGTGTTCATTCATGTTTAGGGGTATTTTATCGCCATGCACCTAATTATTTTAATGTTTCTTTCCAGAATGATCAGGAGTTTACCCACAGATGTTCGAGCACAACTGCGCTCCGGCGTAACAATCTTCTCATTGCAGCAGTGTGTGGAAGAGCTCATATTGAACAGCATTGACTCTGGAGCAACATGCGTTGCTATCAAAATGGACATAGGGGCCTGCAGGGTGCAGGTGATCGACAACGGCTCAGGAATGTGTCGGGAGGATATGGAGAAAGTGGGAATCAGATACAACTCGAGCAAATGCAGTACACTGGAAGATCTGGATAACCTCCGCTTTTATGGGTTCAGGGGAGAGGCTCTTTCTAGTATTATCTCTCTTTCTGAGACGGTTGACATAAACTCTAGAACTAAACAAACTGTGAAAACCTACGTTAAAACGTTTAATGAAGGAAAAGAATCAGATGTTGTTGAAGCGCAGGCTGTCCGTCCATCCTCAGGGACAACCGTATCAGTCTACAACCTCTTCTACAACATGCCAGTCAGAAGAAAAAGACTAGATGCTGTTTTGGAAACTGAACGTATCCGTCAGAGATTGGAGGCCATAGCCTTAATGCATCCATCAGTGTCATTCACATTCAAAAATGAAAACTCCTCCCACATGGTAGTACAGCTTTCCAAAACACGTAATACTTATTACAGGTTTGTTCAGATTCATGGCTTGAGTCGAGCTCAGAAGCTTGGAGAGGTCAGTTACGTACATGAGCAGTTTGAACTGACTGGTCACGTTGGTCGTGAAGGTCACTACAACAACAGTTTGCAATTCTTATTTGTAAACGGGAGGCTTCTTTTGAAGACACGCATTCATAAACTACTCAACCGCCTCCTGAAGAGAGTAAGCAGCGGAGCCAAACAAAACAACAGCCTGACTTCACCGCCCTCAACAGCAAGCCCTAAACAAAGGAGCACTGCTGATCTATATGGAGTCTATGTGTTAAACGTCAAATGTAACTACGCTGAATATGACATATGCCTGGAACCAGCCAAGTCCCTTATTGAGTTTAAAGACTGGGATAATGTTCTTACCTGTGTTGAGGAAGGGGTTAAATCATTCATTATTAAGGAAAACTTGGAAACAGAGGTGATGGACGACGCTGATGGTCCAACAAGTAGTCCAGTGAGGAGGGTGAAAACCCCTGCGGAAGTACGAAACCTCAACGTTGAAGAAACGCTTGAAGGATTTGAAGCACTGACTGAGAACAAGGATAATGCAGACGGTATGGAAGTCTCTGGTGGCGTTCAAATTGTGGTTTCAAGAAACACAGAAAGTTACTCAAGTGAAGAATCAGAGACAGAGAAGGCGGTTCAGAATGTCACTCTGCCTGCACGGACCATACCCATTGTCTCAGAAATGAATAACAATCGCAAAAAAGATGACATATATGACAAACATGATGCGAATGTAATCTGTGCAAAAAATTACTCAACAGATATTAACAACAACAAACTGACAGAAAGCAAAAGTTGCAAGATTTCAATACTGAATGAAAAATCCTCGGGAGATAGTTTGAAACACTTCAGTGCTCCTAACAAACTTTTTCCACCAAAGAGAAAATTGCTATTAAATGACAGTGAAAGAGGTGAGCCGGATTCGCACAATTTTTATGGTCCCAGCACAAAGATGGTCAAAACTGCGGCGCCGCGTAAATTAACTCTGTCTTTTGAAGCCGGATCTCTTGACAAGTTCAGAAAGTTGTTTGGGAAGGATGCAGAGAAAAAAACACCAACTATGGACGAAAGCGGTGGCTTGCATCCAGACTCTTCACAAAAAGCAAATGACTTCTCTGAAGGTTCTTCTGTAGATGTAGATGGTCTGATTAGAACTGATTGTGAAAATGATGAGAACAACATAGACAGTACAGGGGACATTGCAGGTTCTGTGTCTGCACATTCTAAATGTTCTGCTAAATCTTCACCGTGGAACAGGGGAGACAAAATATCATTGGCTGCCAAATGTTCACATTTGAAACAGAGCAAAGTAGCCTTCAAAATACCGCAGCGTCAACAATTACACCCAAAAACACTTGATTCTCCTGGAGATGTTTTGTTTGAATCTTCTGGAACGGTTGATTCAGCTGTCAATAATTCTCCTAAAGATATTCCATTCATTGTTCTTACTGAACAAAGCTCCAAAATACCTCATGCTGTAGAGGACTCACACCTCTACACCTCAAGTATGACTACCTCTGGAGGAGGTGTGAACTTTGGTGAGGAAGCTGGCATTACCTCTCAGTGTGATCCACTGTCCCACAATGTAAGAGATGAAGGCCAGACTATAAATGAAAGTGATGAAGTAATCCCAGTTTCCAGCAACTGGCTGGCCCATTATGACAATTCGTTAGGTAAGCTGGTTTACATCAACCAAGTCACAGGACTCAGCAAATACAACTCTCCTCTGGTGGACACTCAAGTGCCATGTACCACAGATGTTACTAACATGGTGGTCAGTGTTATTTCAAAAACAGGTAGGAAGAATTCAGTGAGCACTGTTTGGATAACTAATGTAAAATTTAGACTATTTTAAACCGTATGTTTTGAACATAATCTATGATTTTCTGCTCATAGGATTTGAATACAGGTGTTACCCATTTCAAACAAATATTGTACTTCCCTTTCTGCCCAAGCCTAGAGCAGAGAGACCTTTTTGCTTACTGATAGACAGCAAAGGTACAGCTCTAGACTGAAATCAAGATGGGGGCAAAGCTTTGCTGTGCACTTTTACTAATCGACTTTCTTTTTTCCTTTTTAAGAGGATGTCCAAGGTCCAAATTCACTTTCAACTCTGTTTTCAGAATGGACAAACCCAGTGTTCATACGACCCCCAGAGGTTACATTAGCTTTTCTTTTACTGTTCTTCAAACATTTAGGGGAGGTTTCCAGGACAGGGTTGAAACCTAGTCCCAGACTAACTTAAATGTTACATAACTTACACTGACATTTCTTAAAATATATTAGTGCAATTGTTTTGTCTCAACATTCACACCACTAATGTTTTTTGTAAAGTGTATATTTAAAAACGACTTAAATATCCTAATTTAACTAAGGCCTAGTCCTGTCTTAAACTAATCCCTGTCCGGGAAACCGCCCCTTAGGGTCACTTGACTAAAACGTTTCTCATGATCTTAAAACATATTAATCAGAACATGTTTAAATGTTTAAAATGGTTTTTCGCAGCCCAAAATTTCACTGTCAACATAATTTCCCATCAGAAAACTACAATTTTATTAAAAAAATATTTTGAAATGCATGATTTGCACTAAAAAAAACAACAACTAATGAGTGATGCTAAACATTTTGAACGGTAGTCATATCTTAAATTTCTTCAGTTTCATTTTAAAGAACATATCTTAACTATTTTTGAATTCTGAAAAGGTTGCTTTGGATGTAACCAGTGGTCAAGCAGAGGGCCTTGCTGTGAAAATCCACAACATTCTTTTCTCCTACCGGTTTACCAAGAATATGATCCATACAATGAGAGCAAGTATTACCTCTATATTCTTTTTGTGCATTGTGGATTTGATAATTCTAGACTCTTATGATAACAATGTCACAAAACTCCCTGGCCTGTTTTACAGACAGGGAATACGCCTAGTCCTAGACTAAAATGCATGCTTGAGCTGTCTTAACTGAAAACAACTTGAATTTACATATGTATGTATTATATATCAGTGCCATTATTTTGCACACTATTAATGTTTTTTTCCTTTGGCACCTTTATAATGTCCTTATTTAAGGCTTAATCCAAGCCCTGTCTGCGACACCAGGCCCTTATTCTCTGCGGAAATTCATCTCTTTGTTTTTACCTCAGGTCATCAATCAAGTGGACAAGAAGTTTCTTGCTTGTTTGATAAATGCAACAGATCAAGAGACGTCCAAAAGCAGTAAAAATGAAGGTAACATGTTAACCTTGGCTCATTACATTACATTGTGTGACATTGTTCTAAGCATGTTCCTTTCTTTTCACTGCAGGAAATCTTCTTGTGTTGGTTGATCAACATGCTGCTCATGAAAGAGTTCGACTGGAGGGGTTGGTCGCAGGTCAGTGAAGTTACGGTACTTTTGTCCATTAATGATTTAGTAGGACATGTAAAGACTATACATGTGAAAGAATGAATAAACTCCATAAAAGAGTGTTACTAGGCTAAAATGCAAAAAAACCTTCTTCTTGTTTGATCTAGACTCCTATGAGGATGATCCAGACACACCTGGAAAAAAGAGGCTATGTTCCTCAAGTGTAACTCCACCCTTGGAGATCAGTGTGACGGAAGAGGAAATGAGACTTCTGAGGTCAGCACAGCTGCTGTCTCGAATCAACATTCTTGACTTCACCACCATCGTCATCATCATCTCTTTAACACGGAGTTCTGCACTAAATAAATGGTTCTATAAATATCTCTTGTTCTTGAAGGTCTTGTCAAGCCTTTCTAAGTGATCTTGCTTTAGATGTGAGCTTCCAGAAGAGTGAGTCACTGAATGTGTTTTTGGAGAGACTTCCCACATGTTTCATAGAGAAAGAGAGCACAGAGCTCCGCCGAGGAAGGCGGTCTGTTATTAAAACCATTGCAGAGGTTAGGATCACTTCCTGTTTGATGTTCAGGAATGATTTAATGTAGTTTAGAAACATAACTTTTACCTTTTGTTAAACTTTATATGTAATTTTGCAGGAGTACCTGAGGGAACAAATTGACGTGAGTCAGGGCAGTTACTGTTAACCAATGTTCTTGTTATTGCTTTATTGAAGATAGGTGATTTGTTTCTGATGGGTCTTGTTCTTTTGATTCACGTTACAGCTTCTACGCTTAACAGGAAGAGTGAGAGGAATGCTACCTTTAACAGTTCATAATGTACTTGCACAACAAGCTTGTCATGGTTAGTGTATCATTCCACCATAGTGTTTTTAAATATTATTTTGGGGGGAACCTTTTGTCTTTATTTAACAGAGAAGTTAAGTGTATGGGGTAAATGAGGGGGCGTGGGATCAGGACATTTTTCGTGTGGAGATTTATAAACTGTTACAGTATATAGTAGTATAGGGGGGAAAATACAAATGTTTATTTTTACACAAAAAACAGCACAATGTATCTAAACATTTGTGTACATTTTGATGGTAATGTGTGATTTAGCTATCATATCATTTTCACAATATTCTAAATTAACAGGAGCAATTAAGTTCAATCACATTTTGAGTAAAGAGGAGTGCTGTAGTCTGGTGAGCTCGCTGTCCTCTTGTCAGCTTCCCTTCCAGTGTGCCCATGGAAGACCTTCCATCATCCCAATCGCAGATCTTCACCACATAGAAGGTCAAGAGGTACATTTAACTAAAGGGATAGTTCATCCAAAAATGAAATTCTGTCATAATTTATTTACCTTCATGTCATTACCCCGTATATATATATATATATATATATATATATATATATATATCCCTTTAACACAAAACTGTGCTATTTGTATCAAGACTTTTTGGTCTGTTGTAAAAAGGTTTGAATAACACTACTATACTAATTAGACATAATCATAAGTGGTAGCCCTATGCAATATCCAGATAATGTCACCCTAGAAGATATTTTATTAAAGACTATATTGTACCATATATTAAACCCTTAACATTGTATGTTTATTGTTTACTTTTGATTTGCCCACAGCATCTTCCCAAGCCAAATCTGAGGAAACTGAGAAGAATGTACAAGGCATGGCAGCTCTATGGAAAAGATAAATCTCTTTCATAAAATTGAATATGGATGGATGCACAAAAACTTCCAGCACATTAAATTTTGTATTCAATCTACAACTCTTATGACATTTACATAAAATATCTAAAAATATCAATATAAATACTGCAGCTTTTATTTGATTTATTTATTTTGCTAATAACAAATACACAAAAACATATTTATAGTAAATTATTGTCAAACTTTTATCAATAAAAATACAAAAATAAGATAAGTTGATATTGCCATTTGATGTCATTGCCATACACAATGTATTGTCATAAAATATATGAACAAAATTTGAACAAATACGGCAGCTTTTATTTTGTTGCACTAGTATGCATATACTGTACGTGTGACGTTTAAAAATCGAGCCAATAAAAAAAGATTTGCTCAAACCAAGACCATAGATATCAAAACTAGATGCCGCATTCAAGCTCTCTAAGCACGTAGACGCGTCCGCCATCTTGGAATGGTCCATTGACGTCACTCACAGTTTGCTAGAATGCCACAACACCGCGCAGCCATGCCTGTGCATTTTCAGTCCCAAAAAATTGGATACCCTTCCGTTGTTGTCATTTGTTAGTGTAGGAAATATAATGTTTGAGTTTCCACAACAACAAATATATTTTCATAATCATACAGTCAGCTTGAGTGTTAAGGACCGGCTTGGCAGGGTTGCCAGATCTCTGAAAAAAATCCTTCGTCACGAACCTAACGTCCCTAGTCCAAATAACAGAACTTAACATTGATAAATAAAATCATTTTAAAATTGACTGCTATATAACAAAATCATTTCACTCCTAATCTGTGGATAAAACAAACCGGAGCAACAGTTACAAAGTAACCCAATTCCACTGGAAATCCAGAGACTTGGCAACACAGACCGGCTCGCACAGTTCCAATATGGCGGACGACCTACGAATAGCGTCCCATAGAAACATGCTTAATGCATCTAGTTTTTATATCTATGACAGACTCTCATCCTCCAATCAAATCGTTTCTTAAAGGATCGCGAGCCAATAGGCATGAATGTGGGCGGGAGCTAAAAATCGATGTTCGTCGGTAAGTTTTGCTTGTGGAAATTACAGATAACAATGTGCATAATTATGATAGACGGAATGGGACATGCATATAATGAATCCGTTTTTGTAAGCTTAGTAACGTTAGTTGTTTAAATAATCAGTATGCGATTGCAAGATATCGAAGGAGCTGGACCACGTGCCAGCAACTTGCAGCAGCTACTGGGTTCAAGCGTTAAAATTACCTCTTAATTTGATAAACGGGTTTCCCATACTGTTAGACGACGTTAGTGAAATTAATTCCGTCAGAACAGAGCAGTTTACTTGTTCATATTTTTTTAGTGCTTTTTCTATACAGGCATTATTCATAGGACAGAGATGCAACATTGTGTCTTCTCGTATCCTTTTCTGTTTACTGTTTATTTCTTCAAATTCATATTACTAACATTTCCTTGTCACATAGTGAAATGTAATTGGTGAAGTATCTATATAATGTTACCAGCTCTTGAAGCCCTGAATCAAGGCCTACAGCTTGCTGTGTAGCTGTTGGTTTCAAACAGTGGCTAATATCAAAGTCTTCCATTGGTCTGTTGCCTTGCCCAGAAATATTTCATGGGTTAAGCAGATTTAGTATAAGGGACACTTAAAACTCAGCACTCCCTAGAAGTTTGGATTTCTTTTGAAATAAACATTCTATAACTGTGTTCTCAACTATACCAATATTGTTCTTATAACATGCAAAACATATTATGCCTTAACCTTTCACAATAGACATTTATCAAGATCGTAGCCAAGATTTATTCAAGATGTGCCCAGGTCTTAAGGATGTTCCATGTGATCGCCCTGTGCACATGGGACATAAAATTGAGAAGGATGTACAAGGCATGACAGCACTATGTAAAATGTAAAAACTCTTTCTTTTCAGTAGTTTCATAACTACGTGTTTATAAACAAAAATGTCCAGCACTTAACATTTGTATTAAATTAATGACAGATCATTTACCTTTTCGTTATTGCCATTTACATGAAATCTTAACCATAAGAAGACGTAGAATGTAGGGCTTTTATTTTGTTATGCTCGTGTAAGCGAATAACCAATCATGAACAGAGTTACTCACCAAATAACTATTTTCCTCCAATCAAATCGTTTCTTAAATGATTGTGAACCAATGAGCGAAAATGTGGGAGGGTGCTAAAATGGATGACGCTCGCCAACAGTTCATTGTTGATACTGACGTTGGGAGGGTCTCTAGGAAGCTATCGCTAACGTTAATAAGAATCTTCTCATTGGTGAGTTTGTGGAAATCTCAGATAACAAAGTAGCGATTTTTCATAGACAGAATAGGCCAGGCATATAAATAAAACTGTTTTTAAATCGATTTTAGTAATTGTTCAAATAAGGAGCATGTAATGTTAACTTAGCTCTCCCAATTCAAAGATGGCGGAACGGCAGCATTGACGTATGAATTTAGCGCATTTACAATAAAATTAAAACGATAATCTTATTGTTATACCAGTTATATATCTGTTATTGCTTTGAAAACGTGGAGACATTGTTCTGTTATCGTTAGCACGTTTTATAGGAACATGAGCGAATTTTGTATGCTAATAACGTTATATCGTCAATCTATATCTTGTTATGTTAATTTCAGTTGCCATAAATAAAAACTCTTGTGAATCGTTTAGATATAACGTTAGCAAAATAAACGAATTGTTTACGGCTTTAGGAGGTTTTCCTCCCACACCGTCCACACGTTTAGTCATGCCATGGAAGTGCACTCTATTCATGCATAACATGCTCTGTATGGTATCCAAAATGCCTTGGTGAAATGATGGATCCACATGAGTCGTTATTCTTATTTTCTCACGTCGCATCAGCGATGAACAGGATTCGGATCCACGTGTTGCCGTCCAGCAGGGGAAGGGTGACCCAGGCTGTTCGAACCCAGGAGCCTCAAACCTGCTCCTACACCCAGAGACCCTGTTCACATCCTCGACTGGAGGGCTTTGAGTTCTGCATCAAGCACATACTTGAGGATAAGAATGCCCCGTACAAGCAGTGCAGTTATGTGTCCAATAAAAATGGCAAGCGCTGCCCCAATGCAGCCCTAAAACCAGACAAAAAAGATGGGTGAGTATGTTTATTTTCTTATGTAATAAACAGTCCATCTACTAGGGAAAATGTTTGACCAATTGTGCTGCTTTTTCTTTTCTTAGGGTTACGTTTTGTGCTGAGCACGCACGTAGAAATGCGTTGGTTCAGCAAGCTCAGATGCGTAAGGTGTCCTCGGGACCTTCCCCTGAAGTTCTGTTGTCTCAGCTCAGTGGCTACAGTCGGCCAGATTCTGGTGCAGAGGGGCGTAGTGAAGCTAGTCGCATACTAGGTGAACTTTTACTTGCTGTCTAGTTATTTTTTTACCAGACACGATATTGGCCTCATGATCACTTTGACCATAACTGTGCTATGTGTATTTCTTTTATGGTAATTTTATATGTATTTGTTTCTCTGTGTAGATGATGACAGCTGGAGTGAAGAGGAGCAGGATCCAGTTGTTTTGGATCCGACTTGGAGAGGAGACCCTGACAGTGAGGCTGAAAGTCTAGACAGTGACCATGAAGACCCTTTGAAGTGAGACATTTTACTATTAAAATATACTGAAGTCTTAATGAAAGAATGTCACCTGAGATGCCAATTGATGGACGTTTACTTCCTGTAGGCATGCTGGCGTGTACACCGCAGAGGAGGTGGCACTCATAACACGTGAAAAGCTAATCAGACTCCAGTCCCTCTACATAGACCAGTTTAAACGTCTGCAACACTTATTGAAGGAAAAGAAGCGACGCTACCTGCATGGTCGCAAAATCGAGCACGAGACCATTGGTAAGGCAGTTGTTTAATTCATTAAAAATGTTCAGTGATGTGCAGTGCGTAACTGATCACTGTTTGTGATGCAGGGAACAGCCTGCTAACAGGCCCAGAGGGACTGTCCACAAAGGAGCGTGAAAACCTTAAAAAATTAAAGGCTTTGCGTCGTTATCGTCATCGCTATGGCGTGGAGGCCTTGCTGCATCGCCAGCTGAGAGAGCGCAGACAAGCAATTACAGAGGGTGGTGCACCACAGGTATAAAAGCTTTTTACATCTTTTGAAAGGTTTGTTTCTTTTAAGCCAAGTACGTGGTTATCGTGTCCCTGTACAGTAGTTAGCAGGCGTTTCCAAAGCTGAATACAAGAGCAGATTATTACAAGATCTCGCAGAAGCTAAACTACAAGTTGTTGTTGATTTAGGTGGGTGGCCACCTAAATCGGACATCTATATCTGATTGACTTTCCCATAGTGTCGAATGAAAATGAAATCAGTGAAGTCCGTTTCTGTCATGGTCTGTTGTTTAAATATTTTTTGTGCTCTTTATGTACAGGCGCTGCGCTCCGGCCAAAGATGCATTTCATTTGTGGAAGGGACTCGCTGTTCAAATCAGTGCCTGCCGATGACACAACATTGTGTCTCTCGTATCCTTGTTTGTTACTGCCGTATCTGTACCTCTTTAAATTTAGGTCTGTTAAATATTTTGTAAGAAGTGCAGTTCTTCAAATCCATAAATCTTTATATAAAGGGCGAATATTTATATACCAGCTTTTGAAGCCCTGAATGAAGGCCAACAGTTTGCTGTAGCTGTTCGTTTCAAGCAGTGGCTAATATCAAATCTTTCATTGGTCTGTTGCCTTACCCAACTCTATCTAAAGGGTTAAGCAGATTCAGTAGAAGGAACATTTTTAATTCACCAATTCCTTTGGAATATGATTTATTTTAAAACAAGTACAAGTTATATGTTCCAACTATGCCAATATTGTTCTAAAAACATGCATTACACATTCAGCCTTAACCTTTCACAATAGACATTTATCAAGACAGTAGCC
Organism: Triplophysa rosa; assembly: GCF_024868665.1. Lineage (NCBI taxonomy): Eukaryota > Metazoa > Chordata > Actinopteri > Cypriniformes > Nemacheilidae > Triplophysa > Triplophysa rosa. The sequence continues at coordinate 9,404,837 of NC_079910.1, read as the reverse complement.
AAGTTTTATTTAAGATGTGCCCTGGTCTGAAGGATGTCCCATGTGATCGTCCTGTACACATGGGACAGTCGGAGGAGCCTCGTTGTTCTTTGCACCTGATTTTGCCTCCACCCATGTACCAACCTGAACAGGAGTCTATTGCCCCGGAGGAACTAGCAGCTGCACCCACAGATATGTACCTTAGTGCCGCAGAGCTCCAGCCCACAGAAAATCTGCCATTGGAATTCAGTGATGTATGATTTGTGTTGATCTTTTTCCTCATTAAAAAATTACTAGTTGCAGTTGGTTTTCTGTTTTGGCACATCCCTTCAAACTAGTTTCATATTTTCAGTGTAATTACGACACTTAATTTGTTCATTAGAACATCTTGCAGAGATTGCAGAAGAAATAATCAAGTACTTGTATGCCCGTAAACATAGCTGCTTAAACATGTCTCCTACTGTGTAAATAATACCCTTGCTTGTAGCTTCACATAAATGGAAAAAAATGATTAATTTTGCGTGCTTCACATTTTCTTTGTGTCCATAGTAAAATCTCATTTTTTAGAAATGTCTCATTCTTGCTGCTCCTCTATTTTCCTGTTCTTTATGTCATGTTTGTTTACAAAAAACACCGTCTCTATACAAGCTAATTTGCATATATTGCTGATTTTTTTGTGCTGTTACTTTGGCTCCTGATAACAGAATGATGGAATTTGATATGAGATGGGAATTTTTCATGCTACTTCATTTATAAACATGTTGATGATATATTAAACCTAAGAGTATTTTATTTGAGGATTGAGTCCCTTATTGAATTTAAAATGGGTCTTTAGTTTGAAGAAATGTGCCATCCATTGAGATGTGTGAATGGAGATCTTAAATGATTATGACAGTACCTCTGAATAAAACTGATGTGCGATTGTCTGCAGTATACTACGGAAGCACAATTGTCATTTGGCGGCTTCATGGTTTCATCTTTTATCTTTTTTTATCATCACAATCAATGATGTGTAGGATCTTGATGTTGAAGATGAGGGTTTGCAGTGTCCTCCATCTCCCCTGCTGTTTGATACAGCCCTCGCTTTAGAAGACCAAACCATCAGAGAAATTGCAGAGGCTCCCATGGATATCCTGACAGGGGAAGAGCAGGGTCTTGAAGCCCAAGACGCAGAGCTTTCAGAAAGAGATGAGGTGTCTGTGGAAGATCAGGTAGTTATTACTGTCACTTGTTGGTAATAACTTAAAGGTTATTGGTGAAATCTGTCCTGTGAAAGAGGCAAGTGAGCACTTAAGCACCGGGCTTGTTTTCTTGTTACAGGTTGAATCTGAAAATCTCAAAGCAGTTGGACAAGTGGTTACCACACAGAATTCTTCAAGAGACTTTTGACACGAAAACAACAGATGCCTTATCTTGAGCACCATGTGACCTGATTTTCTCAGCTGTCGTAGTGTTGATATTTCAAACAATTTAAATAACTTTGTTTAAAAGCAATTCTTCATGGAAGCCTGCTTTCATTGCAGACGTAAACTTGAATCCAGCCTTGTCTTTAAATAGTAGACTGAGAATGTTTGTGCTTTTTGTGAAGCTAAAAGGGCATGTAGAACAATTACATGCACATTCATAGGTCATAGAATTTACAAGGAGTAATGTGGTTCAGTCAGATATCTAGATTTTCATCAAACCACGGAAAATTCTAACCACTTTCTTTGTTTAAACAGTAGATATCTGCTTTTAATCACATGTACTGGGATTTGTTGACTGAAATAAATCTTTACACAGCGTCATGCTCCAGTTATTTACAATAATGCACACGTGAAAGCTCCTCTGGGACAAAGCTATTGAACTTTTTTTTGTTACTCGTGACTAACTAAACTATATGTAAGCGAAATAACGAGTACTATATAACCAATAAATATATGTTTATTTTCTAAATAAAGACAGTGAATTTAGCCCAAGACTAACATAACGCTGAGTCGCATAATGTTATCACTGCAGATGCGCGAGCGATGAACAGCGCGTTTGTTTGTTGCACACTACATTCGAGCAAAATAAAGTGGTTGAGCAAATATAAAGGCTATTTATAAACAAACCGTGTAAGGGCAAGCAATAAAATACACTCTTTTGAAAATGCTACGTGGAGCACATAAAGATAGGCCCTTTTACTAAAAGTGGGGCGGGCAACACAATTTCAAGCCATGACATCACTTTTCCTGCCGAGTGCTTTAACCTAAACACGGGAAGAGAGACGGATGGGAAGAGACGACGATAAAACCTCCGATCAGCGGCTGGGAAAACAGATAAACATGTCCACACGCTGCCAGTTTAATAGTACAGTTAAAGGTATTTCGTAGCGATATTTATCGTCGATATTTTCACACCTTCCGAAGAAACGCAAGGATCGCGCGAGGTAAAGATTCCTTTCCCCCCCAAGCCATTTGTCGAAAGTGTTGAAACGATGGCGATTTTGCTAAATGTAGCGTAATGTGCATCCAGAGAGTGATTTTGTTTTGTTGTTAAATGTTGATGTGTGGGATATGAGATGGGGAAAGGAAATGTGGAGCATTAGCCATCCGGCTATCTGGGACACCGGTGGGGTTGTAGACTGAGGATGCTTGTCGTGATCCTGCTTTGCTCAGAAACAAGATGCATGAAGCTTTAAATAACCTTTTAACTGCATTCAAACTCGTTTTAGTTTTTTGTTTATATAGGGAGTTTGTGGTTTTTAGGGTAATGTATAAAATATAACAATAATCCGATCTTGTTTCAAGCCTTTGCGTCGCTTTCCGCGGACCACTATGTATAGCGTTTCATGTAACGCTAGTTAAAGGTAAAGCTCCCCCTCTTTGTGAAGCATATCAAACGTGTGACTGTTTATAATACGCACTCCCACAACTTTCGTGTTTACTTGTGTATGTGATGTAAACGCAGGCTGCATTGTAAATTCTCTCATTTTGGCGGAGTTCATTCTGCATGAGACCCTAAAACAGCAACTAATTCAAGAGTAATTGAGGGTAAAAGCATGCACTCAGCCCCTCCCCTTTAATATATTACAGATGTTTTTAACATTTGCAAGTCCCGTGTTCAGAACCATGTTCAGGATATTTTACAACCTACAACCCCCCCCCCTCCATATTCCGAGACACGATGCAGTGGAGATGTTTCTTCTCACAGAGTGCCCAAACAACCCATTGCACAGCGCATTAAATAAATAATGCGCCCAAAATAGCTGACAGCAATCGAAAGCGAGATAAACTGCAAATTGCTCAGTAAACCAAATGGCCACAAAGGACATTACAGGCAGCAGGGGGCCTTGCTCCCTGTTTACTGATAGTCAGTTGTTTGGTAATTTTGCGATCACAACATTATCTTCGCATAGCTTTTGATCTTTTTGCATGCCCGGGAGACATACATTGTCTTTAATGGGAGTCAGATGACATAGGCAAGATCACACACTATTAATGACTCCAAAACACTTAAGGGGAATTCAAAATGTTTGTGCTGGGTTGTGCTTTGTGAGTTCTGTCATGTATATTTTCACAGATAACAAATGTTTGTGTAGCTGCAGATTATCTGTTTGAGTTGCTGTATCTAAACAGTGTGTGTTTTTCCAATATTTTTTTAGACAGATTCTGCACATGCCAGTGTGGGTGTATCCTTGCAGAGAACACACACACATGCTTTAGGCACTTTTGAGTGAGGCAGATTTTCTTGTTGGACGTCTATGCAATTATGGGCACATTTCTTCCAACGAAGCACTTATGCGTGCAGCCGTGCAAGTGTTCTTTTGCCCTGATTCTGCTGAAAAGTTATTTGAATAGTTATTTATAACGTTTCTATTAGTTATTTTGTAACATGTATTATGTTAGCTTTGGAATCAGAATGCAGCCAATATTCAGTGTTTGGTACATCAGTGCTTTTCTTTAACCAACGGTAAACTTTTCATCATAAGTTGTGTGTAAATGTATGACTCCATATAATTCAAGTTCTGCAAAAATCCACTGACTCAGGTTAAAGCCGTGTGGCTCCCGTTAGTACCAGTGAAACGCCCGTATACAATTACTGTGCCATATCAGTCACACAATTGCTATTGTTCCCATGCATATGTATTTAGAAAAGGATACTATCAGTCAGCGTTGAAATCCATTTCAACACATTACAACTCCCACATGGCCTGGAGTTGTTACTCTGTGTTGTGAACAGTGCCGTTCGTTGTTTTTCCAGGTTGTGGCTCATGATGTTATTTTATGGATTGGAGCCCAGAATGGTTGGGGGAGATTGTGCTGGCCACCTGATCCTAAAACAGGGCAGAGACTCTGATCAGCTGCTATCACAAAAGCTTCCATAACAAAGCTGTCTTTCAGATTTATCTGGCGGCTTTAATGTATGTTGTTGAACGGTTTACGTCTCCTGATTGTTATTCTGCAGCTTTGCACGGCCCAGATTTGAGGAACCACCTTCGAAAGAAGAAGTGACCCCTTCCCCTTTTAAATTTAAATTTGTTGTCTGACTGTTGTTTTCAGTTTTGGTGATCTAAACATTGCTCTCTGGAAAATTAGGTATGAGGCATGAAATTGGACTTTGCAGCGCATGTTTGGGTCTGTTCTCAAAGAGTCATAGTTTTACCCTGGAGAAGTAGTCTTGCATTGGGGTGAGAAAATGGAAGCTGTCCTTCCACCAGCATCTTGCTTGTCAACATAAAAGGCTGGAAGGTATCCTGATGGGTCAGTGTTGGCACAAAGCATGTTAAACTCCCTCCAGACACACAGGCTCTCATTTTCCCCATGCTGTGTTAGGTCGGCCATGTCTGTTACCAGTTTTCCCTGTTGGCGCGTTGCCCTCCGCTCTCCGGCAAACAATTACCATGGTTATGGATTGGGGGATCATATAAGCATGTAGAAAACTCATCAATTACTCGGGGATGCTGGAAAGATATGCCGCGTACACAGCGGGGGAGTGGGCTGTCATCTCCCCAAGACATTACTACTGTTTTCACAAACACTGCAGATATTTGGACGGTGGCAATTACTCTTGCATTTCCCCCTCTTGCAGCCTTTGTTTCGATTTTGGGGTTCGACGTACATACAAAGACATTAAAGGCTTTTTTGTGCATCCATTGCACATATATGACGATGTAGGCTGTATTTTGCACACTTTATGTGGGTAGTTGACAAATGAACTATGCATGTGTCCTATGGTGTGACAGCAAAAATTTTGAAAACAAACTGTTAATAATATATTATTTTATATTACTTGCAGTATATTTATAATGTAAAATAGCATAAGATAGATTTATCTTAATTGTTATTTTTTTCCAAAGATTTTGCCATGTCCACCAGGACACATGTGCGGTTTATTTGTCAACTATGTACAGTCAGCCACTGAAGAAAATAAGAGAGCACTTTAGTGTTGCCTTTAAATTTGCATTTCTACATGTATTGTGGCCATTCCGATATAGTGTCTGTTGAATTCCAACAGACAAAAACCTTAGAAATGACAAAGTAATCCAAAAGCAATGTGAAGCACAATGATAAAAAGCATGAAAGTTGTGGTTGAAAAGTGGTTATCAAAGTTATTCTATCACATTTTTATTTTTGAACTGTTACTAAAATGCACATAAAAACATTAGTATTGTGTTATTTAAACATTATTTTTTTACAGTTTTCAAGATCTGAAAGCATTGCATCTTTTTTTTGTTATTTTGATGATTTTGTTTCAATATTTGTATTTTCTGGAATTTGGCATTATTTCACAGAATGAAACAAAAAATCCCATTTTACTTAAACACATACCTATAAATAGTAAATTCAGAAAAACTCTAAATAATTTTCAAGTGGTCTCTTAATTTTTCCACAGCTGTACATATTATTACAGTGAAGTTTTCAAGCTTACATTCCAATTAACTTCCTGTAGTTCTCCAACAGTAACAGTATCTTTCACATGAAACAGTGGCGCTCACAGAACCTATCAGCGAAAGAAGTGCACCGCTGCAAAATATTTGGATTCGTTTTGCTTCACGTTCACACTCGCAAAAAAAACTGAAGCAAACATTTGCTTTGATTTCTCACAGTGTGCCAGTCTTCATCTGCAACAAACATTCAATTCATACTTTTAGTCAGCGGAAATATGCTTTGGAATGTGGCCTTAATCAGTTCAAGCAAACCAGGTCAATGGCACATCCTGTTTGGGTAGAGAGGGGATAAATGTCTGTGATTTGGTTGGGCAGCTGTAAGAGTCAAACAAACCTCATGGTGAACGGTTTAGAGTGGGGCATTTGTAAAGCGCCATACATTTGATATGGCAGGGGTCCTTTTCTCTGGCACAAAGAGGCTACAGTCATAGACCCCTTTGAAAAGCCAAGCCACCACCCTGTTTGAAAGTGGGGGAAAAATGGCCTTCTGCCTTCATTTTCCTTCTTTTTTCTCTCCAAATGAAAGCATCAGTGGTTTAGGATCTAGTGACCTTTACCCCGTTAATTACGCCAAACTATTCCCCCGAGAGGCTTACCAAAGCTGATGTATGTTATGTTTATGTTAAATATGCAAGCTGCCATGCTAGAGGGTCACTTCTTTTAAAACACTCGCACTAGCGGTCTGCTCTTTCGGCAGTCTGTTATCATTTTTTATTTAGGCTATATTTTTTAGGTGGCAGAACTCATGTGTGTTTACAGCACTGTCTTAAGCAGAGGATTAATCTAAGTACGGAAATGAAGTGCTAGTTTGCGGCTTGCACGCTTAACGCTTTAATGCGGCTTAAATATGGATTTTTGCATTTTAACTGGACTGTGGTCACATTGAGCGGTACAAAAGATTGAAGGTAGGGAGCCGAAATGGCTGCGTCGGCCCAGTTGGAAGGTGCCGGAGGGCATTTGCTTTAAGCCACGACGCCTGGTGTCCAGATGTTTAGTGGCTGTGTCCATGTTCACTGGCTTTGCAGTCTGCTGAAGGCCAGGCTTCACTGCGCTTTACTGCAGTACCGGCACGGGGACACCAGCCCAGCCAGCACAACGCACATGCCAGCCTTTAAACCAAGCGTATAGCCCACTGTTTTATTATGCAGAGCTGTTTATTTTACAGTGAGAGGACATTTTTTCCAGGTTTGTTAAATATGTAGCTTTGTTTAAAGGAATTTAATCAGATTTTATGTTTTACTTTTTAAGCCAATACAGTAGCCGGTGTGACATTTTAGTCAAGGTGGTAACCATAGCTACAAGATTATTCCACCTTGGCTTTACCAGATGTCCTTGTGCGGTAGACATGGCATTGACTTTTGTGTTTTTGACCTCCAAGTCAAATTTGCTTTGTCAAGCAGTTTATTTTTACTCTGCGTGTTTTTACTGTTCATACTTGCACTGTATATTTGGAAACTAGAGTTTAGTGTTCACACAGACTCTTGAATTGACTTGTTTACCCTCCAGTTGACTAAATACTGCTAGTCAAGCGCTTTATGAGAAAAAGATGCGAGTGATAAATTTGTTATTTACCACTACGTGATTGTTTTAACTGAAGATACGCTCTTCACGATGCAAAGACCGGCAAGTTTAGCACCATGATATATTTCCCCCTCTCTCCCCTCCAACCCAGACTAGTGTCACATTTCTAAAAGGTGGATCAGCCCCTCCACCTCACATGGAGTTCAGCACATTACCGCCCATTAAGCTGTCTCACTCTCAATGGGGCTTTTTTGCCATGAGCCTGATTTATTCTCTTAATCCTGATTCACCCAAACGCTTTGTCATTGACCAACTGCTGCCAAATGGAAGTGGAACAAGCACTGGCAAATGTCTTGTCCCATATGTAGTGCCAGACATAAACAAATACTGCGTGTATAGACATATATGTGTATGTCTGTATGTTCAGCTTCTGAGGAGTGGATGAGAAGAGCACCATCATATAATTCATCTACCCAGAAAATCTCTCTCTTGAGTATTTCATCATCATCTCACGCACGACTCCAAGTGTCCATAGTCTGCTCAATCTCATTACAACGTCATTATAGTTATGCAACATGCCAAAATCAAATTCACATTCACAATGTTGCTCCATCATGATAAATCTTCAAATGTAATTGCCTGAAGTACGTCCTTTGAGATATTCTAATTGGGTCAAATGTCCAGCTGTGTTTAAGGAGATGTAGTGCGGTGGAATTGTTACGAGCATGTTAATGTCACTTGGCACCTGAGGCTTACAGACGCTTTCAAGTGTGCTCCAGTTTGCATGTCATCGCCGAGTGGTGATTTGGCAACACACCGCTAACACGACAACCCCCAATAAGAAAACTTGTCTCTAAATACCTGACATTTAAGACCGACGTGTCACAAAGTACCCTATTGTGGTTCCGGATCATTGTTCGTAATGCCGTAAGTCTATCCGTCTTGGTGTTTAGAGAGGTGAAAGTGGAGTTTAAGGCATCACAATGGCCTTTTGTCCTGCCCCTTGACTGTTGACTCCAAGACAACATGTGACCCCCTTGCATTTGGGTCATTTCATCCAATTTAGTCATCTCATGTGAAGACTCAACATAGCAGAGGTGGAATTCTACCTACAGGCATGCACATATGAATAAGCATCTGGCAGGGACATGATCTAAGGTTCATTCACATTCAGGGACAAGCCATGGCCTTGTAGACCTTGTAGCCATAACATAGCAAATATATTTAGATAAGGTTTTAGTGCTTGCAAGAATTTGTTGTTGTGCCGGCATTAGGAATAGATAGTGTTGGTGTAATGAACTATTGGACTGGAGAGTCAAAATTGCAAAGTTATGAATGTATCCAACCCTACTTAGTCACACAAGTCTCATTATGCATGTATTTGTGCTATCTATAGTTTGTTGCACACATTCATCAGTGTTTTCCAGGTCAGTTTGTGGTCATTCAGCTCTATTGACCTCCGCAATATCTGTAGTCGCAATCCAATCACTGCACGTCTGATAAAGTAGTCCAATCCTCTTAGAAAAGAAGCTCCTGTTTCTTGATGGGGGCCGAGTTGCCTCGGTAACTCCATTTTACCCTGGCGCTCATTGGGATATGGGTCTCTTTCCTCATCATTGTTTGGGGTGCGGCGTTGTCCTCCTTGAAATATAACCCTCTCGGTTTTATGGCCTGGCCAGCAGTTGTAGGGTTAATGTTTAGCTGCAGCCGTTGGAGGAGGGAGAGACACTCAGAGGAGAGGTAGGGGGCTGGCCCACAGCTGTTGTAGTAGGCTGGGTCTATTTGGGTAGGATGCCTGCCTCACACTCCCTTGAACAATGGGAGGACATGGAGGCCACTGCAGATGCTATAGACAGTTTCCTTACACTTGCTTAAGGACAGTCGATTTAGTTTCTTGAATAGGGAGAGCCCTCTGTGCTCGCGGAGGACGGAAGATCGCTGACAATTCACAGGTTTATTTGTGGCACTTTTGGATTCTGCTCCTGTGCCTCACGTTTGCATGGGTCGCATTAAAACGTCTGGGATGCTCTGACTGGAATTAAAGGTAATTTTATGCAAAGCTATTTGCAATACTGTTTTTCTATGGGGGCTCCATCTTGCCTGAATGTTTCTCACTATTTTTAGTCATTTGATTTAGCAGGCAGTTTGTCTGCGATATGTTTCATGATCCGATGGAAAGGATATCAGATTTGGCTTGGTTTTGTAATGTATGTATTTATCCCTTGCCGAACAGTTGTGCAGCAGTCATGCCATCTGTAGCGTTTTTATCAAAGCTAGGATAATATTCTGCATAGTATAAATGTGTTGTTCTGGGACTTTTATTGCAGGTAGGTCATCATGCCATTCATTTGCAATATACCTATGTACAACACTCTAAATAACCAATACAAGTTTTCCTCATTCTTCAAAATGGAACGTAACAGTCCTAGATTTCATTACAATGTAGGTTAGAGAATCTGTTGTGTGTTCAAATATTAATAAACACGCATCTGTTTAAACCGGATCAGACACGAGAGACCGCTTTCATCCTTCTGTGTGATGCATGAAGGATTCATTGTTTGGGTGTGAGGGTTTAACCTTATTTCCTACAGTTGGCTATGAGTTAAAGTTAATTGGTCAGAATAGTCCTTGAGCAAGCAATAGCTTTTGCTCGCTTAGTCTTTTTCAAAGTGTTTGGTAGCTCAAGGCCGTGAAAACGGAGATAATATATTGCATCTAGACATAACCCACATAGGTGCGCTGCTGTGTAAAGACAACAATAATGCATGAGTCTGCAGATGGCTGCAGCACGGCAACTTTGCTAAAAGCTACAGAGAGACAGCTTACCTTTCATGTTTGGAGCAAAATGGAGGACTAGAGAGTAAAATTTAGGGCCCTGCTGTCAGTGTAACTGATGCGCCGGATAAAATAATCTTTAAAGCGAATGAAATATTGAAACGGAGCCGCATAAGCTCTAGAAACATATAAACCTACATTATTGAAGATTTTTGATATTTAATGCCACATTACGGAATAGATGCCGCCTCGCTTACTTCAGAGAATCTTATCCCCAGAATAATTTACATCAAAGGGAAAAAATAATGTCCTTAGGGACTTAGCGGAACGGTCTGGATGTTTGTTTGCTTTTCTGTTAAGCGTAGGCGCGTCTGCTTTTGTTTATTGTAACTCATTCATTATTTGCGTTTATGAAGAGTTTCCATTCTCTCCGAGCATGATTGATCATTTGAACTGCTCGTAAATCATGTGTAAAGATCAATAATTGGGTTATGAAGGTGTCTGTGGGCTCTGTGCCCATTGTGCAGGGTGTGAATAATCAGAGACGGTCTCTGAGGATGGGGATTGGCTGGTGCTTAATAACTCCTCGAGTGTGGGGGATGGAGGCGGAGCTGACAGCACATTTTGGGATCCCAGAGAGCCCTACTTCTGTTTGATTGCCTTCACACTGGCTTTATTCCACCCCTCCAAGCCATTCAGGACCTCCCCCAAAATCCAATTCCCTTTTTATCTACATTCTTTTTAATCCGTATTTGCATTTTGTAAGATATGATTCTTCACTGTATGAGGTCCCCCCTCAAAAAAAGGAAACATGAGCATCATATCCGTGTCGGCCATTCATTCATTAATGCCCTATCGGTTACTTAAACCACTGAAGGTTGTGAAAGACACCTTAATTTTTGCAAACCAAGATAAAAGACCAGTATACACTATATGGAAAGTACATGCAGATTAGAATTGAACAAAATTGAGTAAAACAATCACACAATGCAACTGTGTGTATCAAGAACTGGCTTGCACTGAATTGTCCATTGAGTTGAATGGGTTTGTTTGAAATTCGTCAATTTACCGCAAAAGGTTTTCTTCATCTTTCAGCCATCCGTTCCGATGCTTTTCTGTAATGCATTTGTGCATAGAGGCAGTGAAAGTCTTTGTTCCTTTTGTGTGTGTTATGGTAAAAAAAAATGTCAGCCTGTGTACTTTGAAGTCTGAAACTACATCATCAAACTCCCTGATTGAACCATCTTTGTCTGCATTCCCCTTAAATAATTTTACCAACTTTCGGTATGAAAAGCTCAGTCTTTTCTCTCCACGTTTTCAGATAAGAATGTCCCTCCTGTGTTTGATACGTCTCGTGAAGTAGACAGTGGCCTCTGGTGTCTGACTCTACCATGCTTTGTGAGACTGGCGTCTGCAGAGCAGAACTTTGATTTCAAGTCTTAGTCACATTTGGTAGACTTCTCCTTTGGGCATCATACCAAGCCGCTGACTCAGAAGTACGGGGGAATACTTCCACTGTGCTTCAAAGACGAACACTAACAGTAGTCTCTCAGAAGCTTAGTTTCAATAAATGTACTGCTTTACAGACAAATGAGTTTGGGGCCCTATTTAGGGTATGCCACAGTGCTTTATTGCTGTACAGCAAATCCCGAGATTAAGGGCCTGGCATTGTAGCAGAACGCAGCCAAGATTCCTGTTGGCATGGGTGCTTGTTTGCCTCTGTTTTGCGTGTCGCCAAAATCGGCTCCACAACAGGATAGTATATAGAGCAGAAATATAGTCACCCTAGATATTAAGTGGGGCACGTCTACCCCGATATTTAAAACAGGGGTTTTCACGAAGTATTTTTTAGGGATTGATTTCTAACCGTTCAAGTTTGGTCCCTACTACTTTTGCATATCGTCGCTGTCCAGATTCAAGAAATAGAAAAACACTGTGCTTTTTAAATGATTTAATACTGTATTGTCGAAGTTGACAAGCACTTTTTATTGGTTAGATATTTGCAAAACCCAGTGACAAATATAAAGCCACATAATAGCTACAAGGTTTAAGAAGGACAACAGCGATATTTGCTTCAGCCCTTTATATATCTTTTCAAATGTCTACCCCATCAGGACGTTTAAGGAACCATTGACACCAAAACATAAAAATAAACTCTTTTTAACTGTATTATAAAAAATCATTGTGAGGTTGTTCAACAAAATAAAAAACTGAAACTACTATCCTTTTTACATATTGGTGATCTGCTGAGTGAAAGTTAGAGCCTTGCGTTAATGCAACGCAATTGTTTGCCCCAATTAATATTTAATGATCCATTTAATCCACATAGGATCCCATTACAAATCTGGGTGGATTGTCACACGTGTCCAGCAATAAACAGCATGGCTTCACAATGGGTCTGTATAGAGCGCAAGCATTAAATTTAGGGCCAGATGCAAACGGATGCTAATCTGTTTAGGTCACAAGAGCACAGGGGATTAGTCTTGTTCCATTTAGGATGTGAGAACAGAGTTCTTCAGCGCGTAGGTGATGCTATTGGCCATCAGGACCGAAGCGAAATTTGAGAGTAAAATGAGGATGGCAGCAAAATGTTAGTCATAAATTGAATACCTAGGTGTCATATAAAGAACAGTTGACGTTGGTGATGTGTCTAATAGAAGTTGTACTTAGTTGTACTCAGCGGTTTTCATACCTGGTCTTGAAGGCACCATAGAGAGAATGACTGCGGTCATGCTAACACACCTTTTTTGAGGAGTGCCAACCAGTTGTGTGGTTAGACCAGGTGTGGTTGTTCAGGACGGAAACTGAAAATGTCTGTTTAGCATTTGTGGAGATGAAATGAATTGGTCTAGACCTGTTGTGTAGGTTGAGGGCTTGTGTTAGGTTGGACGTATTTATACTGCGCTGGTCCGGGAGAATGAATTTCTTTCTCAGGACTGACAAAAAGTGCTTTGTTTATTATGGCGGGAGGCGCTCTGTTATTTCATCAAACATATATTGCTGTCACTTTTGAGGAATGTCAAATGTTTTCTGAGAAAGAGCCAAAAATACAGTAGCTGTGATGAGGAGTTTTGTTATGAAGACCGACGGTTTAAATCATTGCCATTTTAGAGCTAAAAATACACTTTTGAGGCTGTATTTCACCAGAATCAGCTTACTCGCCCGTTAATTTTTCATCGTGTGCAAGTGATTCATAGATGGGAAGAAAATATGATCGAGGCCTCACATCTCTTGAGGTTGAGGGTGAACCAACCCTAGCCGCCAGCAGTCAGAAAACAGACACAGGGTAAAGTGGATTAAAGTCATGAAACGGTTCTAGCTAATCCAGAAGTATTACAAATGCTGTGAAACGTATTGCCATCCTTTCATCACTTACCCATAATTACAGCGGTATGTAGATTTGACTTCCTTAAAGGGCGTATTCCTTAATATCCGTATCGCGTGTGTGAGTTTAGACAGACATAAATGAGAAATTGAGCACGGCACTCTGAATTAAAAAAGAAGTTTTAATTTTTTAACATTTTTTTTACATTTCTTTTTTTTGTTTCAAAAACGAAACCAGAGAACCGACCTGGAATACCGGTTATTTCTTCTCCTCTAGCTATGTTCACGCTAAAGAAGGCTATCGTATAAACTTGCTCTTCAGACTATAAAATGTCATTTATGTTTTGTGCCTAAGGCTTTGGATTTGTACAATATATCTTGGTGAGTTTTTGGCTTCTCTACTTTACGGGTGTTTTGCGAGCTATTAAAATGAAACTAAGTATCTGGAACTTTAAAATGTATTACATCATAGAAGATAGCTCTCGGATATTTTTATTGAGAGACATAACACACAGACATAGTTTTTAAAATGCATGCTTAAAATATTCTTTAAAACGGAATGTATTAAGAAATAGAAGTTATGAATCAGTATTTGGTACAAAATAAAACTAAGAAAGTTTAGGTTTGTTTTCAAATTTAGTACAATAGTAGTAAATGTAGTAAAATGTTATAGTCAAATATTTTAGGCAATAGGCACCATCTTATAACTTCAGATATGTGGGGATGATGGACTTACAGATTTAAAGGGATAGTTCACCCAAAAATAAAAATTCTATCATCATTTACCTACCTTCGAGTATAAATCTTTATAAATGTCTTTGTTCTGGTGAACACAGAGAAAGATATTTGGAAGAATGCTTATAACCAAACAGTTCTTGGACCCCATTGACTACTATTGTAGGAAAAATTACTGACTACTATGTAGTGTTAATTTAGTCAGCTATTGTTTTATTTTAGTCTTAGTTTTAGTCCCACAATAAATATACTTTTTAGTTTTTATCTAATTTAGTCATGCATGTCCTATTTTTGTTTGACAAATACTAAAAAGAGTTTTTGGGTAAGTTTTTATTTTATAACTACATTTTGGTCTCTATTCATCAACGATATTGCGTGCTGATATAGTCTTAGTTGTCGTTTAATGGCCTTACTTTTCGTCTCGTCATCATCTCGTTTTTGTCCTGGGAAAATAGTAGTTGACGAATATTTTTCTTCATTATTTTCATTAACGAAAAAAAAAAACACTGCTACTATGGTAGCCAGTAGGGTCCAAGAACTGTTTGGTTGCAAGCATTCGTCCAAATATCTTTCTCTGTGTTCAACCAAGCAAAGAAATGTATACAGGTTTGGAACAACTAGAGAGTGAGTAATTCGTGACAGAATGTTTTTTTTGGGGGTGAACTATCCCTTTAATGAAGATGAATTACACATGTACACATTTTCTTTATTTCTAAAATGTTTAAAATGTAGAGTGTCTCCAAATGAAAAATACAGCTAAATGTGCTCCGTTGTCATATATCTTCATCTGTTAGTGGATTCTGCCTTGTGTCTCTGTGAAAAGAGTTTGTCATGTGAAAGGAGCCTCCTGGCACCGCAGCGCTCTAGAAGAGCTTGTAGTTGTATAGTGTGGCCTCGAGCTTGCGGTAGTGCTGTACTTCACTGTTATAACAGAGCTGTGTTCTCTGACCCTCCACACCCTGTCAGCCCTCGGGGCCCCAATAGGCTTTATATTCATTTACTTCCAGATATGGAGTTTCCATTTAAACTATTCACTCGCAAAGAGTCAGGCGTCTATACATAGGCTTGGCACATAAGTGAGCACACAGAATGCTTAGAGGATCAATTATAAATGAGTCGCATGAACATGCGTATTGATTTTTAGATTCAATTTGGCAATGATAGTCCATTCGTCAAGTACATCCGGCGTCTCATTGAAGGTCATATTTACGGTATAGTGCAGTGGTGGGAATGGGCGGATGAAAGGAACATTTTTAAATTGTGAGGTTATTTTCAGGCTTGGATTTTTTTTATCAGCTACAAGTTATAATACAACTATATAATACAATGTGATTGGTCTCTTTACATGTCAACCCAGAGTTGCCGTGTCAAAAGTGTGACATGTAAATATGTACATAATATATTGGTGGGGAACCACAGCACTCGATCATGTGCCTCAATACATTCCTTTCTCCTCCTAAGTTTAAATGCAGGTCACAAGGAACCAATTCTGTGACCCGGTCAGTAAATCAGTAGGTCATGAGGAGGCCGAATGATGGCAGGAATCCTCCAGTGTCTTCAAACCTCTTCTGTCTAATCCTCTCTGATGATGCTATTCATGTGAAGATGTCTCGATTATAATACCTATTTTACCTTTAGATTCAAAAGCATACCATTAGTCTGTTTATTCAGTGTTTTAGGTATACAAAATAGTTTGGAAAGCTGGCTTACAGCTTGCTCAGTCAAGTGTGTACAGTACACACACAGAATAGGGGTTTAAAACTGTGTGTACCGGCTGAATACTTTCCACTTTCTGCCATTCTTTGGAATCGAACTCATGATGGTATTGTTAGCATCTCTACGAATTAAGGTACAGAAACTGAACCTTTTTTTCTCGTCAGGTACAGACAATGTCGGAAGAGGCCCAAAATAGAGTGGACGAGGACTTTGAGTCTGAGGAGGGTGATCTTGAGTCCTATCTGGAGGAAGAGAGTAGCAGTGAGCTCCTAGAGAGAGTAAAGGAACTTCAGGTAAGTGAATCGTATGCTTTCACCAAGAATAGATTTGCTTCCCTTGATTAAGTCACGACTTAATGTTTGAAACTGTCCTTTTTTGTATAGGCTGAGAACTCTGCTCTTTCCCTGGCAAATGAGAGTCAGAGAGAAGCATATGAGCGATGCTTGGACGAGGTGAGTCCTGAGTGACATTATATATTGTTCCATGCAGTTGTTTTGCCATTAAAGGAAGGGTTCACCCGAAAAAATTAAAATTCTGTCTTCATTTACTCACCCTTAAATATCATTGTTTTGATAAACAAAAAAGAAGATATTTTGAAGAACGTAAGAAAGCAAACAGTTCTGGGGTACTTTTGACTACCCTTGTAATTTTTTCTACTTTGGTAATCAGTGGTGGCCAAGAATTGTTTTGTTACAAGCATTCTTCCAAATATTTTTGGAACAACTCGAGGGTGAGTAAATGATGATAGAATTTTCATTTTTGGGTGAACTGTCCCTTTAAGATTTGGAGTGATTTTGTATAACGCAGGGAGCCAAGACGTTTTGTAATTCTGTTTAAGATGTTTCAGACACATGTTCTCAAATTTTAATGATTACATTCTTCTTTGTTTGTAGGTGGCCAACCATGTTGTCCAAGCTTTGCTCAATCAAAAGGTAAAACTGTATATTTTATGCAGCCGATTATTTGTCATAGAGCATCCTGTTCTTATTTAAAAAGCTCTTTTACACCAAGAACAATAACTATATTTGTTTTCACACCAACGGACAGTAATATTCTTTATTTTAAGTTTGTGCTATGCAGTTTCACATTTTAAATGTGCGAGCCCATTAAATTTAAATGGATTTTAATTGACTGTCAATGTTTTATTGTTCATCAGCTGGAAAAAATGCTCTGAGACTGAAAGTAACGATAAAGAAGAATGATATAGTTTGGGTTATAGTTGTGGTGTGGGCTCCACTGTTCTCTTAAATTTAGTGTAATTTAAAAAACGTTATAGTTATAGCTATCATTATTGTCCTTAGTGTAAACAGACCTTAAAGAAAGAAAACTAAATAACAGGTCCTTGCGTATTTAGTTTGGCATACAAAGAATTCACATAACTTGAACAGCATGTTTTATATAGTGTTACCTACCTGGCAAATGCATTTCAGGACTATAACTTTGTAATGTTTTCAAATGTATAAACACAAATTCTTGTCTTAGGATTTGCGAGAGGAATGCATTAAGCTGAAAATGCGAGTGTTTGACTTGGAGAGGCAGAACAGAACACTGTGTGAACTCCTTCAGGAGAAATTACACAGTCAATCATGTGTACACCAGCAGGTAAGCGATTTAAATACTTACACATGATCATATGATGAAACAATCCCCTGTGCTATTTATGATGTTGTTTAAATGCAGTGTTTTTCACAAAACATTCTTCAAACCCCACTGGGACATCCTATTAGTTTTGTTTGCAAACTAAAGAAAATTGGTCAATTAACATTTTCCTGTTTTACTTTCTTGGGCTGTTGTTTTTATGTGACTTAAAGGATTTAAAGCGAGAAAAAATACCCCTGGTGTACACTGTTACACATAATCTATTAATTAATTCATATAAGAAGTTTAAAGTTATCCTTATTGTGTTTTATCAAAGCAGCCGGGGCCCTGTTTGGAACACATCGGCGAGCTGCAGCACAGTGAATCTAACAAACTAATAGAGACTCAGAGAAATCCACAGGCCAAGGTGGAATCCATACACATCACCAAACTTTGTTACATCTATTATGTGTAAAATAAGCACAAGTAATTTTACTCAATTCTGCTTTTCAGGGAACCAGTGAATTTGCACAAAACTGCATACCTGACACCCAGGGTTCGTCCACCTCCATGGAGGCCATGTCTCCATTCTTAAAAAAGAAAGCACACATATTAGAAGTCCTCCGCAAGCTTGAAGAAACTGATCCTCTTCGGTACCATCGCTCCTCTGGCATTCCGTCAATCTGTGACTACAGCCAGGCTCTTGCCTCTAAGGAGGCTGTATTAGCCTGCAGAGACAATTCATCCAGGTGCAATGCACCCAAAGCACATTGTTCCCATTCCTGTCCAGATGTTTGCACACATCCACATTTGAATGGAGGAGATCACAGCAATGTCAAGTGTGGTAGCTGTAGCACATGTCTGATGCTGTCCAATAAAGATTCTGTCAGCTTAGCGAAGGGTAGCCACAATTGTTGCACTTCATCCCCTGTTACTATTGACAACCTAAATTTAGCTCGGTCTGATTTTCAGGAGAATTCGGAATTGCAGGACCTCGTGAAGCCTGCCACGGGTACAAATGAACTGTTTGTAAATAGGACGTCTGCTGATGTGTCTGTTCTTTCAGCAGAGCAAGGTCCATCCAGTGATCCCCACCCTTTAGAAGCCCTAGATCCTTACTTAAGATTGTCAATTTCAGAAAGAGATCCGACTAGAGCAGTTTCTGATCTTTTTCTGGTAGAAACAAGAGACAAGAATAGGTTATCTGACCTTCTGCTCGAGTCCCAGTCAAACAGGTCTAGTGGTAGCACCTGCAATGACACGATTTATGATGATGGCTCAATTGATGTCAACCTGCTGGACTCTGATCTGAAGCACTTAAACATTGTAGCACCTCAGAGACTTGAGAAGGTCAGTGGTAGTGAAGAGTTTGCAGTGAAAGAAGACACGGACTGTCTCTGTCGAGCCAGCATGGCCGCCTCAAAGCTGCCTACTCTTGGACTCAAAGACAATTTACAGAATGCACACTGTGAGATGGAAAGCAATGAACCGGTGCACAAAGGTCTGCTGTTTTCCCCTAGTGAAAATCACACAGCCTCAAAAGTACTCGATGACATCACTGTTCCTGTGAAAGACAGCACCCCGTCCGATCCTCAGTCCAGCAGATCAAAACTTACAGGCAGCCCAAGTCAAGTTTCCTGCCTTAGAGAGGTCAAGGCCTCACCCTCCAAACTGCTCAAGTTTCTTAAGATACCCACTCTTGGAGAACGTACTACAGTAACTAATCCACCTCGTCTCAGTCCTCAATTGACGCGTAGCTCAAAGATTCCTTGCCGAAGCAACAATTATGAGGTACACCAGTCGCCTGTAGCCACACGAAAGGCCACCACAACGGAAAGGCAAAGACAGCTGCCTGCTTCTAAATCAGAGTCTCAATCTGCACCAACATCTCCACCCCAGCCTGAAGATGTTCCCACACCACTGGCAAAGGATCTTAGCTCTGGTATACCTAAAACAAGTCGTGTAGCCAAACCTACTCAAAGTTCTCACGTTCAGAAGACCCCTCTGAAAATATCCCATTATGAAAACGTCTCCGATCTCTCCAAAACATGTGCTACCGATGTGTCCCAGTTACTGGGAGAAGTGAGTTCATCTCTTTGCAATACCAGTTCTAGTAGTGAAGCGGTAAAAGGGAAGCAGTCAACGTTTGCAATAGAGCGGCCAACAAGTCTTGAGCAGAAAGAGACCTCACCAGAATGTAATTCTTCAGATCAAGAGGACAGCTCGGAGAGCCCCGTGTGGCATAAGCAAGTTAATCACCGGAGTCTGCCTAGTCAGTCAACATCCCAGAAAGCTCAGACTGGGATCAGTATGCGGTCCAGAAGCCAAGAGAAAAATGAAATGGATAATGATCCACCCAGCACAGAATCACCTTTTAAAAGGAACGATCCACCACCTGTTCCTAAAAAATCAGGGATTGGTAGACATTCAGGTGAATCAAGTCATTCGTTTAAAGAAAGGTTGGCTGCGCTTGGCAAGTTAAGGAACCCGGAGGAATCAACAGCTTGTTCTCAGCTTGCAGAAAGGAAAGAATTTCAGTCCACTGCAGGTATGGCAACACGTAGCCAAGATAAAATCAAAACTGCTGACAAAAATTCTGATTGTAAATCAGGAGAATATAGACTTATGAAAAATACCGAACCCACTGATGAAAAGTCATATCATTCAAGTCATCTTGATGGTGCTATCTCGAAACAACAAGGGTCCTTTCAGCATGGTGAGCAAGCAGTCAGATCTCTTCCCTCCAGCTCATTAGTATCTAAACTTGAAATTGATACTTCAAGATCATTCTTAGCCAAGCAAGAAAGTCCAAAATCGAAGATGCATCCACCATCTTCCAACTTAGAGGCTGCACAAGCCTTGCGCAGCTATGTTAAAAGTACAACACCACATAGCCTTTCATATAATGGAAAAAACATCACCGGTCCCCACAGTGGCAGCCCCAATAAAATACCACTTAAGTCACCAACGAAAACTGTACCACCATCTATGAACCGAGATGGGAAACCTACCCAAGAGTTTCAGAGGTACATGTCCAAATCTGAAGATAGAAGCCATCTCAGGGCCAATAAGAAGAAGAATTCTACCTACGGAGAGAGTCTTCCTCCTCCACCTCCAAGGCCGGTAGAAGTAGCCGAAGAGAAGAGACACTCTGCCCCCAGTCCTCAATCTTCTATTGAGCAGAAGGTCATGAAGGGCATCGAGGAAAATATGTTAAAATTGCAAGAACAAGATAAAGGGCAAATGGCTGAAGTCAAGCAAAAGGCTTCCAACGGCATTGCCAACTGGTTTGGTCTGAGAAAAAGCAAGCTGCCAGCTCTTAGCCGAAAACCAGAAGGATCGAAAGTGAAAGATGACAAGAGAGAATGGAAACTCAATATATCTTCGGTGGGCAAGGATTCCAAAGGAGCAGCTAGGAAAACCGACGGTGAGAGCTTGAATATTTCTATGCTAATTGAGAAAGCCGAGGGCTTACATAAGGCTCTTGAAGAAGAAAGGGCTTATGTCAATGGAGTGGCTTTGGACCGACAAGGAAAAGGACATTCCTGTGAGGTGGTGATGGACCAGGCACAAGGACAGCTGTCTGTGATGTATAGGGGAGTGCCATCTGACAACTTCATGCAACAACTGCTGAACCGGTTAGTACAAAGCAGCATAGGTCTATAGAGCAGTTCTTTCAAAACTTTGTCCCAAGGCCCCCGGTGGTCCATAGTGGTATTGCGGGGGGGTTATTTAGGCTAAATCAAAAGTGTAAAATATTTGGTAACACTTTACAACAAGGTGCTATTTGTTAACAATTAGTTAATGCATTAGCTAACATGATCTAACAATGATCAATTATTCTACAGCATTTATTAATCTCAGTTCATGTTAATTTCAGCATTTCATAAAACATTTTTAAAATGAAACGTTGTGTCTGTTACATTTATGCATTTGGCAGACGCTTTTATCCAAAGCAATTAACATTGGATTATCCTATACATTTGTTTCTATGTATGTGCAATTCCCTGGGATCGAACCCACAACCTTGTTGTTGTTAGCGCCATGCTCTTACCACTGAGCTACAGGAAACATTAGTTAATGCACCATGAGCTAACATGAACAATTGAATTGACATTAACCAACAAGGATTAATAAATGCTGAAAAACTAAATTGTTCTAAGCTAATGTTAGCTAATGCATTTACTACTGTTAAGAAATAGCACCTTATTGTAAAGTGTTACCAAATATTTAATTAAAATATAGTTATTGTGAAAGACGCACTATGATATTAAATAAAAAAACTGTAGTATTCTAAAGTAATCTGTAGTATTAGCTATATTAAATTGATAAACTGTGGTATACTTTAAAGGTCTCATGAACTGGGCTTGTTTGTTGTTTATACTGTTGTATGAGGTCTACTTTTGATGTTCGCGTGGTTTTTACATTCAAAAACATCAAAATCAATAAGTAATAGGCTATTTTCTACCAGGGTTTTGAGGCCAGCTCTATAAACGCTCGGTTTTAATGGGCGTGCCGCATTGAAGACTTGGAAGTAAACGCCCACTGCTATGATTGGATAGCAGTTTGCGTAGTAATCTTAGTTGGAGCCTTCTGTGAATTTGGTTAGAGACGTAACGTTAGGTTACACATTAGCACCATTCGCACGAGATTAGCATTATCTGGGGACCTCGTATGATTTATAAATTACCTCCGCACATCAGTATTTCATGTGACGCATTCGCACGGGATGATTTTACTCAAATTTACTGACTTATTTCCCAGATGTGATGGCAAGGCTTTGTGTATAGTTTGTATAGCCTATAGTTGTATTGCGTATAATGATATATGACCGTACCTGTCAGCATTTGAGACCCGTGATCGCGAACCGGACAAAAGATCACCGCGATCGCCGGTCTCAAATGTTTCGAGAGTTTCCATGATGAATAAACAAACAGGAGACTCCCGGTAACTTATGGATATGACCCAGCACTCGAAATAATACCAAAACACTTCAAAACAGCCTCCATTATTCGCAAACGGTGGGTAAAACCTTGAAAAATGATATATGAGCCCGCCAAATCACAGAGATGCCGATTCGCACGGGCTTAAGATCACAGACAACCTCATACCTCAACCTAATACAAATGACTAGAGGTCCCCAGGTAATACTAATCTCGTGCGAATAGTGCTCAGGGCATATCAAGCGATCGCTAACAAAGCAATAGTGACGCATAGTTAAAAAATGTTTTACTCACATAATATTGCTGCGCCATTCCTATCGGATCCAATATTGACGGCACAGCACTGCTTTTTAATTTTAGTCTTTCTACAAATCCAGTGTCTTGTTCACGAAGGAATCCTCGGAGAAATGAATCGAACAAACGCTCCATGTTTTTCCCACATGAGCTGGAACATCTTTAAAAATAAACTTTAACCACACATTACTAATATCGGAATCCGAAGGAAGGTTATGCAGTGACTGTATTCTTCCACAACCAGGGATTGCACAATATTTAGCTATCTTTAACGGCATGTTTGTTTATTGCTTGCTCGCTCTATCTGGTTCCGTGCCACTTGTGTTACTACAGAATTGTCATGCGCGAACAAGTGGGCGGGGCTAGAGAAGTAGTTGTTGATATTCTTTCTGTGGAGGCGGTGTTCAACCTGTCATAGATAGGTGCATTCCAGAACCTGCCGTTCGCTGAGACCTGGTGTCAATAACAGATGTAATCTCAGTAACAAGGGCGTTTTCAGTTCTGAATGTTGTCCCATTCTTGTCTAATATAGGCTTCTAGTTGCTCGACTGTCTTAGGTCTTCTTTGTCGCATCTTCCTCTTTATGATGCGCCAAATGTTTTCTATGGGTGAAAGATCTGGACTGCAGGCTGGCCATTTCAGTACCCGGATCCTTCTTCTACGCAGCCATGATGTTGTATTGATGCAGTATGTGGTCTGGCATTGTCATGTTGGAAAATGCAAGGTCTTCCCTGAAAGAGACGACGTCTGGATGGGAGCATATGTTGTTCTAGAACTTGGATATACCTTTCAGCATTGATGGTGCCTTTCCAGATGTGTAAGCTGCCCATGCCACACGCACTCATGCAACCCCATAACATCAGAGATGCAGGCTTCTGAACTGAGGGCTGATAACAACTTGGGTTGTCCTTGTCCTCTTTAGTCCGGATGACATGGCATCCCAGTTTTCCAAAAAGAACTTCAAATTTTGATTCGTCTGACCACAGAACAGTTTTCCACTTTGCCACAGTCCATTTTAAATGAGCCTTGGCCCAGAGAAAACGCCTGCGCTTCTGGATCATGTTTAGATATGGCTTATTTTTTGACCTATAGAGTTTTAGCCGGCAACGGCGAATGGCACGGTGGATTGTGTTCACCGTCAATGTTTTCTGGAAGTATTCCTGAGCCCATGTTGTGATTTCCATTACAGTAGCATTCCTGTATGTGATGCAGTGCCGTCTAAGGGCCCGAAGATCACGGGCATCCAGTATGGTTTTCCGGCCTTGACCCTTACGCACAGAGATTGTTCCAGATTCTCTGAATCTTTGGATGATATTATGCACTGTAGATGATGATAACTTCAAACTCTTTGCAATTTTTCTCTGAGAAACTCCTTTCTGATATTGCTCCACTATTTTTCGCCGCAGCATTGGGGGAATTGGTGATCCTCTGCCCATCTTGACTTCTGAGAGACACTGCCACTCTGAGAGGCTCTTTTTATACCCAATCATGTTGCCAATTGATCTAATAAGTTGCAAATTGGTCCTCCAGCTGTTCCTTATATGTACATTTAACTTTTCCGGCCTCTTATTGCTACCTGTCCCAACTTTTTTGGAATGTGTAGCTCTCATGAAATCCAAAATGAGCCAATATTTGGCATGACATTTCAAAATGTCTCACTTTCAACATTTGATATGTTATCTATATTCTATTGTGAATAAAATATAAGTTTATGAGATTCGTAAATTATTGCATTCCTTTTTTATTCACAATTTGTACAGTGTCCCAACTTTTTTGGAATCGGGTTTGTATATATATATACCAATAAGAGTATCTGTGGTAATTTAAAACAACTCAATGTGTGAACGTGTACTTGCATTCAAATACTTAATTTGAATATGGCTTGTGAGTCAGCTGCTTTGACATGTGTTAGAAACAGACTGACATTTTTAGTTTCATGTGAAATTATGTTGTGTGAAAGAAAAAAAAATTTTGCATTTTCTTTTTAGGGTTGATGGGAAGGACACAGGAGCCATCAGCATGGCACATAGACGCCTCTCATTTGACTGTAAATCCAGACCTGTATTCAGTCACCAGAGTTCTGGCATAGGCAGTCAGACACGAAGCAGTGATGACATGGAAAAGGTAAAATCATACGTTGTTGTAATTATCACCAATTGAAATTTACAAATTAGTTTTTAATTAGTGAAGATGAGAAACTATTTTAATTTTAGTTTAAAAATGTACAGGTTTCTACTTTATTGAGGAAAGATGTTACATCAGATGACAACCTGGCTGAGAACATTCATCATGAACACTTTGCAGGTAATGCATGATTACAATGTGTGGCATTCATTGTTTCCAGGGGCAGGAATTATGAGTGGTTAACATGTAGCCACAATAAACAGGTTTTAACCTGGTTTTACAGTCTTTGATGATGAATTGTCTAGGTGCGTCAAAGTGATTCATCCTTGACAACAGCTGCTTGGTAGATGTATTTGAATATGTTGAATAGGGTGTGATGTGCATGATGTTTCCCTCTGGATGAAGTTCCATGGTAATAATTTATTACAGGAAACTTGCATAACCATCCAGGTATAAATTAGAGTTAGGTTTCTCCAGGGGTTGGGTTTCTCCAGCTCATTTATTGTTTTTTTGTAGCTTAATGGCTGGCATACACTACTAGACTTTTAAAATCTGAACAGATTTTTTAAAAACTAGACTAAAATCACACACTTGCAGACTTTTTGAAAGTTTCTGATAGAAACACACTAACTGACAGGCACAGACGTTCTGCAACAAGTCCAGACTGAAAATCTGGGCAAAATCTTAGCAAAAGTCTTGTAGTGTGTTTTAGCCATAACTTGTATAACAAAATGCAAGGAGTACCAAAGCCATCAGTTAAATTCCCGGAGAAAATGAAATATACAAAAGCCATATTTGCCATCTCCTAAATGTAGATTTTAAGTGCTGGTTAAAGAATGCCCTTAGCCATTAAATCTTAATTTGATACAGTAGAATCAAATGGATAAATTATTTGCTAATGAGGCATACGAGATCTCACATGACATCAGTAAAAGCATTGTAAGGCCACATTTGTCTTATTTTCCAATCCTTTTCTTACAGGTTCTGGAATCTCCACACACACTCTTGACAGTGGCATCGGCACATTCCCGCTTCCCGACTACAGTGCGAATGCTGGTTGCAAAAGCATTCCCAAAGGAAAGTGCCACGGGGAGAGTGACCCTTCTCATCTCCAGGGAAAACATGGCTCAGGGATGAAAATTTCCCACAAGGCATGGACTTTGGAGAGAGAGCTGTCCTCTTTAGAAGAGGATTATATGGGGAGTCAGGATATAGACCATCACACCAGCACGCTGGAAAACAAGATTCCAACCAGCCAGATTGCAAGCATTGTTCATGATGGTATGAATTCAGCTTTGTATTGGAATGCTTTTTTTTAATAAACGTTGTAAATAGAGTAGGATTGTAAGTGACCGTGTTAAATCCAAAAGTGAATATGCCATGGTGGACAATTACTTTTTTATTCTTCAGGAATTTAGAGAGAGCTTGTAGACTATTACACTGCTTGTTCACAACATCAGGTTGTATTTGGAGTGTAGATCTCTGAAAAAATGTACTAGATAAAAGGTTACAAATTGTTGTCCTATTACATTTTTTCCCCTGTTCCCATGGGAATGCAGTGTGCTACTAAAAAATATTTTACATCTGATATTGACAGTAATTTTGACCAAATCTGCTGGCACCATAATCTTGATTTAGAAAAGCAGTTCTTCAGGTTTTTACTTCATTTCATTTCATTGCGATTAGGGGTGTAACAATATAATGGTGATTCATGGTAAAATTGTGATTCAGTTGGCCAAAAAGAGAGAGAAAACACAAAACACACAAATTTAAAGATTAATTTGTCTGATAACATTATTTTTTTTTAATGAAGAAAGAACACATTATCGTGAAATTATTTGGGCCACGATAGCTGGGTAGTGAAAATCTGATATTGTTAAAGTTTAATTGTGATGTTTATTTAATGTGCATTGCCAAAAACTAGCAGAATTAAACGCATTTTCGAAATCAGAGTACACTTCCAAACAGTTGGGTTTTTCAGTTTTAATATAGAATGATGTAAAATCTTTGCATAAAACATGACAGATATATGAAGGTGGTGTTTCTCCTCACTTCGGTTTTCTTTTCCAGGCACTGATATCTGTGGAGCGCCTATGAAATTAAGCCCTACTAAAAACTGGACGTTTCCTAACCTCCAAGCATCGGCAGAGCCATCTGAGGTTTATCTTGGTGTTGGAGACGGTGTGGAGCCAGTCAGTCATAAAAGCTCTTTTAAGAGGGTGAGGATCACTTGTTAAACCTACAGTACATGTCAGTACCACAAGTGTAGTAAAACAATTAACAACTTCTACCTCACTGTTTATAGATCAGCTATAAATGCAATAAAGTTCAGCATTATTTACATTTTACTAAGATTTTTCAGTGCAAACGGATTACTGTTGTTATGTAGTCATTCAATGTATGTTGCTATACAGCATCACAGTATGGTGCTGTAAGATTTCAGTACAGCTTAAATCAAAACTCACTGTGCTTTTTCTGGGCCGTTTTGTGTGCAGCGCAACAAGACTAGTGACCCCATAAGCAACCGAGAAGGTGACCCGAGAAGTCTTCCTCAACCCGTCCAGGCACGTAGAGGCAAAAGTCGTATTCCTGCTAATCCAGAGATGGTGAGGGACACGGGTCTAGAGTTGGTGAGAGAGAGACCGGATGACGGTCTGTCTCCAAGCCATCCCCAAGTCCTCGAGACCCCCGAGTCACTGAGTGACTCTCTCTACGACAGCCTCTCCTCCTGTGGTAGTCAAGGCTAAAACTGACTGAACGATAACCAGGTACCAACCGTTTTTGTAAACCTGATTTTTGAGATGCTTCTCACACATCAGACATTTTTAAAAGGTGGATACTTTTTTTGGACCGAGCAAGCGCACATGTTACCCCTACACTTAATACCCATGTTTCTATCTGCGATATCCTAATGGAGGGAAGGACTTTTACGGTGTGTTCGTAGTGATCTCATTTTTGAACCATTTTACCAAATCTGTCACCTCATTTGTGTTCTCTATTTCAAGTGGTAGCAAGGTAGTGACGTTCAACTCATGACATTATTATTAAATTAGCTTCGAAGACCAAGGTCTCAGTTCATCGCAACAGTCTTCCAGTTTCTAACTCGCAGAATGTTCTGGTATTCTCATGCAACATCCGTGCACATCCTTTGGTAACATTTGTGTAAAGTTATTGGAAAGTGAATGTTAATATATGTGATTTTTTTATTAATTTAATATGCATATTTCATGAAAATAAGAAAAAAACAAATTTGTTTAAAACTTGCATTTTAGGCTTTTGTTTGCTTCATTGTGTTGTATGTGAGAAAAAAACGTGTAGCAGCAACACAAATGCTATCCATGTAAGACAGAGCTACAGTGTTCCGCAGTAAATTGTTATTTACATTTTTATTTATTTATTTTCTTTGAATTGTGTGGTAAGACAAGACCACATTTTATTGGTTACTCTGTTGAAATATGTATCGTGCCTGGGTTTTTGTGTTTCTTTGTGTCTATGGGTTAGTTTGTTCCCCAAATTATTACTATTTTTTTAAACATTGATTTAAAATTGTGACCCATGAGCTCATGACCTAAATCAAAACTGTGTATTGTTGGATCCCGCTGCTTACAATCACTTATGTTTAACAAAACCTTCCCAGGATTGTCCCAGGATGTTCAGGTTTGGCCATGGCTGAATAGGCAACAAAATGAGCACCCATTCTCAGCACATTTTAAAAACAAGGTTTGCAGTTCATTTACGTATCTTGTTAATGTAATAATGCTGACTCTGCCTTACACAGCTCTCTATAGCTGTTAGAAATGAAGTTTCATTTTGTCAATTACTTGGACTACGCACAGGACTATTGTTGTGATAGTCGTGTTTTTCCATAACCCCATATTTTGTTCACTTAAAATATTTTGCTGCCATTTTTCCTCAATAAATCAACCATAAGAAAAGACTAATTGGAAACATTCCTGAACAGACATACATTGTTACACAGTCCTTTTTGGCCTATGTAAAATTTACATTTTTTAAAAAGTCCTTTTTAATCATATACGCATGACACTGTGTTTTGTCACAAAATCCTGTATAATTTTAAGTAGTTTGTGTTATTCTCTTAGATCCCTGATTTGCTTGCCATTATAACATTTTGTTATTTACTTTGTTGTAATTGTCAGGAATATTTTATATTAGTTTGGTATGTTTACAAAAGAATTTATGATGAAGTTGTTAATATATCTGTAAAATGTTTATATAAGGTGCTGATTTTTGTTTTCACTCTGTCCTGCAAAAGCCATAAATGTGTTTTCATAATCTCCTTTCTAAGCAATCGCCATCACACATGCAAGTCAATAAATCCATTTTAAGTATATTTTTTCTTTGTTTATTTATTGCATATTTTTCTTGCTGTAGTTTAGTTGCGTTTGAGTGTCCCTAGTGGTAAAAGAAGGATTTACAAGCTAATATGAAGATGACGCTGGTTCAGTTAAAATCTTTGTGTGCCATCATTTTTACAAGTTATCAGACAGAATTGAACATTTATATTCTGGAAACAATTAGAATTTTATGTAGTTTTTTTCTCGTCTATAAGGAACATTTCCCTTATTTTTGAATTTTGTATGTATGCATTCTGTAAAGCTTTTTTGTTCAAGTTAACTAAGAACAATGTTCTGTGATCCTTCAATGAGACCATAAAGAAAGAATTTCAACTATTTTATGTTGCACAGGAAAACAAGTGTATTGTCGGCAGTACAAAAGTCGAACATCACATAACACAAACCTTACACAGGTAAGACACCACCCTTTGAACATTTTGCTGTGAATATAAAATTGCCATTTTAATACTTATGCTACAGTAAAAACAACTGATCATATTTAAAAACAAAAGGTGGTGGAGCAGCTGGTCTGTGCCAACAGCGTTTCATACGAAGAATTCAAGTTTCAACCAAATATACACATAGATGACAGCACAAGTAGTTGTCTGGACAAAATACAGCATGATGTAAACCCTCAATGAGTACGATAAACTAAACAACATGCATTTCTTTGGTTCAATATGTGTGGTGTTAATTCTGTCTCTCAAGCATCATAACAAAACTCAAGTACACTTGAAGCAGATATAAGGACACTTTAAGACGAATACAGTAAATATCAAAGTAACTTAACAGTGTGTGCTTGTAATTCACACAAAACAGAGAAAAAAACAGGTGTTTCGTTAAATGTCATGTTAAAGCACCTTAGTGAAATTGAATTGTGTTTAAAGGCCTTTAAAGTAACAAGACATGTGTATGAGTTGGTGTCACATTTGTTATAAAAAACATTTGCATAGCATGTTGGATAATAAAAATATGTATCCCATTCATGCCATTTTACAATTCTTCTGGCATTATGAGTCTGGAATACATTAGGAACACTAGACTGCCTGAAAATATTTTAAGTATGATGATAAATCAATGATAAAGATTAAAACAAACAGTGTGTAATAGTGATCTGTTCAAGTAGAACTTGCATAGATTGACCTGAATTTTATAATGTTCATCAGCATCTGGTTTAATCTCCCAAAGATGTCAAAGAAAAAATAATCAAACTAGAAAAGTAAAAAGTAATAAAAAAATTGTAAATTATTATTGCAAAAGACTCGATGACAGAGTCGGTCTCCGATAAAAATATTTATCATCTCGAACAGTTAAGTCACTTGAACCAAGTAACAGAACAGCACAATTTTCAGTAGATTATAAGCTTTTGTGTTTTTAGGTCAGAGGGGGGAGTCTACTGTCATATGAGCTGCTTGTATGTGATTGGCAGTCAGTGCAACACAACCTGGAGGTTTGCCCTGTTCTGACAGTGTAGGGATTAGAGACCCCTGAGTTGTTCTAGTCTGCTGTAGACATCATCGGCTTGGCTTAACTCTTCGAATACTGGGATGAGGTGAAGCAGCTCTGTGTCCTCTGTATCATCGAACCAGGACAGCACAGGAACCTGTTAAAAACACAGAAGTTATTAAAACACCTCCAATTTACCAGTTTAATAGCAAAAGAATGTATCTGTGATGATTCGATCTATTGGGTTTTTGTATTAATATTAGTGTATTGAGTATAGAACGTTTCACCGGACGCGTGCGACTGGACTGCAGTTAACTTCCGGTCTGTGTTTGTTTATTGGTCTGGCTAGTTTCTAAGAATATATAATATTTATATAACTATTTATATTTGATGCAATTTATGTTAATATTAATTTATATTATTATTGTATTATATTGTATAATAATTGTATTAAATAAACGATTTGTTGAATTTTGTTGTATGTTAATTTTATTAAATAAACAATTTGTTGAATGGGTCCTGTAGTTTTGTCGCATATAAAGAAACCGTATGGTACATTGACATCTAGCAACTGAGCTTGATATCGCAGTCTAAATTAAAAATGTTGGAGAGGCAAGCTTTGCCAAGTAACGGTTGTTCTCGGTTTCTTTTGCTTGCTATCAGAAATAATCAATAGGCACTCTATTATTTGAGAATGTATACTGGAAGTTGAGGGCAGTCCACGAACGCGCGCATGCGCAGTAACGTTTGTTTATGTTGTTGCTTTGAAACCGTCTATAAGAAGCACCAGTGGAATTAAAAATCTATTTCAAACCATATAACTAACACAATTTTGAAACAAAAATGATTAAAAATATACTTTTCATTGAATATTTTACTTACATTTTTATGCTGATAATATAATTTGTCATTAAAATATTTTAAATCAGAATTGCAAAATAGAAACACATAGCTTCACTTGTTGTTTCAGAATTTTGAACCCCATATATTTATTCTTAAAACTGCAAATTCTGTAAGAAGTAACTACAAAGCATTCAATGAAAAAAAGTGGTTCTTAATCCCGGTCCTGGGCATCCACAACACTGCAAATTTCCGTGTTACCATAAAGACCAATTCATGGACCTCTCCTAATGACTTAAGGATTTGCATCAAGCGTGTTAAATGAATAAGACAAAACTAGGATTAAGAATCACTGGTCTAAACAACAGCAGGAAAATGAAACCCACAGCATTCTCAGGGTGGAATATGTATGAGGCAGGGGAGTTGTCCAGGATCAAGGTTTTGTGGAGCTCACGGCCGAGTCGACTCAGGTCTTTAACATAGCAGCCTTGATAGAACACGCAAGATTCTCGGAAGAGCCGTGACTGGAACACGCCACACCGATCCAGCAGGTCAGTCACTGGGTCTGCATACTACCATAGGGATGAATGCAAGGAGGATGGGGGAGGAGGGATGGAATTAGGAAAACTTCTAAAAGCTTAGACTGAATCTGAATGCTAAAATAAGCTATTTGCTATAGAGGGTATGGACGTGTCGTCACTTTACCACTTGAACACCACGTGAGCATGCCCCCATGGGTGGCAAAACACTCAGCAAAATGACTGCTTACAAAGTCATAAGGATCACGGTCGAGTCCAGCTGCTTGTAATTTCAGCAAATAATTGCGTATTTTAGTCCCGGTTTCTTTGTTTCTCCTATTCTCCTCAGCCATTTTGCTGGGTGTTTAGCCACCCAGAGGAGCGTGTCCCAGTGCGTCTCCCGACATGTTCACATGGGACAGTGACATCAATGCATACCCTCTATAGGGGTATAATAGTACATGGCAGATTAGTCATTGGGAGGCATCTCTAAAATTTCCTAAAGCTCTAACTTAAAGGTAAAAAGATTAAAAAGTCGGAATTTGAAAAATGGTTTAATACCTTAGCCAGGCTGGCAGTGAACAGAACACATTCAAACAATTCTCCCATCCTCTGAAGAAACTCATCCACATATGGCCGCTTCAACACATACACCTACAACACAGTTTAGAGTTTGTATGTTTCCCTCATTTTTCACTACAAAATGTAATTCTTAGATTTAGGAATGTAAAAAACACACAGTAACGTTTTATCAATGTTCTGCGGTGCAGCTGGTAGCCTTCTCCTGAAACAAGTAATCAAGAATAGGCCGTACTAGTGGGAACTAACCTATCCTGGATTACTTGAACCAGGGAAAGGCCAAATGCAGGATTCTCTGTGAAAACATTTGTGGTTGTCTTCAAAATTCTCTCTTTGTTAAATAGATCAAAACATCAATATTCTGGTCCATCACAATCATTTGGCACTGCCGAAGCATTCTCACAGCAATCCAGCAGAGGGAGCCAAACATTCATTTTTGAATATGAAACAATATCTCCACTCTTTCCTCAGGCATATGTCCTCTGTGCACAGTTCATGTCAATAAACACCAGGCTACTGGCAGGGGATTACCAGTCTTTCTCACGTATACAAGCATTTATCACACCTCACCTGGTGTGTGGTCCCCTCGATCTCCACAGGCACGATGAAATCAGCATTGCTTATTGGCTACAAAAATACAACGTGGATGTTTTAAAAACATCGATGGGGTGACAAAAAGCTGTTGTAAAACTTCATGTTCATTAACATTAATGTATTTGGTTTTATCCAAAGTGTCGCATTACAAGATATCTTCCTATGTTTAATGATGAAAGATCCGGGCGTACCTTAAAGGAGCTATGCACCAGTGTTTCATCCAGATCTATGACCACACAGATCTTACCCTGGTCCTGAGAGGTCAATGCTGGTAGAAGACACTCTCCTGGTATCTAAAGATGAGATCAGTTTTCAGATACAGCTCCTTGTTTTGTCCTAATAATGTAAGCTTGTAACTCTGAGCCAAACAACATTAAAAGGCTTATTTATGATTAAGAATGACATTAAGACACTTATTTTGTTTAAAAATTTCTGTGTAGTTAATTTCAATGCAGTAGGTTAACAAGTACAACTGGCAAAAGGGAGGCCAAGCCTCTCCTCTCAACACTTTATAGGACATCAATTAAACTTAGTTAAAAGTAATAATCAAAAATCTAATATTTTCCAATGAAGCAATAACACACAAAAGAGTTTATTTGTCATAATGAACCAAAATATTTTTTTATGTATCCTCTTTTGGTGGCATCTTGTTTATCACTATGTGTATGTATATATATATATATATATATTTCTTATTACAGTTACGATTTAAGGTTACTATAATACTTTGGCAACGGTTCCATTGTCCTCAGGTGCTAGCAAGGCATCATGGG
The DNA here is from genome assembly GCF_024868665.1 of Triplophysa rosa. Lineage (NCBI taxonomy): Eukaryota > Metazoa > Chordata > Actinopteri > Cypriniformes > Nemacheilidae > Triplophysa > Triplophysa rosa. The sequence goes on along the minus strand of NC_079910.1, from coordinate 9,370,832 downwards.
TAGGTGAAGCTGGCAGCTGGGCATCTTGTGCTCGAAGGCAACAGATGAGCTTTTTGAAGATATTTCGACTTCCAGGTTTCTGAGGCGAGCTTTTATTCACCCGATCTGTTAGTGGGCCAAAACAATAAAACAGGTTTCAATTTTATAATTTGCCTTTTGATAAATGCATTACATATACCTGGAAAAAAAGTATGAATATAAACAATTAAATCTATCACTAAATACTACAGTCTGATATTAAACAATAAGTACATTTTCATATTTTCTATAAACGTTTAACTCTCCAACAGGTGAGAACACAATGCAAGTAAATAAAAACGAATCCAATCAGCTGGTTACATTTGCATCAAACACACCACAAAGGTTTGACAGATCTTTCAAATAATTCAGGGCACTGGTATGTTTTAGTCCGTAAACACAGAGTGGCTATAAACATCAAAATGACCAAATGCTCAGCCACCCTTCTCCAGTGATGGCACACGTTGCACAAAAACAGAAAATCTGTTTTAAATGAGACTGCTGGCCTCCGCTGGTATATGTTATATAATATCAGAGGGCGGGAAAGCCCACACATTTCAGCTGTACCTTCAGAGCAAAACATACACACACAACTCCTGCCATTTCATCAAAGGAGTCTGTCAGAAACAAGCTCTCCAAGTGTAATGCCACATACACGACTCCTAGGCACAGAAATAAGAGTAATGTTTCGTAACATGGCATCTGTAGCGAGCTTCGCAATCCAGTACAATGGGCTTACGGCTCCCTGCATATTTGGTGGCTTCGCATACTCCTGAATGCAAATATCTACATGCAACTGAAACATGATTTTGTCCAGACATGCTGTTGTACCAAAGTATGCCACGCAAATGATTATTTGATTTCTACAATGATGTAACTTTAGTACTAGTAATGTTTTTTTCCCATTCTCAGCTAAAGGCATGATGGGCATGAAAGAGCCGGCTGATCCTCATTTCCAATCAATGCACGCTTTCTCTCTCTCTTTCCCTATGGGGACTTATGTAGCCATAGGGATCATCTTATGTAACATACTAACAGCATGTACAGCGGAGAGAGGATGAGAGAAAATGGCCTCCTTCGTCATCATTTACTCTGTGCGGTGTTTGCCCTTCTGTACACTCACTGATAACACTCCGCTTAACAAAGACACTCAGGAAAGGGAGTAGAAGGAAAATGTATCCATGAATTCATTTCACACATGAAGATGAAACAATATTGCAGAGCATCTGAATAAAATGAAAAGAGGGGCGAGTGTTTTGCAGGGACTTTTAAGAGTTCTTTCACTGCACGGCTGCCGAGACCTGATCAAATGAAAGAGCGTAAGTCCTTTTTTAATCAATTTCCCAGGACACCAGACGTATAAAAGAAAACAGCTAAATCTGCCGCTTTTGCAGCACTAATTTCGTTCTCCTTGTGAATAATCTGAGTGACGTTTCCTTGAAATAAAGATACACAAAGTGAAATAAATGACAAACATGGATTTGAGTTTCAAGAGATCTGTGTAACTGGAGTCCAAGGAATCTGCTAAGAAAACAGTAAAAGGCCATGCTTGATATTTGTAATTACACCATTGGACAGAGTAGCTTATAAATACATACCAGCCTTTGCTTTTTTTAAAACAGTGTTCATTCTTGGAGTTGTTTTACTCTACCTTGTTACATGTATCTATATAACAGAAAACACTGGGGTGGCATCAGTAATATTGTCCCAAATGTCTTTATCTGGCGTTAAATAAACAACCAGCATAACATGTTTATCAGTTCATATGGAAGCTATAAATTGCCAGTGCATTTACAAACGCCACATGGATCTTGCACATTTTAAACTAAGCCTCATTTCCTTTCTTCGTGTAGTGCATTTTAATAACTTCGTTTTGATTTACATCAAATTAATCTATAGTTAATTGCAAAACAAATGACATAAAAATAAATAAGAGAAACGTTGGTACTTGCTTCTTTTACATTGTGACAAAACAAAGCAAATATTGCGTCATTTACTTCACAATACTTTACACAGTAATATTTTGCATGAACATTGCAAACACACTTTGCCTTGGGCATGTAACGTTATTCACATTTGCACTGTATTTGCTCACGCTCTGAGCGCCATTTGCAGTCATGGCTGTTTTTAGAGTTGTTATTGTGTTACTGTTCAAGAAATTCTTTCATGCTTGCCTTGGTATTTCCGAACATTAAGGCTGCTTATATTTCGCTAACAGAGGTGGTAAACATCTGTAAGCATAACCTGCGAGTTTTATATTCAACCTATTTGCGTCTGATCTATAATTAGCGAAGCTGCGGTCATATCGTCTATTTACTAGAAACGGGATAAACACTGCGCGCACGTCAAAACACGATTGTCCACTCGTTAGTAACTAGGGGACAAAATGGTATCAGTCAAGTATTTTATCCAGCTGTTTGTATTCTTAAATATCTTCTTTGTTGAAACGTGTGAAATACGGCCTTCTTCAACCGTTAAGGTTTGAATTTTCGTAATCTTAGCGTCTGTGGCTGTTCGTCGCACGGCAGATGGAGGGCGTGTGCTGAGGGGTGTGTTTGTGCATTCCACCGCGGCACCTTGCGTTCTCCATTAGGCCGATGTTTTCCACATTTATACTCGATATTTTCGCGTCACTTCGGTAAGGTAGGGTGCAAGATACACGATCGTTGGTAAGTCGATTAAATAGGTAAAAAATATTTTAAAGCGTAAATAGCATGTTAGGACAAAATGTCCCTCGTATCCATTAACCAAGCCATGAACCGCAGTATGTTTAACATCACAAAAGAGGAAACTCGAGTTTGTTTCAACGCTCATTTACGTTACTTGGATTGGCGACAAAAATGTCAAACCCATCAGAACCATGCCTATTGTGTGAAAGGGAAAAAACAAATAATGAATTGTTTATTTATATACGTTTGAGTGTATAACAGCGGGGCGGGAAACAATACAACAAAACATGTCAAGTTACGTCAGAAAGAAAAATACAAACAACCTTAACAGTTTATATTACATAGACGGTAACGTTATTTGCCTGACTGCATCATAAAGGCATGTAAATAATACAATAAAGTTGTTATTGAATTACGCCCTACCAAACCACGTACAAAAATACGATATATATTTTATGTTATCTTGAGTTGATTGACATGTCACAGTCGCGAGCGGAATTCGTTAAGTTCTAACCGTTGGAACTTAACGAATTCCGCTCGCGACTGTGACATCAGCCCAATATCACGAATAACAACTGTCAACGCTCGAGCACCGAAGATGTTTGACTCTTTATCTTTCAAACGAACACTGTGACTCGTTGATTCCAAAAAGAGAATATGACTACAAAGAGGTCAGCTCCTATTGACAGCGCTGAACACGACCATATAACATGTGACAATCTACTGCCTACCTGTTTTCGAAGACGACACAGAGTCCTCTCTCTGCACTTGAGTGATGATAGAACTTTCCATCTAACAAACGCACAGCCCTTAACGTCCAACCAACCTTTTCCAGCGACAAACAGTCGGCCCGCATTTAGTGGCATTAATAGCTAGCGATGCCTGAAATGAATAATTTCCGTTCGCGCAAAAAATATCTCAAACCGACGGCGACGAATTATTTTGTTATTTATTTATTTATTCCCGCCTTCTATTCTCTTCCACATGGGAGGGGCATGCCACTTTGTTTTGTTTTCTCTTATCTGCTATTCTGTAGGATTCGAGTCTCAGTTTACTCTATCGCATGTATATTTATCCATAGCCCCCTCTAGTCTAGGTAAAGCCCTCACTTTTTCTGCAACAACATGGAGAATCCAGGCGAAAGAAGAAAAACAACCGAGGACATGGGGCAAGAGACGGTTTCAAGTTCCCCTTACTACAGATAAACAACCCTGTAGATGGGCTATTTCCAAAATCGTATTTTTTAAAAAGACACTGTCATTTCGCTCAAATTTATAACATGCACAGATAACAATCGAAAATGTGTGACAATTGACGATTTTTGTGTTTTCCGTGTATTGTTTTGCTTTGGACGGATTCGGAGGGGCGCCTTGAAACAGCTGTTCGTTTCGGATTGGATCTCCAGGAAGTGGGAGTTGCTGAAGCATTCTTCTGTACACTGCTCGCTCCACACTGAACGTATTCCAGTGCTGGTTTTGTCACGAATCGGTAGTCAGACGCAGTAGTCATGTAAAATCTATATCACAGTGACGGAATGTTTAGTCAATAATGAGAAAATGGCAAAGGACACGAGCAATGCGATTAAACTGGTCATATTTGAAACGCCCTTCTCATTCTATTTTTAAATGTTTCGCAATTAATTCGCATCCTTATCCTGCTCAATAACATTGTAGATTGCATAGTTGTCATTTTTTAAATTAAATTCTTATTAAATATAAGTGCACGATTGAACGAGATTATGTGCGAAAAATGACCATTTCTCTTAAAATATTTGAATCAAGTGTGATAAACAAATAATTGTATTTAACAAACAAGCGCAATGAGGCTATCGATCAAATAATAAATTAAAGTAGTTTATAATTGAGTGCTGAATTATAGGCCTAATTATTGCGTGTAATGAAAATCTTTATGTCGTTTTAAACATGCATGATGGCCTACATGTCTTGCGTCACTATGTCTCCGTAAAGCTGTGAGATCATTAAACTTTGAATCAATTTAAACCTTAATGCTCTTTACTCAGTGTTACCATGTGTATAACAACTAATTTGTGATCACAAAAATATGTCACAATAGGCCTATCTATGAAATGATTATTGTAAAACTGCTTAAGGAAAACCTAAGGTTGCTCTGCTCATCTCCACTCTTGACCAACCTAAATTGCTATGTATAAGGTCTAGCACAACCCATTTAGGTGTTAATTAAGTGATGTGACTAATTATTTCAAACGTGCTTTTGCATGTACCAAAGTTAATAAATTCCAATAATTTAATAAGTGGAGGCATCTTTATTGTGCAATCCAATGTAGGCATGTTTTCAAATAATAATGTTATCTTTGCTGTTTTCCAAGTGATAAAGAGGTGCAGAATGGGACCAATTCAGTACCACAAAACTAAGACATAAACAAGAATGGTACCGCTGTTTACATTCCTAGTTTTAGAAATGTGGAAGTTGTGCAGATGTCAGATATGTGACTAAAATAAGTGTAAGCATGAGTTCCAAAACATGTTCTGCTTTTGAAAGTTATTTTGCAACTCCATGCAACAAAAAGCATAGAATAACAAAAAGAGCACTGGAGTATAATGCATAGTAATATCTAAGCCATACCAAGTTCAAGGTCTTTGTAAACATAATAATTTTACACCAGTATGATCACCATAATTAAACGTTTTTATACGTGTTACAGAAATTTCACCGTCTCTTTCTTGGTGTAGACAGTGCCCCTTGTTTGTCCTGCAGACTAAGCATTGCACAGAGGTCAGCTGAGAGATAAAAAGAGATAATTAATGAAACTCTATCTTGATTTGACTCGTGTGACAATGATTTCATATTGGATTACAGAAAAGAAGTTGGGGCTGAAAATTGATTACCGTCATCTACGTATGTAATAAAACGTACAAGTTATCATCAGCATCATCTATCGAGACTGTTCACAAACTAATGGTAATTATTAGATAGATCAACCTGCTATGTATCGCTTTTGCAAACCATTAAGGTTTTATCATGGAGTAGTGGTACCTGACCCGGAATAGTCCATTAAACTCAAACTGTAACCGTAGCTTCTCACCCTAAAGGTCAACCTAATTGTTGTGTTTTTATAAGGCTACAATTTTGGATTGCTGCCTCGAACAAGGGCAGAGTGAAATCTGAACCTGAATCTCCTAAGCACTTAAACATCTCTGGTGTATGTTTCAAGACAAGCAAACAAGACAACTTCAACTTTTAACATACTGGAGGGCTGGTGGGCTCAGTTAAAATATAATATAATATATTACAATACATGTTAAAATAATTTAAAAAATTATATTTCCATGTGGAAGCATTTTTCTCATTATTTTGCAGTACGAACAATAAATAAATAAATAAATAATACACATAAATATATGCCCAAACATATGTATCGCCTGTAAAAAAAAATCCCGGAAAACCCCCCCAAAAAATTCCGGCAGCTGGGGCACCAGAAATATGCCGTAAAAAATTCCCTGTAAAATTACATGTGTTTTTTGTAAATTTGGGTTTGATCGTATTTTTTAACAAGTTTTTGGACATTATATGTGAAAAACCTGTAATAAATAACAGTATTTTTTTACAATATGCACTTAAAGTGTTCGTACACCTCAAAATCTTCAAAATTCAAACATAACGCACATATTCATAATCAGTAAACATGATATAAGATTAATCCTGCATAGAAACCTCTCCACCCTCTTTGACGTCCAGTCCATGCACCCGGTGACCCGATCGTAACGCATATGCTTAACGAGAGCCTTGCTCAGATTGACCAAATCTGAAGTTTCTGTATAGCTCAGACTCAAGTCTGCAGCCATGTGATTTGCAGGAAGGGGAAGGAGACCCCCTCCCCCGATTACTTTCTCTCCCCCGAAACCTGCCCCTGAGTGGCCCCTGCCAGGCTCTGTTTCCAGGAAAGGGGCCTTGTGGACAGGCGCAGGGGCCTGCATGAGGGAGAGCCTGGCTCATTGAGAAAAACAAAAACAGAGAGGGGAGGTGGGAGGACTCTCCCTCCTTACATAACAGTCTCTACCACTGAAAAAATGACAGCCTCTCTCTACCACCACTGTACTTGAAACCCGTCTGTCTGCTTTCTGCACAATGCCACACCCTACTGTACGTCTCTGCTAGAACTGCATCGTTTGGGACGGTTTTATTTATTGCACACAAACCAGACTCGACTCTCTTTTGATTTTATAGAAATGGATGTGCATAGACACACGTGCATGAAAAATAGTTTGCGAATATCTCGTTTACAGATGATGGGCAAACCCAAGGTAAACAAGATGTTGTGTGAGTTGCGTAATAAACACATGCAACAATATTCATCACGGCAGTTTCAGGGCATGTTTATGCTGTCTTCATGAATTTTGACACTCGACTGCCACCTTGTGGTTATAGTGAGAACTTCTGCAACGGAAAATTTACAAAGATAGTTTAGTAAACGTGAAATCAATTTAAAAATAGTATGCCTCAGCGTTTCAAACTATATAAAAGTACTCAACCTAATTTTCCTGTCAAGTTAGAAACACTGAATGAGATACCAACAAAGCCCGACTTTGCTTTTCTCCATCATATCTAGTTATTTGGATAGCTCCAAGCATTACAGTGGTTTTTCTGGGAGGCATATGCTTTAATGTTGTTTATTAATTTCCATTTGATCACCAGAACGTAGTTTAAACAATGTTATGAAAGATTTAGTTACCAGTCTTTACAGCATATTGAAATGTAATGCATGCTTTAAACAAATTTTATGATTCATTTTACGATTGAATTAATAGGATAGTTTAATACAAATTAACAGTTTTGAAAAGTATAAGTGAACAAACAGCAACACAATGCTTTTTAAAACTATCTAGCATTTAGAAACAAACATAAACTTACAAAAAGAAAAAAATAGGTCACAAGTCATTTGAATTTTCACAGGATGAATTTGAAAAATATACGACAACGATATTAATTCTGAAACATCAGGAGTCATTCACAAAGCAAAGGAATCCAAAAAAACACTAATCAGGAAAATCTAAAGCTATTACCAAAGCAAGAAAAATATAAATCCTGATTAAAAATGAAATGGTAAAAGCTGTGAATAAAATGTGGTTAGAGCTCAAATGCACAGTTAGTAGAACATAGTAGTCTAATTCTTTTGAGACAAATGTATTTTATTATATATTTTTTCTCAAGCCAACAAATTACATAAAACTGTCCTTCGATTTTCATATTGACTTAAAATGGGTACATTACAGTCCCAAATGATGCAGTGGCCATTTAATGCATTCGTCTTAATGTTTCATTCTTTTTATCTTCACTTTGAATTACCTTATGTGAAGAAAAAGCATCAGTGAATAAGTCGCTCTAATATACTGACAGTGGTCCGACTGGAGTTGTTTCATTAAATAATTTCTCCGGTCAGAAAGCTGTCACAGCCCACCAGAAAAGTCAATACATTTATATATTATGGCACTCCAAATAACTATAATATTTACATTAATTAATTTTCCATGTGGAAAACACTCTGACCACATATACATACATTTCTTTTAATTATAACACAAAACTTCATGAATTCATGAACATGAACGTGTCTAAAACTAATAAGGGCAGGCTCATGTAGAATTTGGAAACGACACCTCATAAGAGCAGCTATGACAATATGAAGGCAGAATAATGTGTCATGTTTCTGGCTTTCAGGTTTGTAAAGTTACAAACACGCCCAAATGCACTTGTTAACAAGCAAAGACTAACATTATTCTTTAGACACTTTGTACAAGCCTTAGCGTAGCCTTTAGAGATATATACATAAATATAACTATTTTAAAGAGAGGATTCGGTCTTAGAACTCCTCGTGTACGTTGCGGGCATAGTCCATAAGTTTGCTGCCAGTGAAGTACTCGCTGTATTTAAGGATCTCTTCTAATTCCAGGTTATGGTTTTGATTCTCATCTGCCACAGCAATCATCTGCTTGGCCTCATTCAGGGCATTGTACTCATTCATGGGGTCCATGTATTCCTGTGGGACAAAGAGAAAATCAGAGACAGATAAGACATCAATGCTCTATAACAAAACAGCAAGAATGCAATTCCATAATGCATTGGAATGAGCCTATTGAAGCAATTTATGTCTATTTAATTCATTTAAGACCGAAATACTAAATTAACTAAAAACATTGCAAGCTGAAGGAAGCTGTCTATGTCTGTAAAAACATTCTGCTTCACAACACTAAGGAGAAAGGACCAACCTCCAACTCTTCCATGGTTACAATCGAATCGTGGTTAGCATCAATGACTTCTTCAAACTCCTTCTTCCTTTCACGAACCCAGTCATCATCGATGTCCTGAGCTTGCTGATTCTCCACAGTTCCCATGGGGAGGGAGATGAACTCAGCAAGAGTCAACTTCCCATCTCCATCTTGGTCTGTTTAATCATTCGAAACACATGGTTCCATTATCAAGAAGTAGTATGACTTTTAATGAAAGACAAACATGGTTTGCCGTTTTATAGCTACGTTCTCAATGATCTTAGAATTGCATCCTAGATCCCTGATTTCTATACTTGCCAAGATCTCTGACAATCTCCTTGACCATATATCTGAGCATGCCTCGGCTGTGCTCTGGGTGCAGGAAAGAGAGGAACTCCTCTTCATTCAACAGCTGATCAGCTGGAGGGTTATCTGCCTGAAACCAGCGGTCCTTTAAGCTCTCCAGAACCTCCTGGGCTGTGGTGAGGCATCGTTCAATACATATTCATTATAAGAAATGAATTTAGTAAGAGCAAAATAAACCAAACAAATAGACATGCAATATCCAAGCTCACTCTCTTCATCCACTTTTAGTTCTTCATTGTTCTTGATCTTCTCAGCTACTTCTTTCTCATTGAATCCCTTGCTGGCCAAAAACTTCACACGGTATTCATCCCAAGTTACATGTCCTGATAGAGCACAGTACAAGCAGATCGGGACAGATTTTTTACCACACAAATATGACACAGGGAAATTGCAAGGGAAATGAGTATGACACAGGGAAATTTTGCTCATAACTCACCGTCTCCATCTGGATCCACGGCACGGAAACTGAGCTTGTTCTCCCTAACAGCCTCCTGAAAATGTTCCTCGGTCTTCTCCATGATCCAGCGCTGCATTTCTTTAGCACTGACACTCCTGTCTTTATTAATATCCACCCTAGAGACAGTGATTCAACAATGAATGAAAGCAAGAGAACTTAATGGTTTTTCCTCGAAGGTAACATCACACCTTTAACATAATTAAATGTTTAATGACTAGTTTGATTTTGTTCAATATGTTGATAACGCAAAACGTGAATGCTGTTGATCGAGTGTAAACAAAAACTTTTGCCATAACACACTGACACATAAGCATATTTTGCCAAAACCTTCATTGTTTCAACAGCTACAGACTTACTTGGTGAAGATCTCAATAAGTTTCTTCCTGTTCCTTCTCGGTTCCGAGTCTTCCTCAAATTCCTCCATCTCCTTCCCCAGAAACACCTCCTGATGAAAGTCTTTATTCAAGTGCCCGTCCATTTCCATCTTCACACCGTTCAGATGATCGGGTGGAAGGATCTCGTTCTCCTCTTTGCTGCTTGGATGTTTGTCTTTTAATGATGACATATTCGCTGGTCTGGCGTGAGCATTCAAAGTCAGCATCAAAAATACTGCCAAAGATGTGGCGGACAGGCAGCCGGTCCAAGATCTACGGTTGGACGTCATTGCACAGCTTCGAGGTCACAGATAAATACTATTAAAAAAAGAATACATTCAATCAAAACACAAGCAGACTTAAATGTACTCAGTAAGAAAATACCGTTTGGTATCCTCTTATGAAAATGTGTTTGTAGTAAAACCACTGTAACCACAAATTTACAATCGTCCTAATATAGCAACAACAGATTCACCATGATTATTTGAATAAAACTAAGGTAATACACATGGTGATCAAAAACACACTTTTACTACACTTTCGTGGAGGTGAATTGAGTCAACAAAAATACAAAGAATTATGACAACGGGTCGTGCATTACTGACAAAATAAGTAGTTTCATTGTTTTATAGCTGGTTAGTTATTTAGTGAACCGGTAAGTATACTAGCAGCGTTATATCAGTTGACATTGAACACGGATCATGGCAACATTGACAACACCCAGAAAAAAACATCGCTTTGTGGGTAAATACTAAAGTGTAAACCACGAACCGGACAGCGTAAACGATCCCCAGCAGAAATAAGATGTCAGATGTGTGAACGAGAGGTTTATGCCCAGCTGTATTGTAATGACGGTCTATGTGCAGCTCATCGCGTAGTTCCTGTACACGTCGTCACTCCAGACTAATCGCGAGCTATTGGAGCAGTTTATTACCTCCTTTCTTTCTTTATTTCTTTCTCTATGGGATTTGGTAACACACAACACAAGAAAGAGATACCGATGACTACAGTCTGACATAGGGCGAGCCTTCAGGACAGAAACATTGCTACGTCGTCAGTCAGTATGGCGTTTTTCTTCGTTTCTAGCGTCAGTGGCACGAGGTAAAATGGACCTATTAAGCGCGTATCGCCATCTACTGTACTAAAAACTAACTGTATAGGAAGAATACGTTTTCTTTAAAACGTCCTTCGTTTATTCTTAATGTCAAACCGTCGGTCTATAACTAGATCATTAGTCTTTTGTTGCTGTTGGTTTAGGCACAAGGATGGCAGGTGTGTGGCCTGCTGCTGAGGTCAATGCGTAGGGAGAGTGGAGGTAAAGTGGGACATCCATTAATTGCATTGACAAAGTGTCCCACTTTACCCAATATCGCCTTGTTAACTTTACATCTTGTTTTTTTGTACCTTTGCACTGCTATATTTGCCCAGTGTGTTGGTTACAGATACTTAGTAACTTAGAAGTTTAGACATTACATTGTATAGAAATGTATGCTATCTAAAAAAAAAGATTTAGATTTAAACAAAACGTTTAACTTTAAAAAACTGTGATGCATTTCAGCTGTTTAATTTTCAGCCACCAGAGGGCGAAAGAGCGCCAAGTGGCGTATGATATAGCTCCAGTTGTTGCAGAGAGATGTACACTCGCAGTTACAAAAATGTCAATGAATACATTTATATATTTTTTCAGTCATATGATTATGAGTTAATAGAATTATTTGTTTTATGTGAATACTGTTGAATAACACATGTACGAATGGACAGATAACATAGATGGCAGATTGTGGTAATATTGAAGAAATACCAACATTAACATTACATCCAGGACTAACACCAGCATTTCTTCTCCTTCTTTGTCATGTTTTGCAGTAATTAATGTACATGTAGATGGGCATATTTTAGGTAAGCGATCCATTATAATTATTAAAAATTCATTTCATCATCAATTATTTACATTCGAGTTGTTTCAAGTCTGTATAAATGTCTTTGTTCTGATGAACACAGAGAAAGATATTTGGAAGAATGCTTATAACCAAACAGTTCTTGGCCACCATTGACTACCATAGTAGGAAAAAATGACAATGGTAGTCAAAAGTGCCCCAGAACTGTTTGCTGTCCTACACCCTTCAAAATATCTTCTTTTGTGTTCAACAGAACAAAAAAAAGTAAAATAATTTTTCCTACTATGGGAGTTAAATGGGGGGCAAGAACTGTTTGGTTATAAGCATTCTTACAAATATCTTTCTCTGTGTTCATCAGAACAAAGAAATTTATACAGATTTGGAACAACTCGAAGGTGAGTAAATGATTTTTGGGTGAAGTATCCCTTGAAGGTGTATACATTTAATGTGCATACATTTTCATCGCCCTGTAAAACTTTTGTGTCTTTGGAGCTGGACAGAGATCAGTTATGATGCCTCAAAGCATTTCTTTGTGAGTTGTTTGAATTCTTTGATACTAAATGTCACATAGCTATTCCAAAGTAGGACAGTTCACACACACACTTTTACACCTACACACATGAACACACATTCCCTTGAGTCTGCCTGCCAAAAAGCTCCCCCTTGCTTTCTCAAGACTTGAGTATTTCATTAGTGAGATAAAACAGGGCTGAGCCCACTGGGTTTGCCAGTTCTTCTGATGAGGAAAAGAGAAGCAGGGGAATCAGAAAGAGAGAGAGAGAGAGAGGCAGTGATAAACTCTGCTGTGAGTCCTCGTGTAAGCAGAGAGAGAGAGAGTGCAGAAGCAGCAGCAGCATAAGATCTGGACAGAGTTAGAACACAAGCGAAAGCAGAGGGAGCAAGACCTACCACAAAGATCATGCAATTAGATGTGAGTCTACATGTGTTTTTTTCACTCTGCTGGACCAGGCTGATGAATTAGGGCCGGGGACTTTGTACGCAAGTGGGCACATTTGAAGCTGTCAGAGAAAGCGCGCGATTGTCTCGTCAAGTGCTTCACGGCTTTGAAGTTTCTCAGTCGGCCGCGGGGGACCAATTTTCCCTGCGAGGAAAAAAAACGGCAAAAGAGGGCCAAAGGCTACGAATACTGGAGTAGTTCCAACTTCCAATTCCCTCGGGACATTTTTTTCCACCTCAGCGTCAAGAGAAAACCACATGTGAAGACTGATGGGGCAAGAGCTCAGCATTGCTTACCAGAGAATCAACTTGGATGCATCACTGACTGCAACACCACAGAGGCTCCACGACACAGTGGCGAAGATCCAGAGAGAGGGAATCTAGTAATCTCCATCCACGCTCCCCTCCCCACCTTCACTTCATCTGCCTGGACCTTCTTCGGTTGCCCCCTGGTACCCCCCGCAGGGCAGGAAGCGTGAAAAATCTCACTAATGGGTTTATTTGCTGTCAGCTCAGCGACGACCTGTCATTTCCCAGGGCCGCTCCGCTTGACACATTTCATAGTTGAGTAAGCTTCACTTTGTTTCTGCCAAAGGAGCTTCGGTCTTTTGACAAGATCAAGACCAAGCTTAACAGCCAGCTTAATTCACGTTGGTTGGTTGCATGTTTGCCTACATTATTTTCTTTTGGGAGGTCAAGCGTATGATTTAAAGCCAAGTGGACATTTGCCATTGCTCTGTGTTTCTGACCAAGAACTTGCAGAAGAGAGAAAGACAAGCAGAGATTTCTGATTCGACAACATTCTCCAGGCTGGTGGGCTGAAGATGCGGTTCTGGCTGCTAGCTGTGGTGACGGCAGTGCTCTGGAGTCACTGCATCCTTCTAGGGTGGGCTGAGGGCAGGAAGGCACGTAAGAGGCCGAAGGACACCAATCCACAGTACACTGAAGCATTCAACAGCACCGTCTCAAACAGTGAGGAGCAGGAGGACAGCATGAGGGTATGTTCTCTTTAAAAATCCTAAAAATATAGTTGCAATGCTCTGTTATCTTTATCTGTGAGTATAAACATACGCTTTTGAGTTTTTTAAAGTGATGTCACATCAGGTGTTCAGTTATTGTGTTATCTGATGTTCTCTCTGGGAGCAGTTTATCCTGTTTTTTTTATTAGCATTTTGGTTATTCCTCATTTTGTTAACACTTCACTATTGAAAAAATAAAACACACTGACTATGTTTTTATATGAAAACAGCTAATATAGAAAAGAAAAAAATCATAATTAATAATATTTCATTAACAATATTGAATATACTTCATATTAAAACACATTTCAATAATAAAGCTGACGTTTAATTTTATTTATAATTTGGCCTGCCACACAGGGAAAAAGGTGCACTAATGCTTTCCAGCAACAGATCCTTTTTGCAAAGTGTCAAAACCACACTGTAATAACACACAGAGCATGTCACATCAGAGAGAAAGACAGATTGCATTTGGCATTAACGCTCGTCTCATCATATTTTGTATATGTGCCCTAGCTGAAAGACTGCGGCTGCTTCGCAAACTTTGGCTATTTGAACAAGATTATGCAGAGCACATTCAAAGCCCGTGATGGAGATGCTGCAAAAAATGTTGCTCATTAGTTGCTTTTTATAAGCTCAGGAGACATAGTTGTGATTCTCCTATGTTTCTTGATGAAGTGTCAGCAGTTTATCAGATATTTCCCCTTAAATCTCCTAAAAGGAGAAACAAAAATAGATGCAAATGAGAGATGTAAGAGAGTGAAAACTGAGATTGTGGTGAGAGAAGCTTGGGCAATCTCTTTATTGTCTAATTTAGGTATCAGCTTTGTCTTCCCGTGTTTCTCCTAAAATCCATTAGGAGAAATAAGAGTAGACACAACTGAGACATGAGAAATATCTGAGACTTAGTTGAGATTCTTATTTATCGCTCATTGTAGTATCAACAGTGTCTCAGATGTTTCTCCTAAAACTCCTTAGGAAGGATAAATAAAAGTAGACACAAGCGAGACATGAGAAAGTCATGAAAAGAATAAAAACTGGAGAACTTTTTATTGTTGCGGTTTTTATGATGATGTTGTTTTTCACATTCATTGGACATGACTGTAGGATGAGAGACAGGAAGGGAAGATGAAAGTACCTTTAGCTGGGATTCGAACTCGTGCTGCCTGAGGTGCTGCTGTGCTTCGATGTTGATGTGCTGCCCACCAGGCTATGTTTATGACAGGGATTTATCTTAGTTCAGGATACTAAGGGCTGATTATTCTCTTACATGTCTCATTTATGTATCAGCTTTGTCTTCTGGGTCCAGCTGCATATAATTAGTTGAATAGTTTAAGAACAAGTAAAACAACAATACATTTAAAATGCATTTATTTCATACTAAGTATAGTTTAAATGTATTAACATATTTACTGACATGACTTACTGAGGAAAAAAATATAAAGAAACTTTATTTGGAGTACTATTTATACACAATGCACATTTCTTCATATTAAGCCTGTGTTTAAATAAAAATGGGTTCTAATGTCACCTTTGATAAGGATTTTCTTTCAATGCAAGATACAGTATTTAAAGTGTACTGTACCTGAAGCATACTTGCAAGAGTTCCACTTTAGCACAATCAAATACACTTAAATGTATCTTTCGTTAGACTTCAGCACTATTTCTGCATAATTAAAGTATATTAAGTACAAAATGAGTTGTTCCAATTTAGCAGACTTTAAGTAAACCAATTTAGTATACCCCAAATTCAATCGCAGTGTATTTTCATTAAGTACATAAGATGTAAATGGATTTGCAGTATACTTGGCATGAAATAAATGTATTTCAGATACATTTTAGTATATTTATTTTTCACTAGGGTAACCAAAGAGCAATCAGTCTATACCAGGCTTAAAAAAAATATGACTAACTTTTAAGACTAAGTAGTCTTAGAAGTCTAAGAAGTTTTTGAAACCAGCCCCAGATATCTTAAATTAAATTTTAGGATAATTGTGTTAAATTGATAATTTTTAGTAATATTGTAAATATAGAAACTATCATTTAAATACTAAACTATGACATGATCACTAAAATATGTCAATGCATGTATTGTGCTTGATTGAAATAGTGTGGAGGAATGACAGAATCTACCTTCAACATCTCAAAGGTTTTTGCAAGACACAAATGAGGTTACATTAACATCAAATAGAGACTTGCTTTCCTGAGTCAAACACTCTCACATTTATCTCCTCTAAGGTTTAATAAGAGATCTCCATACTATCTCACACTGTGCTCAGACTTTTCTCCTTAGCTAGAGACTCTAACATTCTCACATTTATCTCCTCTAAAATTTTCATAAGAGATCTCAGTAGCATCTCACACTGTGCTCAGATTATTCTCTTTAGCTAGAAACTAACATCCTCACATCTGTCTCCTCTTAAAGTTTATGAGAGTTCAATAGCTTTACAAAGTGTGCACCAATAAATAAGCCTATATTAATAGTGAAAATATGCAGAAATAAGGTCAATGCTATTCTTTATTTGTTGATACAATGAAAGCTGTACAATTTAAGTGCATATGGCACATTATTTATTGTTAGAAATAGTATGTACTGTACCATATGCTGTTATCAGGAAGAAAAACATGATAAGTAACTGTAATAAAGTTCAATGTAGGGAAGGAAGGAAGGCGGGAACCGGCATCATTTAAACAATAAACTTTAATCAAAATAAATAAACAATAATCCAGCAAATAAAAGGCCGGCAGCCACCTCACGGTCGACTGCCGGCCACACGAACATAAACAAACTCCACTTAACCTCCGGGGCCGGGTCCTCTCTCTCGATGGTCCGGTCGCTCGTCCTCTTATGCTCCCGAGCTCCCCCGTGAGGCATGCGGGGACCGGCGGTCGCACAGCTGACACTCGTTGCCACTTATGCCGCCGGCCCCGCCTTACCCGCCCCACGGCTCTCGCCCTGCCTTCCTCGCTACAGTAACCATGGAGCTTTCTTTGCTGATTGGCCAACCGGTATGTTTGGAATGGCACATTAAATGGCTTATGACTCAATCCCCAACTAATTTGATTTTAATACATACTCTCTTTAGAAACTTTAGAGGTGATACATCTGAGAATGTTAGAGTTTCTAGCTAAGGAGAAAACTCTGAGCACAGTGTGAAATATTACGGAGATATCTTAAGAAACTTTAAGGAGATAATTGTGAGAATGTTAGAGTCTCTAGCTAAGGGGAGAAGTCTGAGCACAGTGTGAGATGTTATGGAGATCTCTCATGAAACTTTAGAGGAGATAAATGTGAGAATGTTAGAGTCTCTAGCTAAGGGGAGAAGTCTGAGCACAGTGTGAGATGTTATGGAGATCTCATCTAAATTTCAGTGGAGATAAACATGACAAGGATGATTTTTTTTTCTCAGGAGAAACATGTGAGAAGCAGACTTAACCTTATGTCTCATTTTGATGTTCACTCGATCTAATTTCTGTCTAGGACAGTGTTTCCCAACCTTTTTTCTGCCGCGGCACAGTATTAATCTGCCAAAAATTTCACGGCACACCAGCATCACATTAATCACTAAAATATAACAAAATGGCACAAAACTGCATTGCTTTAAATTGCTTGTTAAGACAGCATATTATAATAAACGTAGTACATATGATGTCAATGTGAAACTTGAGCTTGTTTTGATGAACACAAAGATGATATCCTCGCTGGAATTGATGACAACGACACACGGAGCTCTTGGTCAACTGCTCTCAATCTTTCTCTATTTTTGTTCTTTATATAAGTCAAACTGGAAAAGCTGAGCTCACATAAGTAGGTTGTGGAAAAAGATAACAACACTGAGATTGTACTGTCTGCAATGACTGGGTACTCTTTGGCAGCAGTCAACCAGAAACTGTCCAAAGGTAGGTCACTGAATATAATTTTCAAACCACGGTCCTGTCTCATTTCAGTGAGCTGCTCTTGTTGCTGCAGCGACAGTCCATTTGCGTTATCCATTGCAGATGAGCTAAATGGGTCTCGAACCCAGTCAAAGGCTTCAGGTGATGTTAAGGGGAAATAAAAAGAGAATTTTTCTTCGAGAGTTGATAGATGCTTACATATTACCTCACACAATGCCGCAAAGTTGTCTGAATGTCCAGTTTGGGCAAGGGGAAACATCTCAAGAGAGCCTTTTTCCACATGTTGTCGCCAGAGGGCAAGCTTTGATCTGAATCCATGCAGTTTGTCTGTGCTAGTTAGTACATTTTCATTTCTCCCTTGCATTCGCGTGTTCAGTTCATTCAGGTGTGCAAAAATGTCCGCCATGTATGCCAACCGTGCACACCATTCCTCATCTGCCAACAGCAATGCGTACTCCGATTTTTCCGCTGTTAAGAAGGTTTTCAGTTCTTCCCTCAGTTCGTACACACGCGACAAAAGTTTACAACGGGACAGCCATCGGACCTCCGTATGAAGCAATAAAGTCTTATGGTCTGCCCCCATCTCCTCACATAAGATAGAAAATAGTCGGCTTTTCAAAGGCCTTGTTTTTATAAAGTTGACAATACGCACTGCACCATCCAACACATTCGACAGCTCCTTTGGTAACGTCTTGGCAACAAGTGCCTCGCGATGCAAAAAACAGTGCGTGACCGTTACGTTCGGATTTTTTTCTTTGACTCTACTGACGAATCCCTTGGTATTCCCAGTCATGGATGCTGCTCCGTCGGTACACACACTCACGCAGTTTTCCCATTTTAGTCCTCCTTGTTCAATGTAATCGGATGTCACCCGAAATATTTCCTCTCCTGTTGTTTTTGATGGCAACTCTTTGCAAAAATAAGAATTCTCTCTGATGATTTCACCATCCACAAAGCGCACGTTCGCTAATAGCTGAGCATTCCCACTTATGTCTGTTGATTCATCAATTTGGAGTGCAAATTGATGAATTTATTTTTTCCAGTACAAATTTATTTTTTCCAGTACAACACTCTCAATGTCAGCGGACATATCGTCAATGCGTCTGGCGATTGAATTGTTTGAAACGGGCACTTTTGCAATTTCTTTGGCAGCATTTGGACCCAAC
Organism: Triplophysa rosa; assembly: GCF_024868665.1. Lineage (NCBI taxonomy): Eukaryota > Metazoa > Chordata > Actinopteri > Cypriniformes > Nemacheilidae > Triplophysa > Triplophysa rosa. The sequence goes on along the minus strand of NC_079910.1, from coordinate 9,351,766 downwards.
ATTGTTTTCACAATTGCTTTGCATGCAGGCATAATTAATGACTCCGCCACCGTATGTGGCTTTTTCGATTTTGCCAATAAACCAGCAACCAGGTAGCTAGCTTCGAGAGCTTTTTCAGACACTGTGGTACTCTTTCTCATCAAAGAAGCCTGTTTCTCCGTTTGATCTCTCAAACGCACAAAATAGTTTCTTTTTTAATAAGTGATGGATGTTTTGTTTGTAAATGACGTTTAAGCTGGCTAGGAACCATTGCATGGTTAGATAGTTTTTCTCCACAGACTAAGCATAAGGGTAGTGCTGCCGAGCAATCCCCGGTGAAAGTGAATCCATATGACAGATAACTGTCGCTGTATTGTCTTGAGCTCACCGTTTTTGCTTTCTTTCCTGTGTCTCCACTGCTAGAGGGCCCAGGTTCCGATTCAGGGTCGTTAGATTTTCTTTTCAAGAATTTATCCATGTTTTCCCGTTGGTTTTAGTAGCGTGGTCGTAATTATGTGTGGAATTCGCACATGGGAAAATCGCGGGCTACGAGGTCACGTATACGTACAGTCTCCTGGATGAGATCACGTATACGTGGTCAAATACGCGATGAGGTCACAGTTGGTTTACTTTTAATTGTAAAACATTGCTGTACATCTATATTTTATTTATTATTATTAAAAATTGGCCATTTTCCACGGCACACCGGACAACACCGGCACAGCGGTTGGGAAACACTGGTCTAGGAGAAAGATCTCTTGTTTGATTTTGCTTTCCTCTGGGACATTTCTGATTAGTTTGGCACAGACTCAAACATGTGCATTTCTAGAGAATTAGGGCTTCTGACACTGTGGAGTGTAGTAAGACTTCTTCACAACCGGTAACATCCGGTAATCTGTTTCAGGAGATCTGATTTATAGATTTTGATCATGTAACAAACGGTCAAATGAGACACTTCTGAGATGCATGTTACAGGTGTAAAGTGATTACGTTTTGGCTGATCTTAACAGATCTTAACACAATCTTGCTCAAGATGAGACTGTAAACTGTGAAGTGGATGACCACCTATACCGCCAGACTCGCTATCAGAATGTGAAGACGGGGCTATTTTTGTATTATTTGAGAAGTTGTGGTGTCAATAGTTTTACGTTACAGTACAGAATGGAGAAACACACAAATATTTACAATTCTAAGAATAACCATTAATTTCAATGAGCATAAACTCTTTCTGTGTCTAAATTATCATACATTAGTATGTTGACATATTCTGGCTCCAGCATTGTCGACATTTTGCTATTTCAAACCTTTATTTGTTTATGGGTTTGTATTGTTTAGATATTGGGATTTTCATTGTAAAATTAACTCAAGTTTTAGCCCACCCACACAGTTGGCATTCTCAAACACCCCACCCTACCCCTATGCCAACCACACGCTTTCCATAACTCGTGTGCTTCAGTGGTCTTGTTGACAAGAGTTATTGCCTGATTCAGATAAATGTTAGAGTTTTGACCTGTATGACTTTCTTCTGCCGAACACAAAAGAAGATATTTTGAAGAATGTCGGTAACCAAACAACGGCAGTACCCATTCATTTCTATTGTATGGATACAAAACCAATGCAAGTGAATGGGTACCGTCGTTGTTTGGTTACCAACATTCTTCAAAATATCTTCTTTTGTGTTATGCAGAAGAAAGAAAGTCATACATGTTTGAAATGACAATAAGGTGAGTAAATCATAACAGAATTTTATTTTTGGGTGAACCATCCCTTTTAGAAAGTATAAAAAACTGGAAGCCTGGAAAACATGTTATAACTGGTGACCTTGAGTCAACCTCTGTCTCTCAAGGCTTGTTCTTCTCCCTCTTTTATCCCCAGACCTTTTTGCATTTTCTTGTTCTTCTCCCTCATCATCACACCCCAAGTGTCTTCATCACATCTTCTTCCTCATCTTCCTCTCTTTGTGGCCCAGCATAGGCAGAATGCCATGAGAAAGTTAGGTGGAGAGATATTTAAAGAACCTTGGCAGCGCTCTTTCCCAGCCCATTGATTCTGTCATTCACAGACCAGGCTGACTCCGCTGTGTCTGGGACATCCGATAGGGGCGGTGCGGCCCCCTGTAAAAACTGGGGCAGCAGGCCGCGTAAGCCCCTCACAATGCCTCATAGAAAGGGTCTTGAAAGCGGACACCTCGAGAAGGATTAGTCACTCTCTCTCCCCTTGCTTAAAATCTTTTCATCTTGTCCAGTACAATCTGAGAATAATGGCATAATCACACTAAAACCCAAAGTTGTGCCAGGTTGTGTCACTGCCACTACAGGGTTAAGGTGATGTTCAGATGGAGATCATCTTTAGAGGTATAGGTGAGATTTATTGGATCCATGTGCTGTTATTTATTGTCCTACTAATACACGCTATGAAGCCTTGCTGGGAATCCCATCAAAGCTAAACCAGTGACGCCAAACCAGGCTATGGAAAAGCAGTGTTTGCCCCACATGAAGAAATCACAAGGATATTCAGAAAGAAAAAATAAAAGTTGTTTTTATATGGGGTTTGCCTAAAAATACTTTTTTAATTCAGTCAAGTCAAGTTTTTACTTGGTGACCTTGAGTCAACATCTGTCCTTCAAGGCTTGCTCTTCTCCCTCTTTTATCCCCAGATAAAAATATTCTGTCATCATTTACTCACCCTCTTTTTATTTCAAAGCTGTATGAAAGAAGATATTTTAAAGAATATAGATAACCGAACAATGGTGGTACCCATTCACTTCTATTGTATAGACACAAAACCCATGCAAGTCCATGGGAACCACCGTTGGTTGGTTTCCGACATTCTTTAAAATATCTTTTGTGTTCTGCATAATAAAGTCATATAACGACAAGAGGGTGAATAAATGATGACAGAATGTTCAATTTTTGGATAAACTATCCCTTTAATGTCTGAACATTTATTTCGTTCAGAGGAATGATAACACTATTGTGCCCTACTCGAATCATAAAACTATTTTAATCTTTAAACAATCTAACTTTTAGACTTTGCATTAAATTAACAATAATCTTTCACACAGTTTCCGTGAACAGATGTTGTGTAATTCTCTTCCAAATTATTAGATGCTTGTTACACTAAGCATTTAAATAACATTTACATGGGGTCTAATCTTACAATTATGCTCCACTGAATTTTTCTCAGAAGCTCAAAACCACAGTTATTTATCTTCAAGGCGTGCGCAACATTACGGCCCATTGATGTAGGTGTGTACCTGAAGCTTTTCCTAGCTGTCCATTTGACCTACCACAGATAATGGGGAAATGAGCAACTAGCTTGTCGCAAACTAGCTTAACGGTATAATTTGTGCACAAAGCAGGTGTGATGCTGCAATCAGACGCTCTTTAACTCTTTGACTTTTTATGTGAGAGGAAGGCTGGATAATTCTCCAGCAGATCTCGTAATAAGTCCCGTGGCTCCCTCTCTTTTCACATGTCTTCACTAGCCAGGAATGCGCACTTCACGTTCACGTAAATATCTAAACAATGTTTATACTGCCACAATGCCATAAAACAGAGAGAGAGAGAGAGAGAGTTATTAGAACAACACCCAATCGGTAGTTCAGTAAAGTTGCAAGTGGATTCCGACACGAACGTGTTATTGTGCTTTGGTTAGATCTGAGTAAATTAGATTCAGACGTCTTTGATGTCACTATTTAATGACCTGTGGGCTTAATGGGAAAATTTCCAACTTTCCCCCATGAGTAATAACACAGCGTTTAACTGCCTGTTTGGCTGCTCACGTAAGAATGTGATGAAAGGAACTTTACGGTAACTGCCAAACAAATATTTGACGTACACGCGAAAGAAAAACAGTATCTGTCGTCCATTTGGAGTGTATTAGATATCAGGCCTCGTCCACAGGGAAGGAATTACAGAGTAATGAGGCCCAGTAATGAAATTTACAGTGCTGCTGGGTCTGTTACCTGTTAAATGATGCCCTTTGAAGCTGTGTTGCTTGATATTCAGCCAAAGAATTATTTCTCTTTTGTATCTCTGTGTCGAGTTCCAAAATCGTAATGACTTGGTACCAACAGAAACCGTAATTGCAGGTAAGAATCTAAGGTGTGGCTTGCACAGGTTCATATAATCAAACCCATAAAGCTGTTGACTGACCCATTAAGCTGTGTTTCGGGACCTACCATCACCACACTTTGTTCTCATCAGGACGGAGGCGTAATGAAAGGGAGTATCTGTATGTGGTGTGCACGTTTGGTGTACTTCACGTCTTATCCGTCAGGCTCTTGTTTGTCAGTACAGCTATAGATGTGAAATGATGGGTGAATCTAGAGATGGTGGGTGCAGGGTGCGTGATATGAAGGATGCATGCAAGTCCCGAGCTGCGATACGGCGGGGAGATCCTTCCCCGGAGGCGTGGGATGGAAAATATCATTGAGCCATGCATGGATGAGTGCACAGACAGTGATGATACACCCATCTAGAAACAACAATCATTTTGGGAATGCCCTCAGTTACAGTTTGATTTTTCAACATCTTTGTTGGTCTTGAAACAACATACCTGACAGCTAATATAAAGATTAGGTTGGGTGAGGGACACGACAAGATTGTTTTTCCAGGACCAACGAGAAATGTTGACAGAGGAACATGCTTTACTCAGCAAAATGTCATATTTTTGAGGTGGTAGTATAGCAGGCGGGTGTATGTGCCATGTCAACAAGTATGAACAAGCTGTATTAATGGGAATTCCATCTTTGCAGCAAGTTTTAGTCTTGATGGAAACACGGGTTTGTTGTATTTTGTGTTTCTGCATGACAACTTACAGTACAAAAGCTTATAGTTAGTTCACCCAAAAATGAAAATTCTGTCATCATTTATTCACCATTTCAAACCTGTATGACTTTCTTTCTTCCGCACAACACAAAAGAAGATATTTTGAACAATGTTGGTAACCGAACCGCACTGTTACTAATTCACTTCTACACAAAACCAATTGCTAGTGAATGGGTGCCGGTTATCAACATTCTTCAAAATATCTTCTTTTCTATCACTTTATGTCTGTATATTAATGTGCTAGAAATCAGATAAATGTGTAATTTAGGTTCAATAAATATGTCATCTTTTGTTAAAAGTAAAAACACTTTAAAGTCCAGATTGCATACATAAGGCAATGTGAGGTAAAAAGGTTGTAATCATTTGATGTATTCATATTTCTGTATTAAAATGATGTAAAGCTCAGTGCGGCTACAAGTTTCTTCACAATCACTGCCGCATAATTGTTGATTGTGGCCTCAAGGTAGATTTTTATGGCTGCGTTTATATTTGCTGTGGAGCGCTGCCATTAAAAATGTCTCTGACGTTTCTCTCTTAAAATAAACATATTTCCTAGATGTTAAACAAATAGTGAGCTCTAAAGAGTTTTGTAGAAATGTTGTATCTTCAATAAAGGAATTATTAGAACACAAGTTATAAATACATGGCCCAAATCTAAATAATAAAAAAAAGGAATTTTTAAAATTCAAGCAAATTTTAATATGTAATAAAATAGTCATTTCTGACTTTCAACATTTAATTCTTTGATAAACTTTCGGCTTATAAAAGTCTAGAAAAATCTCTCAAAGCGACATGGTGTACACACTTCCCATATCATGTTCAACCATTTAATATGAACATGACTGAGGGGCTTTGTGTTTACTTACTCAGCCTATTATAATGTCTTCAAGACGTCTATTTTTCTCAGCTTTCCTGTTGTCTCACCAAAGCTCAAAACCTTTTTCTTTTTTTAAACTCTCTAATGGAGCATTTGGCAGCTTTGCTCCACAACGGTCTGCTGTTTTAACAGCCCCAAAACAAACTCGTGAGAGAAAAATCCACCCCAGTGGTATGCTGAGATAATAACAGCTTGCCATGATCTGTCATGATCTGAATAACTTCAGCGCAGGGCTCTTCATACAAGCCATGGTAGTGCTGTCAACTGAATCGCCTGTGTACATAGTGCACTGAAATATTGGAAACGTTATCGCGCTGACCTAACCACCACACATTCCACATGAGTCTTAAGCTTAAATAAAATCTTCTCTCGTTTCCGAAGATTGTTTTAGAGTATTGTTTTTATCAGCATGCGTTGAAGAATACGATCACTGGTTGTATAGTTTAAATCTGTGTTGTCCGGTAGAGCAATAATCTGTGTGCAGCATTTAGATATTGTTTTTTCCTTTTGTGAAGGAGAACATGAGAGAACATGATACAATATGATAGCATAGAGTATTGATGCGTTTCCATAAACTTCTACATCATTTCCCAGCAGTGACTTCAGGCAAGTTAATCCTTGCCTTGACAGAATTATGGATCCTCCCCGCTCATCTGATCTGACGCCGATCGTTCACGGTGTTAATGCTGATTCTTCAAATGTTCTTAAGTGGATCAGTAAAGGTGTTGTCTTGTCCACTTTGCAAATCCTGTGGAAACTGGTTGTAGATGCTCAGAATGCGGCATTTCATTGCCTTGGAGTTTATTGATAGATTTATGTTGTAACAACAACATTATGAGGACATCATGAACTGAGCATTTCTTCTTTTCACTAACATAAGAATCCTGTGGCTATTTTTTGGCAGCGCTAACCCATTCCACGCTGCTTTGACATACAGTCTGTATTTATAAAGCATTCCATATAAGACAATGGAAGAGAAACAAGTCGCTTGTGTTTTCCCAGCGTTTGGTGAAGATCTGAGGGTTTGACTTCTGCTGTAACAGTATCTTCACAAATCTCTCCGTCTTTTAGCTGTCTCCGGGCTTCTAATTCAAAACAATAACACCGAGACAGCCAACACGCAAGGGGCTTGTGTGCTAGTTGAGTTGTTTGTTTTGTCTCCTGTCACAAGAAACATAGAACGATTTTTTTTACACGCAACCAAAAATATGAGCTCTTCTTTCCAGTATATGTCAGAAAAACAAGGCGATACTTTGTTGTAGCTTAACACGGGACGCGTCTTTTTGTGAGGAGATGTAGCATGTTAGTTTAACAGATAAGCGATCCAGGTCTCGGTGCCAAACCTAAACAAATTCCATTTTCGACAGCACACCTCCGCAACTTATCTCTCTATCTCTGTTTCTATCTCAACCGCAGTCACTTGAAGTTTAGGGAAGGGCTCATAGAGATTGAATTCATATTTGTGGTTAGTGGATTTCATAAAGCCCAGCGCTGTTTGTGGTTGGTTGTTCAAGAAGTAGCAATTATATGTCATGTTTTGTTTGGTGCGATGCTAATGTACACAGTGTGTTGTTTTCAACTAGTCTGAACATTCTCAGTCGATTACTTCAATATATACTGCTATTGGAAAAATAGATAACGTTCTACAATGTTTCGCTAAAAAAGGGAAGATGTCATTTGCTCGACTGCTGATTGTTGAAATCACTCCAAGCTTGAATTTAGAGAGTTCAAACTACTGCCAAACAGAGCGAGTTATATTAAATATTGCACATTAGATAACCTCTTTCTGGGTTAGCCTGCTACCTCAGAGAAATGAACTCGAAGCGTATTGAAGCAGCCAGCAATTTTTCCACTGTATGTTTTTATCCAGTTGCATAAAGCAACTCACAGTGTAACGCGCCATGTCTCGGGCCTCTCATTTTCAGTTTAACAGTAATGTCTCGCTCATGGAAACTTGTTTAAACTAGATCAATTTAGAAAGGCTGTTTATTTTGCACAGACTCTACTGCAGGGCAAAACTGACGTATAGCACCTGAGAGAACTACTGAACAGGAGTAATTAAGCAAAGGGTAAAGTACTTAAGAGCAAATTTGACTGAGTGTGTTTGGCACGAGGTAGTGCCGCACGCCACACAAAGATCCATTCCTTGCCGTGCTGAGAAAGAGAGAATAAGAAATAAACGGGTACAGAGTGCAACCTGCTATGTCTGGCACCATTTAATAGCATCTTTAGGCAAAAGTTTCCTATGAGGGTTTGTAAGCAGAAATTATGACTCATTGGTTATGGCTACAATACATCGCCGACTGAATGATCTTAGCCTAAATATTTGATATCATGACATTGGTACTGCTTTTAATGACTCATCAAATATATAGCCGCGGAAAAAAACATTTCAAAATTATTTTCTGAAGTTTTCTGAATTTACTATTTATATGTGTTTAGGTAAAATGATCATTTTTGTTTCATTCTGTTACCTACTAACAATATTTCTCCTAAATTTCAAATAAAAAAAATCTATTTGCATTTATTTGCAGAAAATGAAAACTGGAGAAAAGATGCTCTGTATTTTTTCAGACCTCAAATACGTTTAAGCAAAACAACAGTACTACCTGTACATGTATTTAGGAAAAGTTCTTTTTTTTAAAAAATGTGATAACCTTTTTATCACAGTTTTCATGTCTTGTCATGCTGTCAGTCTTTCACATTGCTGTTGGATGACTTGATGTCACTCCTAAAATTTAATTTTGTTGAAATTCAACAGACACTGGACTGGCCACAATACATCTAGAAATGCTGAATACATGAAAATTTGGAATTTGGCTGTACAGTATATCACTGGTATTAACATACCTTTTTTATGGCCTACTCTCTGACATGTGTTAAACAAGCGATATAATTTGTCATATATCCGGAATCATCAACATACTAAAAGCTATATGCCGTTCCAAAAAACAACAAGAGGTTGATCACTTTTGGTTTGATTCTTCAGGTCAGTGAGAACCAGAGAGTGGATCCTCTTGGATCATGGATGGATTTTGTGAAGAGACCCGTGGGCAACTTTCCCGGAAAATGCAGAAAGCGAAAACGACCACTGGTGCGGAAAATCTTTACAATCACATATTATCAAATGTCAAAGACAGAATTGACAGAAGCACATAAGAGCATGAGAATGAACAGTACAATTCTTCTGGCTATATTTTGTGACAATTCAACAGCTAATGCTGAAGGCTACGGCTTTAGGTGGCAATAAAAACTAAAAAGCACAATTACGGACGCACTGCACTTAATGTAAAAAAAACCTGCGAATGTAAATCTGTTAATGCATAATTTATCCCTAGCATGGAATTCATCATGCTTTGCATAATACATTCCTAAAGATTTCAAGTGGTGACATGTTATCATATAAAGTGAAATACCATTTGAGCATTGAGAGAACTTTACTGTACGTCTTCATGAGGTTGATTTGATGTTAGTATATATAACAGTTTTATTTATTTTGACTATCAGCCTGGTCCCCCAGGCCCTCCAGGTCCACCAGGGCCTCAGGGACCTCCAGGATCTCCCGGGGCAGAGGTCACTCAAGAGGTCCTCCTGCGAGAGTTCAAAGAAATGATCAAAGGTGAGGGCCCCCAATGTGCATCTACATTTTCCTACGGCGTTTTCTGTTCGTCATCTTGCTATCATGAAGATTAGTTGGACATTTTGAGATACACATGATGTTTGCTTGAACAGAGGCCACAGAGAGGCGAGCTGCAGTGGACAGACCCAACGAACCCAGTCAGCTGCCCACATCTCTCCTTAACCTAGAGAGCTTGACCTCCTACAGGAGAATTGAAGAAGCGTTTCACTGCAAACTCAAAGGCCCTGTAGTTGTGGACAAGAAAACTTTGGCAGAGCTGCAGAACTTTCAGACGGTAGGTAAATCATAGAATCACATTGTGCTGTTAGCGGAAACATTTACTTCATCAAACACTCGTATGATAAGTCATATTTTGAGAGGTGACAGAGGGTTATAAATCAACAAAGTGTGTGTTTCTGCGGTCTCTCATTAAGATGCATTTGGTCTCTATCATATACATACATCTAAAACTTAAAGGGACAGTTCACCCTTAAAATTCTGTCATCATTTACTGACCCTCGAGTTGTTTCAAATCTGTATAAATATCTTTGTTCTGATGAACACAGAGAAAGATATTTGGAAGAATGCTTGTAACCAAACTGTTCTTGGCCACCATTGACTATCACAGTAGAAAAAATTACAGTGGTAGTCAAAAGTGCCCCAGAACTGTTTGCTTTTGTACATTCTTCAAAATATCTTCTTATGTGTTCAACCGAACAAAGAAATGTATAGAGCATTTTTTCCTAGTACGGAATTCAATGGTGGCCAAGAGCATTTTTGGGTGAGCTGTTCCTTTAAGCGTACTAACATAACACACATTATGAGCTACTTACAAGACAGAACAAGTGCGCCTAAATGTGATCGCCTATAAGTGACACATATTGGCATTAAGTGAATTGTTTAAGAAAGAATATACCTTCTATTTTTCTCTTTCCTGCTTTTCACTTTTTATTGTTAGTATTCTTAAATGAATGCCTTATGTTGACTTGAGCACAATAATGTTGATGGGCCAACAAAAAAGAAGGAAAAGGCGCATATAAAATCTGAGAGTAGCAGATTTGAATTAATGTCAATATGAATGATTTCCAGTGATTTAGAAACATACTAAAAGATACAACAAAAGTGCACGTGATAAGCAGGTTAAGCTCTTGAAATTCCATCAAATGATTTGAAATGGTTTTGTTTTGTCTTGGCTCCATTTAGCTTCGAACTGCGTTGTTGTGTCTATAGTGACAGTTTTACAGAATACTAGGCCATTTCCAAAAGCCTCCAACCTGAGTGTGCTTCACAACTGAATTGAGAGCCATCTGTGATGGTAACCTCCTGATTGGTTCTTGTTTTATGAACCTAGAAATGAGATGCTGGATTGGCCAATAATTTACTCAGCCAGGTCCTCCTAAAAATGACATCCAATGCAATGCACAAAAGGTACTCTGTCTGAGGTTCTGAACTAGTGAGTTGTGTGGATAAAAATAGACACTATTTGAAACAGAACGCTGTTTCAGGGAAGAGCCACGGCCTGTGGTATTCTGATTAAGCTAGTTTATGTCAACAACTGACGGACACTGAAAATCATGTTTTTGGGGAGTAAGTCATGGAAAAAATAGCTATTGATTTGATGTAGACAACAGTAGATTTTATAAGACCACCATTTCAGTATAAAAAAAAACCTTTTCACATTTATGCCCAGGAAGTATCATAAATCATCCAAAGATGTCTGAATATCGCTTTTCCATAATAACGAATTGAGGATCATATAGATCCCTTCAAATCTGTCACATAACAGTTTTGCACATCAACACGAGTTCATCCAATTTAGACATTGTCAAAAGAAATCAAACTCCTCTTATTCTGAAATGTATGAGAAAGGCATTTATTGTATGTGTTTTAAGCTGACAGCACAGAACTGGCATAAGTGAAAGGGTGTTTAGCACACTAATCGGAGCACTCATTATAAAAGCGTCTGAGTCTGGAACTTTTGGTGGGTTCTGGAGGCGTAATGCAGAATAATGTGGTCTGGCATGGCTACATGGCTGCAGTTATGATCAAAAACAGAATCGGAGGATTCTTGGCAGATATCGACATATTTCTAGCCATTTAATGGTTATGTGCTCCCAAACTGAGCCCTAAAACTGGTTCATTTTGGAATGCTGTATGCGGGATCCTTCGATTTGTAAGTGAGTTTATTAGAGCGTGAAGGGCAAAAATTCAGCTGAAGACAAATTTGTCTTTAATGCTTGGAATGGTAGTCAGCAGTTTATGTGTTTGTGTATGATATCTTTATGCCCCACATACATCTTGAACTATTTTTATAAGGAGTGACTGCTGTTAATGTTTGACTTATAGCTTCTGCTTCATATTCTCAAGTATAGGAACTGGTTATTTGATGTGCAATGTTTCTTGTAAGCCCTCTATAATTCTCACCTGTCTCATACCTTTAGCCTCCTGCCAAAGGTGCCTTCCTCAGAGGAACGGGGATGGATCAGTCCACTGGCCGGTTTACAGCCCCCGTAACTGGAATTTATCAGTTCTCTGCCAATGTTCATATTGGTAAGGAAAGAAAAGTTTCACTTCAACAAACATTTACCTCTCATAATCAGAATCTTTTATTTTTTACTTTTGTGTAAGAGAAAAGTTCTGTGGATATTATCATTAGTGGTTTGAAGAATAATAACATAGGAATAATAATAGGATTATTTTACATATAAAGTTTTGGCTCTTTAATAGTTCAGCAGTTTTAATGGAATTCTCAAAAAGGTTATATTTAAGTATCTTTGACTGAGATAGGCGAAATAAAAAGAAAAATGAGACATTTGTTGACATACTGTACAGTAAGTGTAAAAAATAAATGTTGACAGCTTAGATCAGATAATTGAAATTTGGAAGAACATATTGAAATCTCTGGCTTTTGACAAATTTTAGACTTTGGTGTTTTGACAAATCCGAGCACAGTTTGTATGTAAAGATCTCTTCTAAAACTTTGGAGGTATGACACAAGATTTTTTTAAGGACAGACATCTGGGAAGAAGACTTTATTTAAAAAGTTCACCCAAAAATAAAAATTAATTTCATTATTTACTCACCCTTGAGTTGTTCCAAATCTTTATTGTAGGGGAATTACAGTAAAGACCTGTAGACCAGTTATGATGAATGAAGACAAAGAGTCAGGAATGCAATCAATCGAAGAAAAATTACTGAGGAAAAATAGTTTGTAGTTTTTCCAGCAGAAGTCAGCTTCAGCACTCTCAAGGAGTTCCACAGGCCGACCTGCCTTACATCCAAAAAGTCAACTAACTACGTCAGTGGTTCTCAACCTTTTCACGGTCGCGCCCCCCTGTAAACCCATTTTAAGAACTGGCGCCCCCCCACCCCATACTGTACATTGAGGATAGATAAGATAATGTGTAAAATATGTTAGATATATAAACTATATATAAAGAAGCAGAAAATACCTGTATATGACAGATTGAGCTCAAGAGATCAGAATATAAATGTAACAACCCTGCTGATAAAAACAAAAGAAACCATCACAGAAATGAATGGTTTCCATTAAAATACCATTGTGAACCATTAGCTTTTTGCATTAAAACCATTACAAAAATATAGTGTTTTGGGCATTATTCCAAAAGGATTAATCTGCCAGATCACGAGAACGGTGCGCGTTTCGTGATTTTAACACGAGCGAGAGTTTATTCGCAGTTTATAATACAGACGCGGTGTGGTGTCCCTGTCGAAAATAGCGTTTTACATCTTTAATAACTGTCAACAGCTTTAAACAGCCGTCCAAGTTCAAAAATATATGAAAAGGCACTTTATTTACACGCCACTCCCTTCACGCACACTCTGAATCATCGGGAGAGAGAGAGACTTGCGCTTATTCTGAAATTACAGTCTGAAAGACAAACATACTTATATGATCTACCTGTTTCTTAAGATGATGTAGAGGTAATTGCTGCTGCTTCCTGAGTGGACGATTGCCTTCTTTGTAGATATTAAGCTTCTGTGCGCAGCCTAAAATTGCACTGCCCAGGACCTACAATGAGTCTCACGCGCGCAGCTTCAGACGGAACATTGCCCTCGGTCAATTTGCAATCGCGTACCTCCGTGCATTCACGATCGGGTTCCAAAAGTGAGTGTTTCGGGGAACCGTCACGCCCCACCTGCAGCACCTCTGCGCCCCCCTGGTTGAGAACCACTGAACTACATCATTACTTAGGTAAATCAAGCTCACATGATTGGTTATCAATAGATACTCACTTATACAAGAACAGAAAGCTCTCAAACACTTCTGGAGTCATGAGACAGGACATACAGTCCTATAGATTATCAAAGATGACAGGCATGTACTATAATACAAATTAAAACATGACGTTACGTCCGTCTCGTGTTTTTCCACCCTTTCTCACTTTCCTGAAACAATACAATCACGCATACACAAACTCCTCAAGGGTAGAGTCTGTGCTAACAGAAGATGTTTTCTGAACATGATGATAAGAAGTCCCTTTTCACAGTCACACTGACCTGCAGGAAGAGAGAGCCTAAGCATTCATTGGAGACTTAAACCATGAATTATTCTCTACTTTCTGTAGGTTATATCATAATCAAAAGAAGTTAGTCTTAATCATGCTTAAATCATCAATTTAAAATAAGATGATGCTGAATAATAATTGATTAATATTTGTCAAAACTGCACAAAAGTATTTATATTTGAAGTAAGGTGAAGCCAGGTGAAGTTCTGATGAATATATTTGGAAGAATGCTTGCAACCAAACAGTTCTTGGCCACCATTGACTAGTATGAAAACTTACAATGACAGTCAAAAGTACCTCAGAAATGTTTGCTTTCCTACATTCTAATAAAACGACAACAACAGCATTACTGATTTCTTACCTACTGAAGATTTCTCTGCTATAAAAACAAACCCGTAAAACACATGCATTACGCAAACATCAGTAGATGGCACCGTGTGTTTCAGACTTGGCACGATCTCAACACATGGATTGCATTCCCCTGTAACTTACATTCCAACCGTTATGCATTTTTCAGAGACTGGGGGTGTCTCGCACAATGTCTTGCAATTAACAATAAAAAAAAGTGCACAGCCAAGTTGTTGGTCGATGCTTTTGGGGTGGGAGTAATCGTGTTGACTTCATCCTCTCCATAGTGGGAATACTGATGTGGAGTTGCGCTCAAACAAGCCTCAGGGACTCTAAACACAAAACTCTTCTTAGCTGTGGCGCCACCATGCAGCTCCGGGAAAAGGAGTTGGCTCTCTGCAGTAGACTGTGGCAGAATAAAATCAACATCCCCAAACAAATTCACAAATCCTCTACAGACTTATAGAAGAGACCAATATTTAGATGCGGCCGGAGGTCAAACAGGACCGGCATCATATGCCCCAGATACAAAACTTTGTCAAACACAAGACTTCAACAGACTTGACTCTTCATACAACAGCCTTTATTTCCGTGTGACAAAAGGGAAAATGTGTTTTTTAAACATGTTAATATCTGCCTGCATTTATTTAAGATGTCGGTTTACACTCAGATTCGATAAAACATATGCATTATCGTGTTCTTTTTTGCAGATCACACTGAAGTGAAGAAAAGTAAGAACCAGCTGAGAGCCAGAGACAATGTGAGAGTTTTGATCTGCATTGAATCACTCTGCCACAGATATACGTAAGTTTCCTTCCAGTTTGCAGAAAGTTAAAGTCCTTTCATAAATTCATCACAAATTTCGTTACTTCTGTGAAACATAAAATAAAGACATTTTGAGAAATGTACTGGTCACTGTTTTCCATGCAGTTGACAATGAATGGTGTAAATTCAAGATAAAATCATGACAAAAAATCATGATTTGAAAACAAACTCTTACAACTTAAAGGGATAGTTCACCCACAAATAAAAATTCTGTCATCATTTACTCACCCTCCAAACCTGTATGACTTTGTTTCTTCCGCAGAACACAAAAGAAGATATTTTGAAGAATGTTGTTAACTGGACCCCACCCACTTGCATTGGTTTTGTGTCCGTACAACAGAAGTGAATGGGGTCCAGTGCTGTTCGGATACCAACTTTCCTCAAAATATCTTCTTTTGTGTTCTCCGGAAGAAAGAAAGTCATACAGGATTGAAATGACATGAGGGTGAGTAAATGATGACAGAATTTTCATTTTTGGGTGAACTATCACTTTAAGGTCTTACAGCGTGAAAGGCCGGCCACAAAAAACGGCTTGTCAATGTTGGTGAATTCAGGTCTTCCTGCCAGACAGTGTCAATTCAGTCAGCAAAACTATCCAGAAGAAGAGCTGACACCAACATCTTTTGCCTGAAAAGTTATTATGATTACATTATGTATAATTTACCCCCATGCAGCACCTATATATTAGAGACAAATGCACGATTTTTGACTCCGTGTCCACAGACCACATCCACATAAATTCATGACTCCAATATAAATTCATGACTCAGACCTAAATGAGTACATTACTTCAGATGAAAATGAGTATTTTTCTTGAGCTTCTTTATAAATTCCGAGCATGTGGTTTTTATTTTAGCGGCTTAGGCGTGCGAGTGCATGTCATAAAAATCCTCTTTCACAAATCGAACAAAAATGATTTTGCTTAAAAGAAAAATACTATTAGCGGTACAGGAGGTGGGGGAGAGAGAGAGGTTGAAATTCTGGACAAACTCTTCCAGTTTATGTTGGTTGTTAGTCCGGCATCTTAGCACTATAAAGCATCTTGTCTGTTCTAGCTTGCGTGGAACCAGCAAGGCATTTCCTGTGTTAAAGTAAAGCAGGCCTTTAAAAAATGTCCTCTCACCTTCCGTCTGGTCCCTGTCACCTTGGTAACCTTAACTGGCCAACCTTTGACATATAGGGTCCCTGTCGGTTTTAGCTACAAAGCTCTTGACAGGTAATTCTTCAGATTTATCACTGGACAAAATGAGTGTAACTGGGTACAACATCATTTATATTTATTTTAAAAGAACAGAAGCATGTAATAAAGTAACACATTAACACACGTTGCGCACATTGATCTAAGTAACAAAATATATGGACTGTCATACAAACACAGTTTCTGCCTTCAAATCATTTTCCCATTCTTTAATATTCTTCATATTCTTTATACCTTTGTGCAGATCATTGGAAGTGATTGTTGGTCTTGAGAGTAACAGCAAGATATTTACAGTGTATGTCCATGGACTGCTGGAACTTCAGGTAAGCTTTGGGGAACCTGACCCACACAGTCCAACTTACTTCATTGAGTTGAATAACTGGAGTTAGAGTTTTATATTCTTATTAAAATCTAATCTTTTGCTCCTCTGCTCTTTTATATGCTATTTCTGGCACCTATTTCTGGCACTGAACTCTAAAATCAATTTACCAAACTGTGTTTTTAAATGCTTAGTTCAAATAAAAATCGAACCGTACGTCTTTGAAGTGAACGCCAGAGCTCAGAGCCGTGCTGTATTTCGTAATCGTAATGTGATGTGTTCTTTTCTAGGCTGGCCAGTACACCTCCATATTTGTGGACAATGCAGCTGGAGCATCGATCACAATACAGAATGGCTCTGATTTCATGGGCATGTTGTTGGGGGTATAGCCTCGGCTATATCTGGTGGATCAAATACAACAGACTGCATAGCTGCCCTTTGGACCGTCACGCAGCATCGTAAGACATCATTTGACTTCACCGTGAAAGCGGTTGTCTGTTCAAACTTTATGGATGAGCAAAGGACACATCGAACCCCACAATGCTAGAGACAAAGACTGTTGGATGCAATACTAAAAGACTTGAGGACAGTGGACTCTTATCTGCCTTGACTGCATTCCTTACAGTAAAATTCCTCCTGCTCCCTGTGTTCGTTTTGAATGGCATTCACCAGATCGTATTCTGTCATAAATGTATACAAAGAGATTTTTCTACCTATATATTGGTGCATGATGTCAGCACCATCCTCCTATAGTGTTTCTATTGTTTTATACATGGTGAGAGGTATTTTAGAGTAAATACAATACAAAAGAAATGGGTTTATCTATGGGCTGATAGTCTCACATCTTTTGGAGGTGTAACACAAAATGCACACCTTCTGTCGTAAATGACTTTATTGTGTATTGTTAATATCATTTAAATATCATAAGCTAGACAAAGTTTTATTTACTATGCAGATCCAAAAAGCATGTGTTCGAGCTGGATTATTGATGAAAGATTTTCCATTACGCTTGGCCAAAAGAAGGAAACAAGCAAAAGAAGCAAAAAAAAACAGCGCTGATGATCAGTATATTTTTATGTCCAGTGGGTAAAAATCCCAGACAATAGTGTTGATCCAAGAATGTGTGAGTGTATGCTTGGAAAGCTACAGTCATGATCGATTAGACATGTTAGAGTCCTGCTGAGTTCTCGTCTTGTGTGCCTCAATGCTAAATATGTCATCTAGTTTTTACATTCACTTTTCTCTTATTTTTCCATCTATTTTCAAACATGTTCTCATCTTTATCTTTAGTGAATACAGAAATTAGGATGCAAATGTATCAGCATATGTACAATATGACATATATACAGATTATTTATGTTTAAATGTATCTGCCAATTAAAATAGATTTATTTTTTTTATTGGCTTCTAGGCTTTCAATAGATCTCAATACAAGTAATATAAAAGAAGCGAAACCGTTTGAACGTATTTGCTTTACAGTATCTTGTAATGTGGTGTAATGGAAATTAAACTATATTCAATAAATATAAAGTATATCTATTCACCTGGGCATACTTGCGGTTGACTTTTATGAGGTTTGAATATTTGCTAACATTTTTAATTCTCTGCTTAATGAAGCAGGTGAGTAATTCCAATGCTTTCTTCATACATTCTGCATGCTGTAGCACATGAAGAATATTCCTTGCAGTAGTGTGGAAAAAGCTTTTTTGCATCATTTGCATTGTTAATAATCCAGGATAGCTCAAATACCGAGGCATGTCGGACAGACTGATGGTGGCATGCCACTCGGGCACACTGGTGAAATTTTCTGAAATTCAATCATTTTAGTGTAATTTAACCCTCCTGTTACCCTAAAATCTGATAACATCTAGCAATTTAAACCTCCAGAATGTGATATTTTACTAAAAGGTTTGTGTCAGGTAATTTATATCTTTGTTGAATATTTTACTTAAAATATACAATTATAGGGAATATTATAAAATAATAGCATGTTATAGTGACCTCAATATCACACAAAACAAATTAGTGTGAAATTAGTTGAAATTTATTATGTTTTATACAGCTAAAAGAGCCTGGGGTCAAATTGACCCCAAGGAACACTGATGCTACAAAATGTGTAGAAGACATTGAAAAAATAACATCATATTAATTGTGTGTTTACTGAGTTGTTCCCATTAAATAAGTAAAAGTCATTAAATCTGAAGCAAAACAATTTATGTCAATCATGTATTTACAGACGTTAAACATTGAATGGGGTCAAATTGACCCATAGGATAATAGGAGGGTTAATCAAATCATTTACAATGCTTATGTTACTGTATTTACTGATGTTAATAAATACAACCTTATTGTAAAGTGTTACCAAAAAGTTGCTGGTTTAGCAAATCTGTGTGATTTAGTGACACAGTACCCTTCTGCCATTTTGTTGTATGCATTGTGTTGGGCAAGTTTTGCTTATTATTTGCTTATATACTACGGTTATCACATCTCTTACGACAATCAAGGCCAGCTTTCATTTTGAGACCACACCAGAGTTTGTGTAGTAAAACCATCCGCTGTAAAGCCGGTTTCACGCCGTGCGTGGGAGCACATATTTATTTCAGCACTCATATTGATAGGTTACAGCGTACCGGCTGTCTGAATAAATCTGACTGAAACCAGACAGCCGAGCAGTTTGTAGCTGCGGTTTGAGTGCCGTTCCGTAACGTAAATTAGATTTCACGATGATCAAGTTTGTAATACAGCAGGACTGCTGTCATTGTGAGACTGCAGTTGAAGTTTTCTCCCGCTCTGCTTATGTTGATTTAATATAACAAATACTGACTCAAAAACATGTTTTAGTAACTTGTTTATTGATGAGAAATAGATTTTCAATTTTGCCCTGCCAAAGGATAAAACAACATATAAAAGAGAATCTGTGACAATGGTTCTATCGATTTTTTTTCAACCGTCTGTAACAGTTTTACAACAGCTTGACTAAATTAAGCCCTTATTATGTGGAAAATGTACACATAAAAGACCCCAAACACTTGTGACAATTTTGCAGCACTTTTCGCTTCGCACTTAGGGATAATAATTGAAACGTGAGTGCTAGTTACACAGCATCTGCAGGTAATCTCTTTCAGCTGTTAGTATTGTCAGCATGTACACACAGTAGCCCTGGCACACCTAAACTTAACCCTATTGATTGAGAAATATACTATATTGAAATCTTACATTCATTCTTTTTTTGGAGAGTGGCTAAAAGGATTAAAAAAGTATTAACTGAATTAAAATTATTAAAACAATCTGATATATCAAATTTTCCATCTAAACTGAAACAGTTTAATAGATGTTTGGAAAAGTGTGAAAAATCCAGAGAGGTGTTTGTTTGGTATATTTTTACAAGACGGTGTTATGTGCATGTAAATTCAGAGCCCACACACATATATCCTTAAAAACCCCAAAACAAAAACGTATTTCATTTTCATTCTTAAACAAGGGAGTTTTCTGTGTGAAAGCCATGTTCTAGACAAGATGTTGTTTGTTGAAATGTTTGAAAACATAGACGGCTTCATAATTGTGTTGTAGATGTATTCTGCGGTTATGAACATGTGGTTTCGAAAACGAACTTTGCTTTGCCTGGCATAAAAAAGTCTTGGCTCAAAGGCTGCATGGCCATTTTCTTAGAATAACATTAATTGGAGCACTGAAACGTGTGGTTAAGGACACTATTGCAGTTGCACTTCTTAATAAATAGACTAAATAAACGTATTAATTCGTTGGACAACTTTTTTGTGATCTTTAAAAATGAACTGAAAGGTTAAACAGCAATATTTGCAGCGGGAACGCAGCTCAAAATATGTAAAAGTTTTGGCACATTTAGGAATTGCCCATGAAATAAGCTACAATGACCAGCATTTGTCTGTTATTCAAGTCATTCTTTTTAGGCTAATTTGATAATGTTATTTTTGGCAAAGCTGTATTTATTTATTTTAACTAAGGACCAAACATTGATTAAATGTAACTCAATTGATGCCTAAAACCCATAACTGTTATGTCATATACAAAATAACTTTTATGCCTATAATTGATAAGTAGCCTATTGTATTGCCCATTATGTCTCTAAAAGCTTGCTATTGATCACTAGCTATTCATTGCTATTAATTAATTCACCCAAAAATAAAATTTCTGTCATCGTTTACTCTCCCGTGTGACCCTACTTCTGTGAAAGGCAAAAGAAGATATTTTAAGAAATGTCTTTGTGATTTTGTGTCCATATAAGTCAATAGGGCGGGCCAATGTTGTTTGGTTACATACGTTCTTCAAAATATCTTCTTTTGTGTTGTCTTGAGAAGAAAGATATCCATACAGATTTGGTAATGATAATGACATGAGGGTGAGCAAATGATGACAGAATTTTCATTTTTGAGTGAACTGTCCCTTTAACTTTCTATGTAACATTACCTCAAAGATAAGAATTTAGCACAATGCAAAGATCTTTGTCTTTTTTGCCATTATGTTGTTTGTTTTAAATATGTTTAATGACAGCTATGCAAGCATGCTTCAACCCATACGCTGTCCTAGTGCGGAGCATTCAAAGGCTGCCAAGGTGGTTGCGAAACCGCCTTGCACCACAAACTCTCTGACAGGAATTTCCCATTGCCCCATTATCAGCATCAGACAAGCTGAGTGATCCCAATTACCTCTTGCCCAAATGCTAAGAGCAACTTCTCTTTTTTTTCAGAGAGGAGAGTGAACGTTTATGAATGGTGCCATTGTGAATGTGGAAGTTTCCTTGTTCGCTAAGCGCTGTATAAACAATCGGAGCATATGTCTGTAGCCTATGGGTTTAACAGAGTTTTAATTAATGGATTCCTCATCCCCAACAACTGGACAGGTAGAAAGGTAACAGCTTGGACTCAGAAGGGATTAACTGTTAAAATAAATTGTAGTAAGTGAACCATACAGTAACTGGCTTGCTTTTCATAAATCAATGTCTCCATTGTTGTACAGTGTAAAGTGTACTGTGTGGTGTAAATGTTTATTGCTACACTATATGTGACGTGTTTTCAACAATATTTTGTAAAGTTAGTTGCACTTTTTACTTTAACCCTTTATAGGGAACTCATTGAAATAAATTCTGTATAGAATATCAACCCTGGAGTGTTATAGGAGGTTATTACAAGACTTTTGAACTTTTGTGACTTAAAAGGAAAAAAATATTTTTAATGTTGAAAATCAAGGTCAATCAAGTTAGCATACAGTATGGTTTCTCACCGGTCTATGGTCATTTTATCCCACAACTATATATATTTAAAATATAAGACATATATAAAATCTAAATAAATGCATAAAGCATATATAACTTCATATAATATTTGTTTATTTTACATTTATTTAGGAACATTTTTTATTTCATTTAGGAACATCTTTTTCTTTTATTTAGGAACACAAAAACACACTCAAAACAGTAACAGTGAAGTGCAGATCTACTGAAAACAAAGAATATTGACATATAAATTGTAAATATATAATAAGAAGTGAAAAATAGCAGTACTACTGCTGGTGCCACTTATTTTAGAAGTAATAAGGCTCACGGTAAAAAAACACACAAATATATGCCGTTTATAAGTTTAAGTTTCCTACTGGATCACTGTAAAATGTTATACAAACCTGTGGCAACATTCAATGCACTAATAAAATATATTGCCCTACGTTACAATTCATTATTAGTAAATGTATGGCTTACTAGATGTATCGGGTGTATGTCTAAAAATGGACATTTTGTCACTTACCTGAAAAATATGATCACACCATTTTTCATGCAACAATTTCACTAATTTCTAGAAATCCTATGCAAACAACATCTATCTCAACATTAAAGATGGGATAACACACGCAGTTTCTGCAAATCCCATATTAATCTTGAGTACCTATACTTATTGCACACAAGAGTATTTATATTGATCAAATTTATAAAAGAGAGATACAGCTGTACGATTATTTCCGGAAAAAGATGAGCTGCTGGAGGAAAGCAGGGGGGACGGAACTATAGCAGGAGCACACAACACGTCATCGCATTATCCCTTCGTGTTGTTTACATTATGCACGTACGCGCCGATTGCCAACAAAACACAGACATATGACCTAGTTTGACTTACCGCGTGCAGTTCATGTCCGACATCTTTTAGCGCTGGGGCCGTGCCATCTATCCGTTTCAAACGATCTCCAAATCCAGTGTTATATCCACCGTTTATATGACATTCATAACGAAATGCAGTGAGCAAACAAACACAGCTAAACTTCCGTCAGCTGAGTGAAGCGGCATTGCTGGGCGTGCTCTTTCTCTAACGCTAGCGAGTGGGCATGGTCTTTCGCTTGGTGGATGATGCATGGGCGTGCTTTTCCGGGAGAATGGCCAATAAAAGGAATAGGATCCCTGTTACGAAACAGGGATCCAGACTTGTAAAAAAACCTTTTCGAAACAAGTTGGAGTGCTGGGGGAGTGTATCGAGCACAGAAATAATACGTCATACGTCCAACTCGTTTTTTAACAAGTTGACCATGTTAAGCATGAGAAGCCTGCACGTTTAACAGTGTAAAGAAGTCAGAATGCATGAAATAGCATGTTACCCCATCTTTAAACACAACTATTCAACCATATAATATGTGAGTTTCATTAACTTATCATTGTTCGTTTCAATGCTATTTACGTATTTGCGGGAGAATGTAGGAGCGCAGATCCGTGTTTCACAAATTCCGGAATTATGCTGAAGCTTGAAATGCCCCCGGCAACTCCTGATTGGTAAGATGCCATGGTGTCACTATTTGTGATGTAGACTGATCTCCATCGATTGGCTGGGAGAAATCTATCCGTTTACACAAGCTAACGGAGAGGCATGGAAACGCTGTTGTGATTGGTCGATTAATTTCCCAAATATATTTTTTGCCTGATAATAGATATTTTTTGTTGTAAAAAAATCCCAATTTAAAAAGTACCAATGTGTAATTTTTGGGGGGGATCAATTAACAGAAATGTAAAATAATATACATAACTATGTCTTCAGACGTGTATAAAGACCTTACATAATGAAGTGTTATGGTTTTATTACCTGAGAATGAGCTATTTCTATCTACATACACCGTGGGTCCCCACATGAAATTTGCCATGTTGTTTCTACAGTAACTGACAAACTGCTCTACAGAGCGCGTTTCAAGAAGCGAAAACGTGATGACATCTTAGTTCTGTTTCAGCCACCGTAGTGCTTCGAAAGGGAGGGGGAAGGAGTGGAGTGAGCCATTGGTTGCAATTCGCAACCTCACCACTAGATGCCGCTAAATTTCATACACTGGACCGCTAAACGGCAAAGATTGAAAATGTAAGGCAAAAATATCAAACCATTCTAGCGAATATCACAAATGTTTAGTTTCCGCATGTGACAACTAGCCCCAGTCTGTCCTACCATACTGTTTTATCAGACGTGATAAGACGTGACCCCATGACCAAACCATCTTTCTAAAAGAAAGAAAATAAAGAAACCTGGACATTACACAAGACCATCGCAGTGGACTTTGCTTTTGGAATGAGCTGAGGTTCTCAACTATGCCTCCAAATTTCCTATTTGTCAGCATTTCCAAACAAGGCCACCTGTAGAGAGCAGAGCAGACAGAGAGACTCTCTCCCTGGGCGACGCTGAGTCCCTGTATATTATGTTTTGTGCATGCTTAGAATTTTTTCATGGCAACCCGAGTTACTCTAAACAGCCCCAGCCCCACTGATACCAGTCACCACCAAACAAAACCGTTGCCATAGCAGCAGCTCACTCCTGTCTCTTTCTGTCTGTGGATGAGGTTGAAACTAAACATACCGTAAAACCACAAACTTGCTTTTTATTTTAGGTTTTTGTTTTTAGTTATTTGTTTTAGTATTGCACACGCAATTCTACTCTAAATTAAAGGGATAGTTCACCCAAAAATGAAAATTCTATCACCATTTACTCATCCTATTGTCATTTCAAACCTTTATGACTTTTTTCTTCTGCAGAACACAAAAGAAGATATTTTGAAGAAAGTAACCGAACAGCACTGGACCCCATTCACTTCTATTGTATGGACACAAAACCAATGCAAGTGAAAGGGGTCCAGTTAACAACATTTTTCAAAATATCTTCTTTTGTGTTCGGCAGAAGAAAGTTATATGGGTTTGAAATGACAAGAGGGTGAGTAAATGATGACAGAATTTTTATTTTTTGGGCGAGCTATTCCTTTAAGTTGATGTTTTTCATTATTTTTATTATCTATACATATAGCTCTGAATTTGATTAGACGAGCCACTTTCATATCTGAGGTGAAATGCTGATAAACACCTACTGTATGACTGCACTTTATTATTATCGTGCAATTTACTGATACTATTAAATTTAATAATAAATCATTATTATTAATAAATATGCCTATTTAGATGTATTTTCATATTATTGTTATTCCTGTTTTATGTTTTATACAAGCAAGAAGGCACTTGTGACACAATTATCATAGATCATTTGTGGTAAAATAACTGTAACGCACCGTGTTTTGTTGCCTATTCTGAATTCACCGCCTGTCTCCATGTCTCCACCTGGAAACATTGCTTTGTCTTCTCTTTAATCCTACGCTCTTTTTTTACCCCACTTGTATGTGTGGTGTTCTGGATTATAAATAAACCTGACGCGTCTCTCCAAGCTTACGTTTAAATGTGCAGCACTGTAAAGCCTGGAATGAGCAAAGTACACAGACAGTGAGCAACGACTGACTTTCCTATAAATTGTGAGCGGGAGCTATTGCTCAGACAAGAAGACTCTGGTAAGAAACAGAAGACATTGCCAGGAACGAATATGATGCTCTTGTCTCTGTGTGTGATTGAGAGAGTGTGAATTTATTTATCTTTTTATAAATATTGAAATTAGGACTGTTTCCAAATGATGGTTAATATAGTTCTATAAATCTAATAGATGATGTAGTTAATAAACAACCACAAGCAATTTCAGCTTTCTTTTTGATAATCTATCAGACTCCCAAAACAGCAAGGCAACACCCTGAGGAAAGACTTGTGAAGATGCATTATGAATCAAATAGCTGCATCATTAGGTTAATTACCCCACAAACACAGAACGGGCATGTTCACTTCAGCATGGCGACTGGGAGACGTGATGACACAGGCTGTCTTTGAGAACGTCTTCATAATTGCTTCGGCTCTGACATGCATCTGTCATTGACACACTGCTCACGTTAATGCCCTTCTGTCCACAGAAACGGAGGGGGAAGGGGGTATTTTGGTACTTTAAGGTTGGACAGGTTGCCCCTCGGAGACCGTGGGAGGCCCGAACTGGAGCCATTGGGTTAGATTGGTATCATGTTGATGGTTCCCCAGACTCCGAGACCCTTGCTGGAAAACCGTAAGAGGTTGAAGAATGCAGATCTGCCCAAATCAATGTCACAATTAGAGACAATTGCATGTACAGATTTGAGTCAGGCATCCAGACACAATGTGGCTTTTGGAACGTGGCCCTTCTCATGGTTCTGCATGTTCCGCTTCTGCACAATGATACTCTTGCATTTGTCATGCATCTAATATACGGTTTTTCCCATGCAAAAGACTTTGCACATTAAACCTTATTCAAACCCATGTCCAGGCATCAGTCAGCCTCACTGCCCAGCGCCACTGTGCTGGGCCGTTATGAGAAACATGTCAAGCATCTCTGATGAGGAGACAGGGATAGAACTAATAGCACTAATCAGACAAAATCTGGCCCTATTATCTCAGCTCTGAGTGATAGGACAAGTGGAAGGGCTGTGGTGCCCCTCACAGACTGACGGGAAAATGCAATGGTGAACTTGTCTGGATGTTGGAGTAAACAAATCGATGAAACCAGCATTCTGATGAAAAGGATCATATTATGAAAGCCTGTCTGGGATAGATCAAACATGCACCTATATACTGTAAGCTGTTTCTTTCTAAGACACATTCTGAACGATTTTGGTGTTATTGTAGTATAGACCATTTCGTCGGACGCACGCGCGCCTCACCCCCAGTTAACTTCTGGTTTTGTGTTTGGCTAGTGTGTCTAATAATATAACTGTTTACATGTTATTTAATTTATGTTAATATTAATTTGTATTATTATTTTACCGTATAATAATTGTATTAAATAAACGATTTGTTGAATTTTGTTGTATATTCATTTTCTTAAAGCCACAATATGGAATATTTGGACCGCTAGATGGCGCACTTTCGAAACAACAACAAAAGGCGAAGATAAATGACGTTATGTAGGAGAGTGGAATTATGGGACATGTCGTTTTCACCATCCAGAGGCGTATGGCGATCGCCCATCATGTTCACGGACGAGGTAATGAATTAATTTTATTTTATGTCATCGTAATTAATTAGCTTGCAAGAAACGTGGAATGTAATGCTACGTTAGCCCGCGACTGATATTGGACTTTGTTAATTGATTTGGTAGCGTAATGCTACACAGTTTTACAGTCATACAGTCGTCGTTTAAAAAGTAAATTGGAACGAACCCACAGCATTTACAAGTAACGTTCGGTCATCTCTCGAATGCGCGTCAACCAGAGGCTTGTTTTTCCGGCAAATGACGGTGATGTAATCTCCCGCCAGAGTAGACGCTATCCTATTGGAAGAAAATGAAAAATGCAGCATGCCTGCATTATCTGCCGGAAAAACAAGCCTCTGGTTCACGCGCATTCGAGAGACGACGGAAGCTAAACATCAATGTTAATAGTGCTGTCAATATGGATATTTCTCATAAACAAATGCATCGATTCGCTTCAGAAGACCTTTGTTAAGACCACGGAGCAGTGTCGAGCAGTTCTTTGATCGATGGATGCACTTTTTGGAGCTTCAAAAAGTCAACACCCATTCACTCCCATTCTACCGCTTGGAAGTAAAATGATACGTGGTATTATAACTCCGACTGCATTATTCTTCAAGAAGAAAACCATATTCAGTTAGGATGCCTTGAGGGTGAGTAAAACATGGGGAAATTTTGATTCAGGGGTGAAGTACCGCTTTAAGAGTTGAGGATTCGACTCTTTTGGAGTCGACCCCCCATCCCTAATTTGAATTACCCAGTTGCAAAGTGGCTTTGTCATTATGATATTGACATAACTCATTCCAACAGATTAGAACATAAACCCTACAGTAGACATTCTCTGAAGAATAAATCTACTTTTAAATTGCTCCAAAGCATCTGACGTAAAGTGTTTATTAATGCGATTAAAATGTCATGGGGTTGTGGTGATGAGCAAATTTCTATAAAATAAAGCGCAGCTCAGCTAAAATATACAGACTCTGTGCATTTCAATGTTACGAGTACACACATGCCTGAAGAGGAAAACATGCAAATGTTGTAATGTCATTAAAGTGACATGTGTCATATCTCTTCATAACATTACACCTTCATTCTGTCCACATTCCTCACCATATTTATTCTGAGGCAATATTTTTTTTATAACAGTCTGCCTTTGAAAGGCATTGATTCCTAACCAGAAATGACAATGTATAGACATGAAATACATTTTTCCTTTGAACTTCCCACCAGTCCACAATTATGTGTTCCAGGCTTCTCCGAAGAGTAGCACAGGAGTGAGATGAATTTAGCCAGAAAGAGAAAAATCTGAAATATTGTCTTGTCTGGTTGATAAAGTTCAATGTCAACAATTCAAATGGATTTCTCATTCTCCTGTTGGTGATGGTATGTGGTGTGGTTTGACACGGCTTTGTGCATGCCCCATACACACAACCCTCCCTACTTTTCCCTCAGCCAGCCGTCGTGCCGTCACTCAATTCGTTCTTTGTTACAGTGTTAATAAATGTCAAAAATATCAGTGCCGTTACAGATGAGGTGTCTGCTGAGTCTTTTTTTTTGCTTTCTTTCAAAGCCTCTGTGATGAGGGTAGCCCTAATGGCAGGAATGACGGGAAGAGATGCCCATATTGCTGCCAATGCTGAAGAATCCATTAGATACTTTTTTTAAACATGGCTGGTTTCTATTTGGTCTTCTTAGACAGCCATTGCAACCATGTTGTTAAAATCAACCTGAAAACCTTAATTTGGTATTAGCATCTGATTGCTGGTTTGTCAATAGACCAGCTAGAAACCAGCTACTATGTTCCATTTACAGTGGTTTTTTTTACTATTTACAAGGTTCCCATAAATCATTTATTTAAGTTTTATTCTTTGGGGTAAAGTTAATTTTATTAATATAATCTTCCTCACTATAAACAGTAGCTTTAAGGTCAGTTTGTGCGTGTGTATGGAAGGTTAAAAGAAGGTCGTGAAACGTAATAAATATACACTCAACTACAAATGAAATATATTAGGTCACATAACTGTCAAGGCGAAAATTTGCACATTTCTGATTCACATACCACAGCCGCATTTCTCCTCCATGCTGAGTTCACGCCGATTAATTTCCTGAACATACTGGAGTGGATTGTTTTCAAAGATCACGGTTAGATGAGAATATATTGTGGTTTGCAGATGATATAATGCTTTGGCTTAGCTCCTCATTTGTACCAGCTTTGCAGCTCATAATGTGGCCAGCCCCTCCACGTGGCCGCAATAATCGGAGGGCTTTCCCTACAGTCCACGTCAAGGTGTTATATGAAGTGCATGTTATAATACTATTAGCAATGTTTGCATTTCAAGGTATTCCTATTAAAGTGGATCCCATAAGAATGAAGACCACAGCAGAAATGTTTCACTTTCAATCTTTCAAGCCTACCACTCTTGATTGTACATCAATGCTTTTATAGAAAAGAGAAAAGGTCTGCAGATACTCTAGCTTCTATAATAGCGTTCAAGGGGAAAAAAAGAAAATTTGCAGATATAATTTTCCCAATGTGGGACAGGTTTACAATCTCATGCTGGCAGAATAAATTCCTGAAATAAACTTTCCAGACTCTGGGAGTGAAAACAACTCCCTTTCTTTAGTGAGTGCGACTGGCCTCAGCCTGATATTCATCAGCAGGGATAACCTCTGACCTCAGGAATCATGTGATGCTGAGTGCTGGGGATCCTGCTGTAGCCAGACAGTCTGACTGTGTGGCAGCATCTCTCGCTCGTTTACATACCACCCTCCTTCCCAAAATCTCTCTCTTTCTCCCCCATCCTGTGGTTAGGTTCAACAATATCATTATGGGTTTGCTGTGTAAATATTCTTTCACACCACCCTTTTCTGTTATGAAACAAAATGAACAGTCTCTTTTCTTTCATGCATTTTCAACAGTTTGGTTGACCCTCAAATTTAGCTATTCCTACACATGTAAATTGGTAAAATAGGCCTCTTAAAGGTACAGTTTGTAACAAATTTGCAGTAAAATATCCAAAAACAACTAGGCCAGTGTTATATATTTTGTTCAGCTGAGTACTTACAATATCTCAAATGTTTCCAACTACTTGTAAATCGTGAGAAAATCGCCATTCTAAACAGTGACACGGGGCTGTGCAGTCGTATGTCAATGGCGTCATATCCGCGTTACCCTTTGTTACCACCTTTACTGACGTAGAAACCGCATGACAACAGTATCGTGGACAAATGCGAAGTAGTGTCTAGCGTCTATAGCAAGCCACTAGCTTGTTTCGAGCAGTCACTTATTTATGGACCACAATTATATGCAACATTTATAAAACTTTATTACTTTACCTCATCCGCTAACATGATTTCTCATTCCCGTCTGAATGATGGCCATCAGCGGTGGAGTTGATGACAACAGATCCCATCATTCCACGCATCTTCAGCATTGTCATCAAGCTACGCCATTGTTGTTTTGATCGTGCGCCCTCTAGCGGCGGTTTTTACAAACTGTAGCTTTAAGGTTCATTGAAACAGGCTATAGTGATCTCTAATCTTGACAGATTTTATAATGCAGAAAAAAATGTGTAAACAGTTAGTACAGTAAATACTCTCTCTCTCTCTCTCTCTCTCTCTCTCTCTCTCTCTCTCTCTGAGTCTGTGTGTGCGAGAAGCAGTCCCCATGATGTAAACTGATTATAAAATAAATAATGTTTCTTTGAAAACGCAGAAAGGTTTGTGCGGGGGTTTGGTTCAGGGGTAGGGTGAAGATTATGGAATAGAATATATAGTTTGTACAGTATGAAAATCATTACTCTCCAAAAAAATCTGACCTGTGATTTGTGGCATCAGATTTTTTCATTTGGCTCAGGTGAGGTTCTATAAATGTATCATTTGTTTTCAACAGGAATTTTTAAAATTGAACAGAACATTAATTGAGCCAAATAAACAAATTGCTAGAAAAGTTATAGAGGACTGAAATTTGTGTGTAATGTATACAGTATGTAGTCCCCACTATGTATAAAAAACAAACATATGTGTGTGTGTACAGGCTTCTAAACCAAATGTCCTCACAATGACAGTTAAAGTCCCAACCACCTGAATTGATTATTAAACATACTAAATAATGTTTTGATGTCAACTGTACAGTAAAGGTTTTCTGTGATGGTTAGGATTAAGAGTGGTGTGGGGTGCAGTATAAAAAGTCTTTGGAAAGTCTCTAACGTCTATGGAGAGTCTGTCACCTCTGTGTGTGTTGCGAGATGGTCTGATGTCATAAAACAATAAAATAATATCATGATTCAAAGTGGCTTTTTGTAAATAATCCAGAGAACCCTAGCAAAACCCACAGAGCACCTTAGCAACCACACAAGACAGATTAGAGTACTGTAGGTGGCCCTGGCACATACCACCAACACGCTAGCAACACGGTGGCAAATTTTGCAAGAGCAAGCGTTATAGCTTCTATTACAAACACTGAATCTAATCTCTAAATCCTCACTATCCCTTCTGGAATCATGATTACCAGATACGCAACCATCATTATCTCTGTTCTGAAAAACAATCAAGCTGTTAATTGCATTATCTAGCAAACACAGAGGATTCACTGAACAAACTCTGATGCATTCCACATATATTAGTCATATTACAGCGCTAGAGCCGAGACCTCGGCTGTTTGAAAAGCGTGAGACAACATGTTTGGCTGTCGAGTTCTTTTGTGGCTCATGTAATTAGTGCTCGGTGATATAATAGTATGCAATCAGTCCCCCTCCCCCCAAAGCTTTTCATAGCGAGAACAAGTGGAGCATTGGCAATATGACATCAAGGTCTTGGTCTGGCCAAAAGCCTGGACGCCCCAACTCAGTCTAAGCTGGCCATGACGGCTGGCCATTGACCAGCGGCCCATATGAACCAACAAGTGGCTCCCAGATGCAGCAGGGCCTAAAAAGAGTTGCTGTGCTTAACTTGCTCCAGCCCACTCGCTCTCCACAGCCGAAGTACGTCGGAGAACATGTGTGAGGTACGAAGGAACAGGTTTGTCTTTGATGAGAGAGTTTGTTTTTGGTTGTAGGCGAGGAGAGCGAGGTGGCGTAGTCTGGGCACTGACGTAGCTGCGTGGGGGGTACAGATCACCAGGCACCTGGGAACTTTTGGATTTAGCTCTCTGTGGACATGTCTAGATACTGTGTCTTTATTTCCAACGGGCAGGAGTCCTGTATTATGGGTTCTGCGAAATGAATGCCGCCCTGTTAGAACTTTAAAAGCTGTGCCAACTGTCTTCTGCCTGCCTGATGTCTGCAACGTTGACCTAACACGCGTAGTCTCGTGTACAAATTAGGGGCGTGATGACATTTCCAAAATGGATTCGGTAAAAGAGACGCGGCCGATTTTACTCGTACGTTACATAAGCGTCGCTTTATTCACTTCAGTTTACATAAATGTTCCCACGTGAACTAATTAACATCATGACCTACCAAGGCGGCATCATTCGCAAACATGCTACATCAAGCTCCTCGGTTTCCTGCGTGCATACATAATTGCACAACAGTCTGTTCCAGCAACAACCCAGCTACAATATATTTTCCCCGCCTACAGAAAGTAAACCGTAAATTGTGGTTTTCAAGGACACTGTTGCACAAAATAATGTCTGTGGAGAGCAAAGAAACGTCGCATTGAGGTCCAGAAGGCCCACGGCCTGATTAAATGTACAAAGCGGGCCCGCGGTTGGAGTCAGACAAAATAAGTGTCAGATGACTGTGCTGCTAATTATGCCTTGACTATTACCTGGACTGACAGCAAGAGAATGGGACGAGAGGGGGGTGGGTCCGGAACATTCAGTCAAGCAGAAAGCTCCCAAACGCCGAGGCTAACACAGGTCAAGTGATTTGGCGCCTCGGGTGTATTACAGCTATTTACTAGAAGCAGAGGGATTTATAGTGCTTTTGCACAGTCTGTTCTTTTATATGACCTGGCACTAGGTGGTCATGCTTTCTGACCTACTCAATCATTATTTTGGCCCAATAAAAATCCTTCTTTTCTTATGTATGTACGTTGGGTTTTAGGAGGTGGAGGAGTGCTACCGGAGAACTGCCTCTCTGGAGGCACCATAATGTCAATGCCATTGACTTGATCTACAATAGCTATTAACAATAAACAAAAAATCTGGGGCAACTAGTAAAGCTTTTATGGATTTTATCAAATTATTGAAAATTAAAATGAATGACAGTTTTGTATAAGAGTTAATAATAAGGCCAGCAGTGTACATCAGACGCTAAAAGCTCAAATCGTAATGGTGTCTTGTGTACAGATGGAACAGTTGAATTGAAGTCAGGAAAGCATGAATTTTTGCAGCTTGCTTACACTGACATCTAGTGGAGATATATGAAAAGCGCCACATTCTTTGAGAATCGATTTAGTACTTTCTCCATCATAGTCCATTTGTAAAACGGAAAATATGCTTTATAAAAATAAGTTTCTTTAAAATGATCATTGTGATGTATTTAAACACCGGGGTCAGTTCCCTAAAATCTTTCAGACATCCCCTTGCTAACATTACCATGGTAACCATAGGTTTTCTAATATTAAAACGACAGTAACCACATGTTTACTACGATCTCACCATAATAATCATAGTTTAAAGTGAAGTGAAAAAAAGTGGAAGTGACCTATTAGTCAGATATGGTGACCCATACCCGAAATGTGACCTCTGCATTTAACCCATCCAGTGAGTAGTGAACACACGTACACCCGGAGCAGTGGGCAGCTATCACTGCAGCGCCCGGGGAGCAAGTGGGGGTAAGGTGCCTTGCTCAAGGGCACCTCAGTCATTACCCGCCGGTATTGTACCGAAATTCGACTCCCGTGAGATTACGACTCCCCTACTTCTGATTGGTTCATTCACTTAGGATGCTGCTTTGTAATTGGTCTTTATCTCTAAATCCCGCCCCACACCTAATCCTAACCCTAACCTTCGTAGGGGAAAACAGGAGAGTCGTAATCTCACGGGGAGCAAGATTTTGATACAACACCGGCCCTCCCTTACGAAAATTTATGTCAATTAAAATAAAATTGTAATGAAACTATGGTATTGCATTTGGTAATAAGCTTGGTTCATTTTCCCAATGGGCTCAGCGTCAACGGTTATGGCCCTGAGTCTGCAAGCAGCTGGTAGTGTTGCCATGACTACTCCAGCTGCACACCTGAGGCATGTAGAAAATCAACAAATTTGAAATTACGAGTATTTACTCGTCTTAGAAGTTATATGAGAGTTTTAGTGATTTTGTGTTTCGTTTATGCGGCAAATTATTAAAACGACACCCAGAAGGGTTTGAACCCACCACTTAGAGCCCCTTAAAACACGATCAGTGAATTTCGCTTGTCACTTCTAAGTAGGCCTACAATGACGCGATCTGTCAAAAGCAATGATAGCGAAACAGCGTTTTTTTCACGGCTTGAAAAATTGTTTATTTGAATAGTAAAAAACGTACGTTTTCGTGATTTGCAATAAAACGCAGTTTTGTGGGTTATCTCTAGCAATGAAGGACAAACCTCATGTGTCCTCCGAATTCTCGAGAAAGTAGGTCGCATTAAAAGGGTGCAGATGGAGTGTCCTACCTGCTTTTATGGAACGCGGCAGCCTCGATGACGTAGCAGGCTTGACCTCCGGAGGACGCAGCCTTCCAAAACGAGACACAGCTATAGTAGCTATTCAAATGTTTCTTGATATATTAACGTTCATACATATTACGTGTTGTAGAAATAGTTAAAAGTTTGTTAACAGGCTAGGCCTGTAACGTAAGGTTGCGAAGGGCTAGTCGCCATCTTGTCCGTGACGTCAAATGACGCGTCTCCCTGAAGTCGAGGTCAATCGACTTTTTTTGTCGGATAACCGACTTCGTTTGCCGTTCCGTTACTTCTGGGATTAAGGTCGGCAATAGAGGTTATGCATTGGAACAAAGGAACAAAAACCGGGAGTAAAACACGCAATTATTTGCTGAAACTACAAGCAACTTGACTCTACGGTGATCCTTACGACTACCTTATGACTTACAAAGGAATCAGGTGTTCTTAGACACTCAAATGTTGCGCGGAATTGCGTTTCCTGATACTCAAGCAGGCGCGTTCCGGCGTGTTCACGTGGGAAAGTGACGACACGTGCATACCCTCTATACCCAAAATTCGAGTTGTCTGGAATGCAGCATAAATTCTTACGATACCCGTACCCTAACCCACACCCTAAACCTAACCATGTAGACTACATATGGTCCTTGAACGTGGCAAAAACACGCCCGCAGGATGTCCTCTGACTCGAAAAACCAAGGATTTAGTGAGAGCCTTGTGGTTTATAGTGCCATCTTGCCCATCCAATGGCGGAGAGGTATCGTAGCAACGGGCCAAAGTGCTCGCTCACATCGATTGCCCGAATGTCCTTGGCGTTGCAAAGGACAAAAATGAAATATCACATATTAGAAAAATATCAGTACAATCCATATTTAGATTTGGCTACTTTCTGTGCTTACGGTTCTTACTCAGTGATGGATTCTGATGGCAGGGTATTTGGTATTGAGCTAAGACTGCGAGGATACTTGATAAAGATCTGTCTGTCCAAACAAGAGGTCAGGTTCTTCAATCATTTAGTCTGCATAGCCTAGTACATTGATGTATACACAGAATAAAGTGAAGGAATTGAGGTAATATTGTTATACTAAATGAAGGTAAGATGTTACATTTTACTACTTGAACAACTACCGTAGCATCTGTTGACTTCAAATCCAGCTTTTTTAACGGAATGGAAAGTTAAAGGGAAAACATTGTCAGACAGAATTGTAAATAATATGGTGTAATGTTACTTATGGTACAACAGTGACTTCATATTTAAGGTACAGTATTTCAGTCTCTTTCAAGGACAGACAGAGTCCACATGGCTCCTCCCTCAGTGTTAGTAAAAACATTCCAACCAGCGAATTTGAAACCCTGGAAGTCCCTGTTACTGGTCCCTTCTGCTTCTGAGAACACACGCTTATTACAGGACAAGAAATCTCCATATCCAGCTGCTGCACATCAGCCTCTCAGAGTTCTCAATGTACTTTTGATTTGTGGAGTACCTGAAAGTGTTTCTCATCCAGACCCACCATGAAAGCCACCGTATTCTTCATTTTCTTCACCATTTTGACTCAGGTCAGAGCCCAGTACTACCACAGCCTTATGAACTACCTGGAAAGTAGGATGCTTGCTATAGAGGTAAGAATCATTTGGTTTGTCTGGCCACATTCTGCTGTTTGGGTGTCTGCAATCATGTCAGTTTTCAGCCATTTTATGGGACTTTTCCCGCAACAGATTGTACACAGTTTCAGTTGACATTTTAATATTTGGTGATTTTCATTGGAGGAACACTTAAGATGCTTAAACATTTCTTAGACAAACAATGCTAACATGACAGTAAAGAGAAGTCATTACTTTTATTAAACAATTAGTTGTTGGAAGTATCTCAAAAGGTTTATTTTCTTTTAACTTAGAATTTACAGACACACAAAATGACTGAAGCTGAAGTTGACCCCCTTAGAGCAACATTTCTCACACATCGGCCACAACATCAGGGATCAAATCTGTGTTTCTGAAACTAAATATCCATCGATGCATGGCTTGTACGAACGATCTAAAAATGTGACTGTTTATCTAAAGCAGTGCTGACTGACATCATCTTTGAAGATACGATTCTATTACGAAGTCTTTTCTGTGTACTGCCTCAAGCAGATAAACATCCCTGTGATGTTTGTACACGATGACAGTATTGTTTAGCTCAGCAGTTGTGTTCTCAGTGAAGCTCAGAAATTGGAACATTGAGTTACCAAAATAATTATCATGATTAAGGAGACACCTCATAAAATTAATGACATTTATTCAGTAAGCCTCCATATTATACAAAGACAAGTTTGATGACATGAATAAACACAAGCTATTAAACGGAATCAGTCTTAATATGTGTCAGTTACTACCTAGTACTACTTCTTTTTTAAATGTTATGTACTGTAATACTATTATTATATTCCAAAATAACTGTAATTAATTTACATGAAATTAAAAAAGTTATTATTTTAATACATTACATGGCCCACTAAAATACCGATTATCCCTCCAAACAGTTACCTACTAGTAAAACCAGGACCGTTTTATGAGCTTTATGCCTTTTTTATAGATGGCAAGAAGCTTAAGAGTTCCCAGAAAGAGAGATGAATGAAAACATTGCTTAAGAAGCTGGTGAGAGACACAAAGAGATGGATGGGAAAAAACGTACAGCTTGCTTTTTGGTGGTTTTGACTGGGTGACTGTAAATGATCCTTTACATAGTGAAATAAAATGGAAAACACATTTTGATTCTCCATAAAAGAACCAGTGCATTTCAAAATTGGAAGATTCTTCACATTTGGACAAAATGATTTCTCATTCGTACTTAGATAATAATTTCCCTCTTATTTTCAAATAATAAATGGGCCATCAGAGGATAACAAACCCTTTCCAAATTACTCAACGTATGCTTCTGGACCATTGCTGCCAAACCCTTCAATAAGCACAGAAAACTATTTACCACTGCAATGACTTTAACATTGGAAATAATTATCTGGTAAAATCTAAATAAAGTCGTGCTGTGCATGTCTCATTAGTCAGTTTGTTATTCTTCCAGGAACGTATTGCACAGTGGCATGAACAAAACAGCCGCTACAACTCCGACCTGAAGGAATTCAGACAGCAAGCGGCAGACCTGTTGGAAAAGTTGGCCAAGGAGGACAATAAACTGCGTTTGGACATGGAGGGTGCGGTAGCACGGGTCGATCGAGTGGAAAGAGAGATGGACTACATTGAAACCAAGAATCCCCCCAGGCCTTGTGTTAAAGCTGCAGACAAAATGGTGGAACAGGATGTGGTTGTCAGAGAGAGGAAGAAGGAAGAGTTCTTTGAGATGTCGGGTGAGTGGGGCGAATAAGTTGGGGTGGAGGGAATAACACCAGCCCTATGCTGATAGGCAAAGAAAAGATATTATTCTATATATAATTTTCAATTATTAATTCATTTATAAATATATTTAATAATACATTGTTATTGTCTATTACAATATATTCAGTTATACAGGAATTGCTGCTGTTGATATGTTGAAAAATGTAATTGGTTCCAATATGTGGAAATATGTATTATTTAATATATAGCATTATATTTTCCAGTATAGACCCACATATTTTTATTTCGTAAGGGAGAAGGCGTTTGGAGTTTATGCTGGAAAATGACAATACTGGAAAAAGAAAATGGGAAAGGGGGTGCAAATTGTTGCAACTCAGGACAGTGATGATGAATGGAGAGTATGTGCTTTGATTTAAGATGTTGGTAGCCTATGTTCTTAAGAACTATTTTCCTATTTTAAATTGTGCTTGCTGGTATTGTGTGTGTAGCCTGAATGACAGCTTTTTTGTAGTACTGACAGAGTTATCATTGGGTTGTATAAAACAGTTTCTTTTTTATTTTTATCACATATCTATCCTCATTTTCCTTCCGAAATCTAGGATGTAAAAATAAGCTGTTTTTTGAAAATGGAAAATAAATAACACTGTACTTTTTAAATGATTAAATACTATATTGTTGACAATACATCTTTATAACTTTTTATTGTTTAGATATTTGCGAAACCCAGTCACAAACATACTAAAGGGGCACTAATAATAATGATTTATGGCAAAAAAGAAAATCATGAAATATGGAGATAAAAGGTTTCAGAAGGACAGCAACGATATGCTGGAACAAAAACAGATGTGTTAAATCTTGCTATGAATCCGACACAACTAATGTTGATCTGTTTTCATTAAATTACAGTGATGGTAACATTATAGAAGAAAAATCTGATAAAGTCTAATAAACACTACAATACAAGACCAGAACACACTATTTACCGTAAGAATGCAGGTTACATTATAGGCTTACATATATGACAACATATACAAAGAAACACACATCTTTGTGATGCTCATGTAACTATATGGTTCTTAAAAAACCCTAAAGATGTTTCAATATATTGTTTCTAACAAAAAACGAAGAGCATCTCACTGAAAACTGTTTTTATACCTTTTTTTGCATACGAGTTCTTTTATTTCTTAATTCCAGGATCAAGGTTTTAACCCACTTGGAATTAATAACAATGTCTGTTTTCATTGACAGTGTGCGTTAACATCATGTCCAGTATTCGAGCAATGAAGATTCTCAAGAGGCTCGGGAGTCCCAAAGGTGTATGGACCAAAGATGCCAGATCAGCAAAAGTCTACGTCTTCAACAGCACGTCTGACAACACGCTGTATGAGTTCAGCTCGGTTCGAGAGCTTTCGGCATCATCAGGCATATCTAACGGCAAACAGATCACCCTTCCTTCTGCCTGGAACGGGACTGGACACACAGTGTTCAATGGCTTCCTCTACTACATCAGCGAGAGCTCGGAGATCCAAGTTATTAAATATGATCTTAAGAACGGCTCAATTGCAGACAGCACAGTTTTTCCAACGGAGAACAACAGCCCTGTGTACGGCCTTAATCCAGAGACCCTGGTGGACCTGATAGCAGATGAGGATGGCCTTTGGGCCTTGTATCCTTCCGGGGATACCATTAACGTAGCTAAAATGGACTCAGACTCTCTAGATATAGAGCAGATGTGGGACACAGCTTGCCCGAGAAACAACGCCGAAGCGGCTTTTATTGTCTGCGGCACAGTCTACGTGGTTTATAACACTAAGCCACCGAGCCGCTCGCGCGTGCAGTGCGTCTTTGA
The DNA here is from genome assembly GCF_024868665.1 of Triplophysa rosa. NCBI lineage: Eukaryota > Metazoa > Chordata > Actinopteri > Cypriniformes > Nemacheilidae > Triplophysa > Triplophysa rosa. The sequence continues at coordinate 9,312,098 of NC_079910.1, read as the reverse complement.
TGTGAACGATATGGTAAGCAGCGGCGAGGCCCCTCTTGTTTATTTCCCCAGACGGTACGGGGCTCATTCCAGCCTCAAATACAATCCGGAGGAGCGGCAGCTTTATGCGTGGGATGATGGGTACCAGATTATTTATAAATTAGCCCTGAAGAAGAAGCTATGGGCAACTATGCCACCTCCTGAGGAATAGAAAGTGTGCTTTTGTAGCTCTGAAAGGGCTTTAAAATTCAGGCTACAAAAGCCTTTACCTTTATTGGTACACAGATATATTGCTTCAGTTGCACATTTGATTAAAAAAGATGAGATAATATTGATCAGTGTAACACATTGTTTTCTCATGGGAGTTCACAAAAGCAACTCTATGCTTGAAATGACTGAACCAACTATTTATTTTGGCATTTTTTAAATACAAGAACCTCTTCAAACATTACAAGTTATTTTACAAGTACAAATGATCAATACAAAATTAGAAAGTTATTAGATTCACAAGAGAGCAGAAACAGGTTGTTAAAACACAGCACACAAGAGTTAGTGATGAAGTAAATAACCAGTTTGTATATTATCTAAACCTTAATTTACATTCACGTACGCAAACACACTCTATATTATCTGAGTATTACAACATATTCATATTGTAAAAACAGGTAAGACCAAAAAAGTTGTACTTTGTCACAACCATTTCCTCAACAAGTTCACCGGTATTTTCAAAGATTCTGTTAAAATATTAAATCTGTTTTACTGTATAGAAATGTTTCAAACTCAACCTTATGATATGGAGGACATTATCTTAAACTAGCCTGACGTGTCATATATCTTTAAAGATATTTTAACACCACTAGCTGGATATTAGTGAAAAGTCATTGTTCTAGAACCCACCATCTTTGAGCAGCCGGACTGCAGCCTCACAATATTTGACAATAGATGTCCTGCATAGAAGATTCACTCTTACAGGGCTCATCTCTCATGATTTAGTGACAGTTATGTGCATTTGAATTGTCTGTTTGTATGCAATTCTTTAGCTCACTTTTGTATATGAAACAATGTAAAGATGTCCAGGATTTTGAGGGGAAGCTCTCATTAAATGCCATTTGTGTGCATTAAGATGTCATATGTTTCAAACGTATTCAGTAGGTTTAAACTAAGAGTTCTATGTCCTTGAAGTTGATGATGAATAACTGTGTTAAACAAAAGAACCAGAATTCAGTGAATCAGATGAGCTCCAAACCACACTGTAAATAATTACAAATATTCTTCATTACAACGCAATGTAAATTTGTTAGTCGTTTACTAAATCTAAATAGTAGCAATAATGACTTTTTGCCTGCACCACTATGCATTATCCAGCCCTAAACAATATAAAAGTAATGCTTGAGCAAGATGACATCATTGTTTTTTTCCTGAAAATGATCAATTATTTAAGACATTTTCTTTATGCTGGATACAGACTGTACGTACTGCACTTTCATTTACACCTCTTTAATTATCCCTATACCATGAAATTGGTGCAAAACAAATTAAAGAGTTATTCTAGATAAATTTATGTTTAAATATCTTATACTTTTTTGATGTAACGTGAACCCTGCTCTTGTCATATAGTGCCGAAAATACATTTAAGCATTGCTTACACTAGACATTTTCCAGTGCAATGTGCCAAAATGTGGACCTTTTGACAGTCCAATTTAACTCACAATAAAATTACATGTCAAAATGTGTCAACTCGATAAGCTGTCAACATAAGATGGAAATGGAACGGCAGGAGGCTTTAAAGAAGAATAGAATCTATTGAATGCAATGCTACTCAGATTCCCTTTCTTCACCTCTTATGATATTTATGGCTGTTTTACTTTTAACTCCTCCATGAAATGCCCAGTTTTGCACTCGTGGTTTCACACATGAACATTTATGTAATCAAATATATTTACTGTATTTGGCTACATGTGTGCAGCTACAGTATGAACGTCTTTACATGTAAACCGTCTTTGTTTTGCTAAGTATGAATAGGAAAAGATTGTTGTGCTCTGAGGAAAATCTCTTTTTACACATTTAACATTATACAACATCTATAAAGTTCAATTTTTTAATATTCTTCAGGATATTTGTACCTTCACACACATTTTTATTCATACAATGAAGGATAAAAAGGTTCAAATAGCACATAACAAATCCTTTACTTTCTTTCGCATCACTTTCTTCGTCAAGCCCTTCGTTCCTCAAGATGGTTAGTCCTCCTTTCAAAATCTAAGACCTGCAGCGTTGTGCGGAAACTTCTACAGCACGCAGACAGATTACAGAACACCACAGTCACATTTCAAACGCTTCAGTCTGAAGGAAAATTCAAATGGGAAGAAACACTTCTGCTGACTATACCGAGCTATTCTAGGAACACAAAGTTTGCTTTGTAGAGTATTCTAGGTATAGAAGATTGCGCAACACCCCCAACAGCTGACTGAAGATCATGTGGACTGGAACATTTTGAACATGAGGAACATCGGGCAAAGACAGCAGGGACTGATCTTAGATCAGTGTTCGGGAAGCATCTATAGCAACCCAAAGGGAAACGTGGATAGCAGAGTTTTCTTTCTCTCTCTCCCTCTCTTTTCCTTGTACAGACACATAGACATCGGCGAGAGAGCGAAGATGGGTTTACATAGCCCGTGGGTTTTTACATCTGGCTCTGATCAAGGGCTGGCAGGAGGTTTGGGGGAGGGGCAAGACCCCTGACTGTCAAAACTGGCCGTTCTGGTTTTCCACTGTAAGATAGGACACATGAACACAGAACGTCGTATAGAAACATTTCCCATAATCATTTCCAGCGCAAGAGGCACGCTACAAAAAATCAGCCCAGAGGAGTTCAGAATCGTTTGTTTTTTATTATTAACCCTTATTAACTCTTTTATTATTAACAGGTCAGGTCAGAATGCTCATAATATTCTCAGAATGCTCTGACACATTCTTGCATTATTCATGATACACAGAACTGAGGAAGTGACTAGAAGGATGTTTACAAAGCGAGATTGGCGACTGGTCAGAAATAGATGCAATGCAATTTGCATTTGAAAAAAGTCCGATTCAGAACGTTATTATATATGCCCCTATTTCTGCTCAATATTTGCACTGTTCATATTCACATTTGTGTTAGCATTTCCTGCAAGGTAACTTACCTCTTTTTCAGATTTCTTGGACTCCAGCAGGGGGTGCCAGTGTGCAATGGGTTTACGAGGGTATGCCAGCATCTCGTTCCAGTGGTCCCTACCCAACCCTTCAGCACCACACCCCAAACGGCACACACCAATAATCTCATTATGGCCCACCCTGAACAACAAAAATAGAAAGAACAAAATTACCAATTCACAATGACAATCTTAAGTAATCTCACAATTTATGAAATGAATATGCTTTTGGCATAGCATTCACGCGGTTTATGATAATGTTGTTTTCCATTTCATTGTAGTTTAAAGGGATAGTTCATCCAAAAATGTAATTTACTCACGCTTATTTAATTTCATACTTGTATAAATTACTTTGATTCGATGAACAGTATTTGGAAGAAAGTTAGTTATTTTCAGTTCCGGAACATCATTGACTACTAGGGGTGTAACGATACTTCGTATTACGATATTTTGCGATGCAAAAAACGTTTTTATATGCCAATGTTAATTTATCCGCTAACGTGAGCTGCTGCATAACGTGATATGCAATATAATATTATCCTAAATTCTACAAAATATCTCATTATGTGTTCAGCAGAACAAAAAAATGCAATATTTTTCACTATGTTAGTGGATGATCTCCAAGAACTGAAAATTGCTAACATTCTTCCAAATATCTTTCTCTGTGTTCATTGGAACAAAGACATTTATACAGGTTTGAAACATCCTGAGGGTGAGTAAATGATGACGGATTTTTGGATGAAATATCCCTTTAATTAATATGTCGAGTATTTATATATTTTTGGCTTTTATATTTTACATTTTTGTTGCATTTAAGGTATTTTGTTGTTCTTTTGTCATGTTGATTATTTACATATTTATTTTACTAAATTAATATTTTAATATTTTACTAAATAAATAAAAATAGTTTTATTTATTTTTTATTTATTTTCAATTAATAATTATAGTGCCTCAACTTATTTAAGTCTATTTCTGAGGTCAGTCAAATATTTAAATCAATGCTTTATTTGATTTAAGTTAATAGAAATCTTTTAAAAGTTTTAGTAAACTATAATAACCTTGGTTCATACACAGTATTTCTTTCGTTAATGGGCTTTGATGAAGGACTACATGGCCGAATCATTTCTTTTCAGTGTGTTGATGCTTCATATTGTGTGACATTCCTGATGTGTGCATACATATATTTGCATGTTTATAATTCAGAGAGACGAAATAGCTAAAGCGCCATAGGGAAAACATCAAGATACATTTATGTCTCTGACACTGAACTTTAGATGAGTCCTTTGTATGAACCCACAAAAGAGAATTGTGAAACACCAGCTCCTGGCATGTCATCCAAAGCTGTGTTTGTTCTCCATACCACAAACTGATTCACTGCTTGGGACTGCTGAGTATAATACACGCACATTGCCCTTCTCCCAGTGACCCACCTGTAGAGAGGTGAGGAGTGAATGTTCTGACACCTGACCTTTTCCTCTAGCTATTTAAAAGCACACTTCACCTTAAAGTTAACATTTATACTCATCCTCGGTCACCAAACCCATATTATTTTCTTTCTTTAGAGGAACACTAAAGGATGTGTTCTTTTTAATACGATGCATTTTATACTGTGGCGCATGTCTTTGATTTATGGAAAACTGCACAAATTATGTTGAATGCATTGAGGTTGATGCACAAATACATTATGATATGTGATCTCTTGCATGCTGTGTTATATTTTACAAAACGATACATAAAGCAAAGGAAGTTGTATAACATACAGATCATAGTCCATGACGGAAATGTGTAAGCTGACTTGGTCCATACTCTCAGGAGGGATGTCAAAGATAATGGCCTCATTATATGTGGGGTTCAGGGTGTTTTTCTTTGTGGTAGTCTTCTTCTTTTTCAGACGCCTCCCATCACAAATGAGGGACACTTTCACATAGGGATCTGTTTAGACAAAACACTGGTATCAGTTCAGGTATATAAATTATTTCTAATTTGCAGACTAAATGTTTTTCAATATTTTTCATTCTTATTTTAGTCTTCACAAATATTAAATATAAATTGAGTAATCCTCTAACAATAGCTTCAAAATGTATTAAATTAATGCTGGATATCTTCATTGATCCAGTGTGAATAGAAGGCGGGTGAGATTCAGTGTTTTAATAAAATGACTTGAGAGTCGATCCAGGGCTACATACTGATTTCCATCCTTTCCCATCATTGCACAATTTGTCTGATCTATTATGCCTGTACATTACTAAGCCATAAACCACTTCCAGTTCGGGTGGAACAAATCAGATGAGAAGTACTTGTTCTGACACCAAATTTGCTTGAGGCAATTCTTAATAGATATTAACCAGCGCATGCGAATTCAATTTCACCGCAAATGAAAAACGTTTACAGACCGGACAAAAGTAAAAATGTCTGGTGTATGAAATATTATTAAGGAGAAACCATGACAGTATTTTGTTATTGGAGCTTAAAATTGTCTCTTGCATCACATCACAAGTCTTTCTTGCCTAAAACTTTCAGCGATGCTGTTCACGTTAAATCACGTTATTAACTACCTTTTTTGCAGAAGCATCTTTTCATTCCCTGTGAGTGAACTATAAATTTCACCGGAGACCATTGCCCCAATATTTCCACGCTCAGGGCTATATTCAGATGCTTTAGGAAAGTAAAATGAGTGACGGAAAATCTACCTGAGTATCCTGTAATGTCCATTGCCTTGAGGTTCCTGCACTTGATGACCGTGAGTGTTAGTCTGCCTGCCGTGGGCAGATAGCAGAGCGAGAACATGATCTCTCCAAGATCTACACTTTCCTGTAAGATACACGCATGCACACACACACACACACACACACACACACACACACACACACACACACACACACACACACACACACACACACACACACACACACACACNACACACACACACACACACACACACACACACACACACACACACACACACACACACACACACACACACACACACACACACACACACACACACATTATGTTGTGACTAAAGAAATCTAAAACAAAACTATGTTAGATTTTAGTGTCTTCAAGGTAGCTACAGTACCATTTGCCATGAATTTGCGAACCTGGCATTTTCAAGTCTCACCCTGAGATGCTTTTGAAACAATATAAGTAGTTCCCATCAATGCTGGGCTTTTAGTGGCTGCATTGTCCACATTTTCAAGTCCAAATCATCCATTTTACAAACTTGTTTAGTAAATAAAATGTTGGTTTTCTAATTAAATAAGTGGTTATGTATTTTTGTGCACATCAATATTTTCAAATATATACAGTAAGCAAATGGCTTTAGATCAAAAGATTTTCTAAGACAAAATACATTTCAGTCAAGCAATCCTAAACTTTCGAGGGGTAGTAGTTAAATTCATATTTAAAATGTATAAGTCTAACCTGGAAAATGTAGCAAAAACAAAGAAATGTTGTGAAAAGATAAGCGAGACATTTAAGATTCTATACAAATTCTAGATTATCATTAGCATATTGCCCTCTGGCTCCCATTGAAGCTAAGCAGAGTTGAGCTCTGGATTCAGATTTCTACTGATGCCTGTGGTCTGTGACCTAACGTCCCAACAGTGAAATGCCTGTTGTCATTAAAACAAACAGAGGATATACCAATGGACATTCTGAAACTCATCTTAACTTATTCAGACTTTTGAGGCATTTAATATACTTTTAAGGCCAAGAAAAAATCCTTGCATTTTCACTAACAAGACCCTGACTGCATAAATGATAGAACTGTTTTTCAAACAAGTCAAGCATGAATCACAGACCTTGAATGCATGATTCATACCAACTCACACTGGCTTCCTTCACTGCAACATAAGTGTCAATAGAATATTAGTAATCTTTTATCTTTGTGTCTGCACAATGGATGAAAAAATATATCTTACGTCAATAGGGTGTCTGTCAGTTTGCTGTCATTTCACAGATATGCTAAAGCCTAGTTAGTATTGAGAACAGTTATTCATTATTTGAGGATGTGGGTTGGCATTTGTACTGTGAAGGCTGGGCTTAATAAGCCTATGACTCAATATGGAGGTCTCAGGGAGTGCTGTTCGGACATAAATAGCAACGGTGACCAATTAGCTGTTAGGATTCTCTAAGTCGTGCTCTTCCCCTGGACAGCACTACAGCAACCCGTTAATTAAACGTCAGCTCTGCTAAACATTTCAGCCTTTCCGTCAGGGTTAAGATGTTGCACGGGGTCCATCATTTTCTCACAGCTAATCCAAGTCTGTAAATTTTAAAGCTGAAAGCCGTAACTTTTGCCTCTATATCGCCATCTTTTTTTAATACATAAAATTGCAGGTTACTTTATGCACTTACCGCCTTCATTTTAAACCCAGCACGCTATCCAAACCTAAACGACTTTAATGTTTACTTTAAAAAGACCTAAAACTGAAAGCTGCAGCACACAGCAGCAACATTATCAAAAGATGAAAGTAATTCATTAGCGTCCAAACTTTGCCCTCTTTCAGGAAAAGTTTTTATGGTGCTGGAGTTCATCATCAACAGTATTAGTTGTGGTGTAAATACAAATCCCAAGCTCAGTAAGCCTCCGTCTGATGGACATATCCCTCAACTCCACTACTTGTGGCTTAATGTCTCTCTAAGGTGATTATTTGCAGGTTGCGCTTCAGTATTACACAGCCAAGAGTCTTTGAAGTGGATTGATGGATGGGCACAATACCAGACTTGGCAGTAAAACGGCTGTAAACATGTCACACAAAAGTATTTGTAAAAACTTCAGGAGTGAACTTTATGGTGGCTCAACTACTGTGTTATTGAACACACAAGATTATGACAGCAAGCACATTTTGTCTCGTATTTTCGCAAGCACAGTCTTCAACGAGTTAAATAAGGTTTTAAATGAATGCAAAGAATAGTGAAAATAGGAAGCATATTAGACCCGCTTTGAGCGGCAGCTCTTAAAGCGGTCACGTTCTTAAACACGCTGCTGTGACTCCTGTCACTAATGTTAACCAAAGAACAAAAGAAATGAAATCAATATGATTTTGTTGTTTTAATGAGGATTCTTATTTATTTCATGTATTAAGCAGTAAAGACTGTAAAGTGTTTGAGAACTTTATTCATTTTCTGTATATTTCCTACCTGTTAGATAGGCACACTTATTATAATGGGTTCGATTAGTAGAAAAAAATAATATATTTAAAAAAAGACATCAGTTGCAAAGCCAACAATCTTAGAATGTCGGCTTTCATTCATAAAATGATGTTGTTAAATAAATGTGTTGTTTCTACATTCATTTGGAGATAAAATGTGAAATTATTAGAATGTAAAAGTATATTTAAAAACATAAATGCTGTGTTGGATTAATTAGTTATTTTTTAAAATTGATTGACAGCACTAAAATAAACATGTTAAACAAAATAAATAGTGTATGTTTAATTTCACTATACGTGTGCGATTAATCACACGAAAAGGGTGCGATTAATCACAATAAAAAATTTGAATCTATTGACAGCCCTAAAAATAATAATTGGTTATAAAATTACAGTGAGGCAATTAGGATTTCTTGTCAACTTGGGACCATGGGATTAGATATAAAAAAATTTGCTTGTTAAAGGAACAGTTCACGCAAAAATGTTTTTATTTACCCACCCTCAAATTGTTCCAGATCTTTCTAAATTTCTTTGTTCTGCTGAACACAAAAGAAGATATTTTGAAGAATGTAGGAAAGCAAACAATTCTGGGGCACTTTTGACTACCATTGTCATTTTTTTACTATGGTCGTCAATGGTGGCCAAGAACTGTTTGGTTACAAGCATTCTTCCAAATATCTTTCTCTATGTTCATCAGAACAAAGGAATTTATACAGATTTGGAACAACTCGAAGGTGAGTAAATGATGACAGAATATTATTTTTGGGCGAACTGTCCCTTTAATTGTTACGCACCACTGCTTCCGGGTCCATAGGCAAACAACAGATAAATCTAATATGCACTCATGGTGTGCTGTAAAATTATTGAAAAACCACAACCCTAACCTTCATCTCCATAATCAAATTGAAATGAGTGGAGGCTTGGACGCAGAAAGGGTACTCCATACGTCACGACTTAAACAGAATGTCCAATGTGAAAGCATTTTTTTATTCTCTGAAAAGCCCATATTGACCAAATTTGTCTGATTTAGTGACTAAATGAGTTCAAATGTGCTTTTATGTCTGACAGTGTTTTCTGTAACATGTTTGGTGGCTGCTGGCATCAATCTAACACGATCAGTTCTGAGAAGTCGCAGCTTAAGTTTCAGATTGAAATTGCCTGCCAAGTGCAATAAAAGTTCAAATGTGCAGCCGGCTTCCAGCCCTAAGAGCAGTAAGCACAGGTTTATTGAATTGGTCCTTTGAAAATAGCTTTAGACCCAGCAAAAAACGCCATTGTCGGCTAACCTCAGATGACCTCAAGACCTATTTTGGAGGTAAAGCACAGCGTTCAATATTGCGGCCTTGAAGCATCCTTTGATTGGCACCAGCGCTTATTAGTGCCCATTACGGAAGAAAGCAATCACTCTTCCACCATAATACAACCTGTGTCAGTCAAGCTCATGTGTGAATTATCAACTCATCTCTGCGTTAATGAGGCTAAATCCCAGAGCGCTCATTCATTTGGCTTCCTTACTGTTTGGCAGGTGTATAACATTATATTGTGACTGCACTTAAACAGACTGATAACTCAACAAGCAATTCATGTAGCTCAGCAAGCACTGATAAAGCTAATGGCATTGTTGTTTAGAATAAAGTTCAATGGATTTTCTTATCAGCACCAAACACAAAGTATCTGACCAGTGCAATATCAAGAGCACCTACTGGGGTTTCATTAAAATCTCTGTTTTCTTACCAGGCAAGCTTAAATTATGTGTCGGGAACGCACAATGTTTATCACCCTTAAAGTTTGTTTTAAAATAAAAATGTTGTCATCATTTATTCACCCTCATGTTGTTTAACACCTGTATATGACTCTTTACTCTGTGGAACACATAAGAAGATCTTTTGAGAAATGTCCCAGTGGTTCTGTGTCCATACAATGGAAGTCAATGGGGACCAATGTTGTTTGGGTACCAACATTCTTCAAAATATCTCATTTTGTGTTCTGCAGAAGAAAAAGATCATACAGGTTTGGAATGACATTGGGGTGAATAAATGATAGGATTTTCATTTTTTGCATGATCTCTTTAAAGCAAGAAGGGGGTGATTTTATACATTTTCCATATAAGAATCCACAGACAGTATGAAGTGTACTATCACAACACATTAAACAAAGAGAAAACACCAGGGTATTCTTACAGAGGTAGCATACTGAATGTCTTTCCAGATGGAGGTCTCCCTCGAGAGATCAGACACTTCAAACAGATTGTCCAGTATGACCTCCCCGATCATATCGTGCCGTGAGAATCGGTCAAAGTCAAAAACGCTCAGATGGAGCTTCCTGGCAGGCAGCTCGTCGTAGGGCACAGGAAACTGGAAGGACTCGTCGAACGTGGGGTTGAGCGTTTTACGATGGACTCGCGTCTGGAATTTCTGCTTCCTGTCAGGCAGCAGGTAGATCTTCACGTAGGGGTCGGAGCTGCCACAAAGATCCTTGACTGGTAGATCGAAGGCCTTGAGTATGTTAACAAGCAACATCTCGTTCTCGTAGTCGTACCGGAGAGAAAAATTGATCTTGCCGCAGTTTTTGCCACTTTCACCGTTGCTGGTGTCTTCCTTTTTGGTGCCCATCTGCTTGTAGAGTTCGGGATTGATGCGGCCGATGCTGGTCGGCTGCTCGTCCACATAGTAGTCGTCGCCCAGGTCCAGACTGCTTACCTGCATCTGACGGGGGAGGTGACGTTTAAAGGAACTGTGCCTGGAGTAAATCAGGTAGAACGGAGAAAAAAAGAGACAGAGAGTTTGGAGAAAGTTGGATTAGAGCACAGAGCATGGTATGAGGTCTAAATTTATAGGTTCAGAGGACATTGAGTGGATATTTAGTATATATTTTTTGATATTTCAGTATTTCTTAATTTATTTTAAAACATGTTAGCTGTCTTTTTTAATTAATAAAAAAAAAATGTTTGAAATGCCACTTTAAAAAAATCTGCCTTTTAGGAAACTCATGTACACTTATAAGTTCATAGGTTTGCAGGCTGTTAAAATGTGTGCTTATGAGGAAAAAGGAAGGAACTTCCCAAAGTTTGCAAGATTCAGGGCCTCATGTCTCAATCGGGGTATATACAGAAAACATGGAGCTAAATTTATACTTTTTTAGACCTTTTTTAAGACTCTTTCCACAGTTTTTAAGACCTCATCACCACTTCATGTTTTAATCGTACATTGGCGACACTTTAACTTACATTTACTATATACTGACTGTAAGATAGCACAACTAAACAGTCTTAGTTTGTGATAACTCCTTATTAATGCAACATAATTCAGAAGGGTGGGAACGAAGCCCCAGAGAATTGAGTGACTAACCCAATGCAAGGTTTATTAGAAAGTTAAACGAGGCTACGCTAATCGCTTCCGACACAGAGCAGTACACTTCACGGTTATTACCAGAGACAGCCCTCAGCCATGGTTCCAACTCCTTATCCTCCAACCATTTGTACAAAAACTTGCATTTCCCCATTAGTCTACGATGTTGTTTAACAACCGGGTGTTAATGGACCTCCCACTATTCGCCTACGCAATGATTAAATTCAGGCAAACTTTCACATATGACCACTTTGGACAAATATGACAAGATGATACAAAATGTAATACCTTGGAAAATGGCATTTAAGACTTTTTAATACTTTTTAAGGGCCTTAATTTTCTCTTAACTTTTAATACTTTTTAAGACCCCGCGGACAACCTGCTCAATAAAAGAGGTGTAGGCTCATGTTCTTTATTTTTTCCACTATAATTGAAATGACTGTTTATGCACAATAAACCAGAATAAGGTATGTGTCAGACTTAATAGACTTTAAAAAATGTAAACCTCTTAATGGTCATCATTAGTGACAAAAATCACAAGAACCTTTAAAGGTATTGTTCACCCAATTTACTTACCCTTTACTAATTTTAAACTTGTATGACTTTCTTTGTTCTGCAGAACACAAATCAAGATATTTCGAAGAATGTTGGTACCAGTGTTGGGTAAGTTACTCTGAAAAAGTAATTAATTACTAGTTACTAATTACATATTCGATAATGTAATTAGATTACTGTACAAGTTACTCTCTTCAAAAAGTATTTAATTACTAATTACTTTCTATATCCTACATCAACCTTGATGAGTTAAGTGATTCAAGGATAGACATGAAACGGCTCTTTTAATTCATTCAAATAAATAATATAAAACTACATGAAGTATTCTTATTAATTACAAATGTGAGAATTATACATTAAAGCACAGATTTTAAAGTTAGACTTTGAATTTTGATGTCAATTCCTCTTCTGCACACACATATTACACAAAGTATTTAGTTTAATTACATAAGATGTAACTGTAATTAAATTACAGAAAAAATAAAGAGTAATCCCTTACTTTACTTTTTAAAGGGAAAAGTAATTAAATTACAGTAACTAATTACTTAGTAACTAGTTACACCCAACACTGGTTGGTACCCAAACAACAGTGGTACCCATTCACTTGCATTGGTTTTGTGTCTGTACAATAGAAGTGAATGGGTCCCGGCGTTGTTTGGTTACCAACATTCTTCAAATGATCTTCTTTTGTGTTCTGCAGAAAAATGAAAGTTATACAGGTTTAAAATGACAAGAGGGTGAGTAAATGATGACAGAATTATCATTTTTTGGCGAACTATCCTTTTAAATCAAAAGAAGAAAGAAATACAGTACCTTTGGGGATTTTTTATAAAAAAAACATTTGGAGCTCAAGCACCAGGAAGTCCACCTCCACTGCCATCCATAAAGAAACATAAATGCTTGTCTGATTATAGTCTTATGTAACAGTCACCCTCAAAGGTAGCCTTAGTACTACAGTGTATAGTGTTGCAATTAATTCAACCACATTTTACTTAATATTAATAAAACATCTTGGTTACGTATGTAACCTCAGTTCCCTGATGGAGGGAACGAGACATTGGGTCGTACCAACAGAATGGGGTTTGATCTTGAGAACCTATCATCTCTGATTGCACTTTTAAAAGGCCAATGAAGTTGGCGAATGGCATGGCATGCCAGTCTCCGCCCCGTACATACGGGTATAAAAGGAAGATGGCGTGCCCATTCATTCACCTTTGGGCTGAGGAACCTGAGAGGTATTCCCAGTCGCTGCAGCGGACGGCGAAGTGTTGTGGCAAGAAAGACACAACGTCTCATTCCCTCCATCAGGGAACTGAGGTTACATACTGTACGTAACCAAGACGTTCCCTTTCTGTCGGTCTCTCGACATTGTGTCGAACCGACAGAATGGGGTTCCTATACGAAACGCCACTGCGCTGCGCTGCGTCACAAGTTCTAGCGGAGCGACACTGACCGGCCTGGGCGAGTCACAAGTGAACGCAACCACAAATCGTAACCTTCCAGTGGTGTAGTAAGACATCAATACGTGAATCACGACGAGAGGCTCTTACTAACGGCCGTACAGGCGGTGGCCTTTGCCACCCGACACCGTAAGGAACACTGGGAAGCGCTACCCCCTCGCCTGAGGGGAGAACGCTATGGAGACCACATCTGCTGTAGGGAGAATAAATGTGGAATACCTACATGGTCTCACCAGTGGGGAGATCTCATGGCAGTAGTAGTGCGGGGTCCCAACAGGGGTGCACAGAAGCAGTGGAGTCCACCGAGGGGAGGTCACAGGTTCACCGACAGTGGAACCAAGAGTGAGGAAACGTCAGACAGGACTACCCAAGGAGGGGAGTCACTACGTGTGGAGCACTAGCTCAAGTATAAGGGTTCGCCTCGTGAGGGAAACTGACCTATACTGGGCCTGGAATACGAGCTGCTCCGCCCGGCTCGTAAGCTCGAAGTGCTTAGTGATGAATGGAATGCTTATGCTTCATCCAGTGGAGGAAGTAGGGAAGTTGGAAAAGCGCACTGACTCACCTGATGAAGGGGGGAAGGCGCTTCGCAGGCGTACGCCCAGCCGGCCGTCGGTCTTACCTGGTGTGTAAGATGCGGGCAGACACCGGCTCTACACGAAGGTTGTAGAACCTCGCGAAAGTATTGGGCCCAACCCGCAGCTCTGCAGATGTCTGCCAGAGAGGCGCCCTGAGCCAATGCCCATGAGGAGGCTACACCCTGGGTGGAGGAAGCCCTCACTGCCAAGGGGATGGCGTCCACGATCCAGTGCGCCAATCTCTGTTTGGAGACAGCTCTCCCATTCTGCTGTCCTCCAAAACAGACAAAGAGCTGCTCAGAGCTTCTGAAGCTCTGCGTGCGGTCCGAGTAGAGGCGCAGGGCGCGTACTGGACACAACATGGAAGGTTGCGCCTCCCCGGAGGGGAGCGCCTGCAAGTTCACCACCTGGTCCCTGAAGGGAGTGGTGGGAACTTTGGGCATGTAGCCAGGCCGGAGTCTCAGCAGCGCGTGGGAGTTGCCCGGCCCGAACTCAAGGCACTCGTTGGACACAGAGAGTGCATGCAGATCCCCTACCCTCTTGATGGAAGCGAGCGCCACTAGGAGAACCGTCTTCATCGTGAGGTGAGGTAAAGCGGCTTCTCCTAGGGGTTCAAACGGTGGCCATTCCTAGGCCCACAAGGACCACATCAAGGTCCCAAGAGGGTACAGAGCGCGGTCAGGGAGGATTCATCGTCGAGTTGAGGCTGCTGCATGCTGGAACACCCAGGGAGAAAGGAAGCTCTTTTAGAGACAGAGTGGGCACCAGGCCATATCCAGGTACCAAGAATCCAGCCGTGAGCGCTTCAGGAAAGGCAGTGCAGTGCACCGAGGCTCGGGCAAGCATGGCTGACATCTCCGCGTCAGACTCGTCCTGGGCTCGACCGACCGAAGCCGGGAGCTCCAGGGAGACATCAGCGTCTGAAGCCAGAAAGTCGCCATCCGATGCTGTGACAGAAATCTCATCCTCTGCACACTGATGCGTGGATCCGCTATGAGACGGTCAACTGCCGCCCATCGGAGACAGGTTAGGTGACGTAACAGCGCCTGGACGGTCCGCGGCATTGCGACGGGTTAACGTCCATGGGAACCCCCATATCACCATCGCTGCTGCAGACGGCTTGGAAGCCGCCGCGGAACGGAAAGCAGACGATGTTGACTGTGTCCAAAAAGAACACAGCCAACCGTGACCGCAAAACCTTGATAGACATGTCTCGCAGTGCGGACATGCCGTATCCACGAATGATACTTCAGCATGCTGGTGACCCAAACATGTGATGCAGGTATCGTGCCTGTCAGACTCGAGGACGAGGCGGTCACATCCAAGATTACAGCGGCGAGACATGCCTGGCGACAAGTGCAGAAAGCCGTGAGAAATTTGCTCTTTTAGGAAATTTGCTCTAATAGACACCTTCGGCTCGCCATCGAAACGCCCAGGGGAAATCGTACACACCAGGACGAATCCACTGCTCTACATCGTAGAATCCAGTACATAATCAGGAGATAATGCGCTCAGCATTTCAGCTTAGCTGCAGGTTCTGAAGAACAAAAAGTGACTGAATGGGCACATCATCTTCCTTTTATACCCGTATGTACGGGGTGGAGACTGGCATGCCATGCCATTCGCAAACTTCATTGGCCTTTTAAAAGTACAATCAGAGATGATAGGTTCTCAAGATCAAACCCCATTCTGTCAGTTCGACACAACGTCGTGAGACCGACAGAAAGGGAACCACGCTTTCACCTTTTCCAGCTGAGCTGTTAATAACCTGAAATCTGTGAAAAGGGCTTCAAGAGCAGCAAAATACTGAAACTAAATTAGACAGTACTCCTTAATAGACAAACATGACATGACAAATACTTAATTTCAAGCGTACAAGTACTGTGCCATAATTAAGTGCCCTGGAAATATCTCCAATTAATCAAGTATGCACGAGCGACACTTCAGTTCAATCCAGGGTGTCATGGCTCTGCCTCACTTAGTCATGTTTTTCTTGGTCCTGTGGCAGAGTCATGACAAAGCCTTTTTGTTATGTGTGGAGAGAAACATATTATTGTCCTTTTGACAATAATATGCGTTCTCTCCAGTGTCTCGTCATTGGCCCCACCCCTCTCATTTCCTGTATTGTTTCCCGGCCGTGTCTGATTACCCTCACCTGCCCTGTGTCGTTATCCTTTGTTTGTCTTCCCCTTAAATAGTCCTCTTGTTTCATTGTCTTGTTGCTCGTGTATTACGTTGTGTATGCATGTGCTGCGTTTGATGTCCTCTACCTTGGATTACCTTGCCTGTTTGTGAGACGTCGTGTCGTGTTAGTTTTAGTTTTAGTTTATCTTTGTCCTGTTGTCTTGTGTTCCCCTCGTGGAGAGTTTTTGATTTCAGTTTATATATATATATTAGTCTGGTCTTCGTTACCCCCTCATGGGTTTTTGTTTTGTTCTATTATTTATTAAAGTATTTCTTGTTAACCCCTTCATCACCGCTGTTGCCTGCATTTGGGTTCTTCCTCCCCAACTATCCTGACACCAGGGACTATGGAACAGTTAAACATTAAACACGCACCCTGAAGTGACACATAAATAATTAAAGGTATAAAAGAACAAAGTAGCCCAAGATGAAAGAATTCACTACCCCCTAAATATCATGCCCCATCAGCAATATCCTATTCTAATTTTCAACATGTAAATGTTTCTCTTGCTGCTCTGAAATGTTACTGAGAGACTTGGGAATGGATGAGTTGCATATGATTAATGATATCTTCAGAGATTAAAAAAGCCCACACATTTTTTAATGGAAAATCACAGTTTTACACATTTACCTTGCACATATACAATTCTGCAGGAAAGGTGATCTGACTTTAAATGAGTTAGGACTATATGTATGGATTCATTCAGATATGTTTGGCTTGGTCTGCATTGCTTTCAAGTGTACAGTATACTTCTGCATGAGACTGATAGGAATGAAATGCAAAAATGTATACAGTGGGGTCCAAAAGTAAAAAATTTTACTGAAGCACAAAAATTGATCTGGAACATTACAGACAATGAGGATTACAAACTTAAAGAGGTCCATGCAATCTCAAACGAATGCAACACAAAGAAACTATTTTCATTTGGTCAAACTTTTGCCCCCACTGAATATGACTGCAGGCACAACCTGTCCCTCAAGCATTAGAAACCTACTCAAATATTTATAAAAACAACCTGGTTGACTGCATATATCTGCGGTGCGTTCCAAGATACTTTTTAGATCTGTTACCTTGTGGATGATGCCGGCTCGGTGGTTTGTCTCTGCATGCGCTGCGTACGGCGCAGAAAGTGCTCCCTCATAGAGAGCTGCACCTCAGCGGGGATGTCAGGAGATGTTTGGCTTATTTTAACGGCTGCCTCCAGGAAGCCCATTGATGCCAAAGGATATTTTTCCTTCTCAGTCGCCATAGCGACCTTGGACAGCTGAGGACTCGGCAGAAGAGACGGTAGCTGAAACGAGGGGCAGTCGTCAGTGGCGAGGGCCGCAGAACTTGATTTTTTCCTCCAAGGAACCCAACAGAGCTTCCAGGAGACAAATGTGGAAAGCAAAAGCAGCGCCAAACCACACGCTATTATCACACCGATGGGAAGGCCTGTAGTGATGTCTAAAGTGGAACGGAAGTAATGGGATGCACAAAATGGACAAACAGATGGCCACAACATAGATAAAGACAGAAGGAAAAGTGCATTAGGTCCAAGCAGAGTCAAATGAGTAAAGACCTTATTTTTTACATTATTTTGAAAGATGTAAATGTACATGATCCAGTCCGTTCAGAAGCACTTAATGTTTTTTAATACACAAATGTGAGAACAAAATACAACCAACAGAATATTTACATCTGAATTTAAATATTAAATGAATATCTTAAACAGGAAGTGTTATGGACCAGTGTTGTTAAAGGGACAGTTCACCCAAAAATGATTCATCCAACCTAAACCAAAATATAAATATGATATTGTTATTGTTATTGCTAGCTGTTAGCTAATCGAATTCAACGCAATACAACCACACTGTCATACATTCAACCAACCAGGGGTCAAAATATTCTTTCTGGGTATTAAGAGTGAAAAAAATACAGCAGAGATTTTTAGGTATGCTTATATTACATAAACAGCCAACTGTGAGAAGAGTTGTGTGACAACTAGCCCCAGTCTCTCCACTCTCACTTACAGTGCGTTCACACCGCCGCCGTCGAGAGCGTCAAAGTGGACGGAAGTCATTCATTTTCAATGTGAGCCAGCGGCGTGCAGCGGCGCGGCGCATCTTGGCCATTGAGGGCGTTGAGGAGAGTTGAAATCAGGTCAACTTTATGGTAATGAGCTATGACGCGGTTCGGCGGCAACCAATCGGAACGAAGAAGTCCACCGCTTGAGAGGATTCCAGAGAACGCAGCCCTGTAAACTTTGGTCTACGTCAGAGCGCCAGAGCGTCCACAAATCTTTCTACAGCATTGTTGGCAGGGCGGCCAGAGTGATTTTTTACGCTCTCGGCGGCGGCGGTGTGAACGCACAGGTAGCCATAAAACTTTTCAGTTTACTTACAGCAACCCTGTGTAAATCACAGACTGTTTGTGTCCCTGCATTTGCTAAACCATAAAATGAACTGACATCATGCACACACAATCACACAGCGCAGAAATGACGAAATGTAATTAAAGTTATCGCGGATATGGTGTCACCACAGGGCTATAATCTATTTCCAAGAGAACAATGCTAGCGGAAGACGCTGCAGCCGTATCAAGGGCTCTCACTGAGAAGCATTCCACCCATGAATGACTCTCGTGCGTGTAAGCGGAAGGGAAGCTCAATCTCATTGCTTCACGATTACACAGAATTTGCTTGCGGTTGAACAAATGGATTGAAGAAGCTCCAGGACTGCTGACAAGTACCGTGTAAACATTAATTTCAAATAAGAATGGAGGGGAGAGAGAGAGAAGCTTTATATAGTTTTTGTAGATTATGATGCAATACTGTTAAACAATCTTTTTTTTATTGTTTTACCACAGTTGTTTTTTGCACATTTAAAAAATACAGATTATGTGTTTTCTTCAAATCATAGTATGAATTCTCTCCACCCATGGCTTTGACTGGTCTGATTTATTGGAAATAATGCATGCTATGATCTCCCTAGACTGCCCACAGAAGTGCAGAATGTGTCCTTGCTCAAACGGAATATAAATCTCTACTGACAGTTGGGGCCAGATGTAATTTAGAGTCTTTTGGGACTTTTAGTCTTCATACAGCTCTCATTCATCAAAGCATTTCTTATTAATTGACGGTTTTAAACAAACAACATAATGTAAAGATGATACTCAAAGGTTTAATTCCACAAGGAAGAACAAATTAAATCATGGATGGATTCATTGCTGGAGCTGTTTAAATCTAGTCATGGCATTTCAAACATGTCTGGTGTTTTAAACGTCAGTGTGGTTTATGATACAGCCACATGTAGAAAGTTCAGTATAGACGTTTTTTTTAAACATTAGATGTTAACTTCCGGTCTGTGTTTGTTTATCGGTCTGGCTAGTAGCTAACTATTTATATTTTAATCAATGTATATTATCATAAATTAATATTTTATTGTATAAAATTGTATTAAATAAAACAATTTGTTGAATTTTACTATATGTTCATTTTATTAATGAAACAATTTGTTGAATGGGTCGTGTAACTTTGTCGCATTTAAGTTTAACCAAGTAACAGTTCTTCTGCTGGTACACTCTTAAAAATAAGAGGAAGAACCTTTTTGGTCTAAATGGTTCTATAAAGAACCTTTAACATCCAAAGAACCTTTCTGTTTCAAAAAAGGTTATTTTTGGTGAAAAAAGGTTCTTCAGATTATAAAAAGGTAAGAAAGAGATGGTTCTTTAAAGAACATTTGACTGAATGGTTCTTTGTGTAACCAAAAATGGTACTCCTATGGAAGCTTTGCGGATGTGCACCGGAAGTTAAAGGGACAGTTCACCCAAAAATGAAAATTCTGTCATCGTTTACTCACCCCCAAGTTGTTCCAAACCTGTATACATTTTTTCTGATGTTCTGTTGAACACAAAGAGAGATATTTGGAAGAATATTAGCAATTTTCAGTTCTGGGATGACATTCACTACCATAGTAAAAAAATGTGTGTATCATTTTTTTGTTCTGTTGTTCTGTCCTACTATGGTTGTCAATCACTCAGAACTGAAAATTGCTAACATTCTTCCAAATATCTTTCTCTGTGTTCATCAGAACAAAGAAATGTATATAGATTTGAAACAACTCGAGGGTGAGTAAATGATTCAGAATTTAAATTTTTGGGTGAACTATCCCTTTAAATTTGGGCCACAAAAGTGTGCAGTAACATTTGTTTATGTTGTTGCTTCGAAACCGTCTATACTACCTCCAGAAATGAGTATCAGTACCATCAATAAAGTATGTGCTTTTCTAAAGTTTTTAATAGTTTTCTATACCAAAAGCTGTTTTTTTGCTGAACGTCCATTTTTTACGTGAATAAGCTGTCAAGGGCTCCAAATTCTGTAAACTGCTTTCTCTGAAGTGTCCGTTTGAAAGGCTCAGGGTTTATCCTGGATGAGTATGAAATTTCGCCCTGCCATAGCTTGTGTTTTATCATCTGAAATGATCCAGCAACAAATGTGTCTGTGTGTGTTGACGTTTGATCCATATTAAGATCGGTTAACACTCACAGCTGGACAGTGCTGATAATGTCAAGCTGATAAGGAGGAGGGATTAATCAATTTAATTGTATTTATTATTACACGTCAGAAAATGTGTCGCATATACAGCGCCAAATTTTACTCCAAACATATCCAATGTGAATGTTTATGATACTGTATGTACAGTGAGCTTACTGGACACGTATTATGATTTGTCTACGAGCAGCATAAAGTCAGGAGCAATAAGACGTGCAGCAGTGAAGCAGCGTGAACACAGGGGTTGTCTTCCACCCAGTGATATATGGGTAATTAATCCAAACTGTGTGACACTGTGACTCCCCGTAGACCTGGTTGCAAACCAGCATGATATTCGGCACAGCGCCAGTTATAATACTCAGTTAATGAGCCGTGCACATAATGGTTCACAAATGCAATCAGTCAATCAACAGGAACTTCTCAGGGCAGAAATCGGTCTTTTAGTTTAAGGCTATTTATATAAGTTTAGATGAAAGAGAGCAAGTTTCCACATAGTATTCTGGTAATTGAAATATTTATGGCTGATTAGATAATATGCATATAATAATGTGCTGGTATTTATTTTGCCATTTGCTACCTACTACCAACAGCGTGACATTTAAAGCAATACTTCACCCCTAAAAAAACAATTCTGTCATCATTTACTTATTTCAAACACGTATGACTTTCTTTTGCAGAACACAAAATAAGATATTTTGAAGAATGTTTTCTCCATCCTCCTGACGCGCACGTTTGCTTTCAGTGCAGAGAATGACAAGTTCTGAAAGTCTGCGCCGTGCTTGCTATATCCTGTGATTTTGGTTATGTTACTTCATTATTTTTTTAAGTATCATGCAGTGCAAAGTTCTGCCTAAGTACCGAACTATGTGCATTTTCAGACAAAGTGTTAATTCATATTTATATGCCCAAACATTCAGTAAGTGACAAATGTTTGGAAACAGTGTACACATTCATTTGCGAGTCATCTGCGGGTGCGTGCGGAACGTGCTGCTTGTCTTTACCGGTCTCCCAGCACAGAAGACGCGGAGAGACGCGATCCTGCGCTGGGTCATAGCCAGACCTCGCGCTTATATGTGCCGGGGATTTCGGTACCCAAACCTAAAAATGTCCCATTTCTTTTCATCATCAATAATATTTTTAGCGCCGCAGTGCGTGCCCTTCTGCTACGCCACTGCCCATACAACCAAAATGGCATGATCCCCATTGCATAACACCTCTGAGAAGATTCGACTGTGAGATTGTTAGTCGAATCAGGCTCCTCCTATCGAAGCATTGAATCTTCAACTATTCGGGGTCACCCGACACAATGTTCATTTTTTGGTAAACTATCCCTTTAAATGGCCATCATCCCAAAAACCTAAAATAATGATCAAATAAATAAAGACGGCTCCAGCATTTCATGCATAATACATTCATTTCACACCTGCATTCCAACTTATAGCGTCTCTTGGCGCTTTGTGAAATTTCCAGCCAAGTGCTGCAGGAGCAGACAGGAGAACATTCTGTCCTATGAGATAGCACATGAAAGGAGGATGGGAGCTGTTAATTTCCCCTCCCCTCCTCAGGCACAGGGTTCAACAGGGTTGGGCCGTGGCTGGAGCGTACGATTAATATCAGGAGGCCTACAAATTCAATTAAGACTTGTTTTGAAACTGAGTCACGGCGCAAACAGGAGCCCGAGGGTTTTCCCTTCAAACGTCTTCGAATGTAACCTGGTTGCCATAGAAACCAAGCCATAAGACGCAACATGTGCCCTGTCAGCTCTCATCATCTAATCCCCGGCAAAAACAAAGAGCTTTGTTGTGCGCACAAAGGACATTAAGAGCGCGGACATAAAATGTGAAGCCATAAACAACCATTACAGAAGGGTCACGTGAAGCCAAGTAAGGATTGCTTGTCTTGATATGGCTCAGATGTTCAGCATTATTGGTCACGGTTTGATCCCAAGGAGCACACACACACACGCACGCACGCACACTATACAAATGTATAGATTGAATGCACTGCAAGTCACTTTGTTTGTCAAATGCAAAATGTAATCTAAAAAGTAAAATATCCATTCCAGTCTATTAATTCATTACATTTACTATAGTAACATTACCTAATTTTCCCACATACAAAGTGTGATCACAAAGAAATACAGTAACACTGTGTGCTAACTCAGCGGCCCTCAATTATTCTCTCCATCCCTCACCCACACATATCTGTGGTGGCTGATATTTTCAGGACAATTGGAGGCACGTTGATAAGAACTGGCTTCACAATGAGTGGCCACCATTAGGGAGAGCGCAGAGGTGTTGTCATATCATGCCTTTGAATGAAATCTCCGTTCCCATGTGAACGCTAAAGAACATTGATTGCGGATGTATGGCAAAAATCATGGTGAGAAATTTGAAAAGGAAATGTGGAGCTAACTTCAAAGACCATATTGGATGAATTCAGCAAGTATCATTGGCTCAGAAATGCACTGCAGGACTGAGACCTTGATTGGTTCTATCTCCTGAGGATGTATGCAAATATAACCTCAGAAGATCCAGCCGCTGAGAGAACTAAACCTTGCTGTGTTTCTCAGGTCGAGATCAATTATACGGGCTTAAATAAATCAATGTGACAGCTCTATAAAGAGCACTCTGTGACTTTCAGCAACAGCACAATTTTACGAGTATATAAGAAAAATGGAGCCAATTTTAAATTGCGTGTATGAGCTAAGCCAAACATTGGGCCACAATGCATTAAAAACAGTAGCGGTTTTCGGCACGGGCGAACCAGGCAGTCGCCCGGGGCGGCATTTTTTCATGATACATGGGGGGCGGCATGAGCAGAAGCGAAGCGGTTTTCTATTATCTATCATTTCACTGTGTGGGGAATTGGCCAATTGGCGCCCCTGCTTGCTGAGAAGGTGCCGTGCACAGAAGCTGTGTGAAATGGCTAATAAAAATAGGTAGTACAAAACGATTATGTGGTCACCATTAGAGTGTTTTCACGACGCGTCATCAATCAATACTGCTGACTCGTGAGTGAAGTTCAGAGTAGAAAATAATTAATTATACTGCACGTGATGTTACAGCACATGGCTATAGCGATTCTGGGGTGTGATCGACTTGCATTAAAGAGCTTTATTTTCACAGTTATTTCTAAAGAAGAATCATTTTGTTCTCCAGCAAAATCTGCGATTTCCATTAGGTTCAATAGCAGTGCTTACTTTCAATGCCTCCAACATGGCCGACTTCCGGATTGATGACGCGTCGTGAAAACACTCCATTGGTTTAGTCTTGACTTCTGGTTGTGTTGGGGGGATGGGAAATCTGTTGATTGTCGAGTGCCAAATAAACACAGAGATGAACAGGAAAAGGTCAAAGCCATCAGGTGCCCAATTTAGAAAAAAAAGAAGAAGAGGAGAAACGAGCAAAAGATAAAGGTATGCAACTGTGTTCTCTCTGTATGATTATTACGGTATCAATGTCATGAATGAAGGGCTAGTGGTATAACTCTTAAGTTTGTGTTTATTTTTGGCATATTTATGTATATAGTGTATATTTATTTAAGTTCTGATAACTTATATGATCATATTTTGTGCAAAATTGTGTTCATTGTCTTTTGGCAATGTTGGACGTGGAGATTGTGCACCTTAAAAAGTGTGTTTCCTGTTGTAATTGCAATAGTTAAATAACTGGATTGTCTTAAGTGTGTTTTTCAAATGTTCTAATGAAGGATTTGTGAAATTGAGAAATATAATTTTCACTTATGTTGTTATAATAAAATATAACTGTTGCAGAATTTTGTGGGGGTTTTTTGGGGGGGCGCTCGAAGGGGGTCTCGCCCAGGGTGTAATTCAATGTAGAACCGCCACTGATTAAAAATACAATACAACGTAAATGTATACTGCTGTATCATCCAGAATCAAAGTTAAAAGAAGAGGACGTGACTGTGGTCTCAGGGTCATTTCTCCTGGTTTCTTGTGTAAACCACAGCGCATAATGCAGCATGAAGCCCTGGGCTTTAAAGAGGAGATTTTCTTCTCGTTTCTGCACGGGGAAACATATTGGCTCTGTGAATAAATCTCCATGCCACATCCGGGCCATTTTTAGATTTCTGTATTTCATAGCTCCTTCACTGCAATCTCCAATCCCCTAATTCCCTGATTCTCAGAACGCTGAAGCAACAGCAAACAAAGCCAGGGTTCTCAAACTGAAGACCACTGGGACCAATACAGAATTCATGTGCTAGGACTTAGAGAGATAAACAGCCTCTTATAGAGCTTCAGGCATATATTCACTGTAATAACGTCAGATGCACATATGGACTTATGTGTTCTTAGGCGTGACATCTTACTATTTTCCTGAATTCCCAGAAGATAGAAATGATTTTTTTCCGGGCGAAATTGTTCTGAGGAACATCCTGCTAGGTTTGTACGCTACTGTGAGACTTTGATGTAAACCCAAGGGTGTTAGGGGAAAACTGAGAGCCTATTTAAAATATAATCAAAACATTTCAAGTCTCAGAATACCATAGACACGGATTCTTTAAAGGTACTGATGATAATATAAATAAAAAAGAAACTGCTAGATGTCTATGAAAACGTATGTAAAGAGAAGGCAAATAGACATACTGCACATGCAGTCAGAATCATTCAATTCTAAACACACAACGTCTGTGAAAATCAGGCTGAAGTCTCAAAATGTTATTCTGAGATAACAAGCTGTAAAGTTACATTAATTTCACTATGATTTCAATCTTTGACATGGTCTTACTCAGTCAATATAAAAAAGGAAACTGTTGTATTTTCACAGAATGTTCTTTACATTATGATGATTGTATGTAGAAAACACTAAGTAACAAAAAAAGCACTTTAGCTGGGTTTTCACATCCCTGAATAAAGAAATCCCAGAATCAAAGATTTGTCCTTCAATAAAATATGTTTCCTTCAAGCACTGTGCATTATAAAACATACATGTAGACATCCTTTTTTATAATATTTAAAGGGATAGCTCTCCCAAAAAATGAAAATTCTGTCAGCATTTATTCACCCTCAAGTCATTCAAAACCTGTATGACTTTCTTTCTTCTGCTGAACACAAAATATTATATTTTGAGAAATGTCCCAGCGGTTTTGCATCCATACAATGGAAGTCAATAGGATCCAGG
The DNA here is from genome assembly GCF_024868665.1 of Triplophysa rosa. Lineage (NCBI taxonomy): Eukaryota > Metazoa > Chordata > Actinopteri > Cypriniformes > Nemacheilidae > Triplophysa > Triplophysa rosa. The sequence continues at coordinate 9,285,972 of NC_079910.1, read as the reverse complement.
ACTGTTTGGTTCCCAACGCTTTTCAAAATATCTTCTTTTGTGCTTTGCCAAAGAAAGTCATACAGGTTTGGAATGACATGAGGGTGAATAGATGATTAAAGAATATTAATTTGGGGGTGAACTATCCCTTTAAGCAAAAAATTTTTGTGAACAGAAATAGTACAAAATATGAATGTGTGCCTCATGTTCCTCTCGGTTCTAATGATAATTACTTATAACTAGAGCGATCACTAATCACTGGCATTGAGATTAGTCCACTCAAGACCAAAATAATCACCTTTAAAAAGTCACCAAAGTAATAATAGGTTAAATAAGGTCACATCTTTTCTTGGACTAAAAAATGACCAAAAATGACAAAACATAGCTACATGCTAAACAGTTTTTTTGGGCTGTCGGCTTTTAGTCATGATGATTGCAATTTCTCCCCAGTGCCTGCTGTGTGCACATAAAAGTGTTACCACAACTTGATAAGTCATTTGAATGTCAAATGTCTGCTTCAGCCAAAGCAAAACTGCGATAATACTAACAGTGCCCATGGTGTGCTCACTGTGCTGCTTTTTCAATTCAGAACAGGCATTGACTTCTTGCAATGTCTTTGGTAAAACACCTAACAACGAGAACAGCAAGCAAATTGCTTTTTGCACTGAAGCCAAAACAAGCATTGTTTCAAATTCATGAGCAAAAAAGACACCCAGATGTATACAAATTCCTAATGATATAGAGCTTGTCAATCAAGCTATCACCATGCAAAATATAGAATGCAATTATATTCTGTATAATTTGTGTGTGTGTGTTGTGTTTTGTTATTCACAGAATATCTCAGTGACAGTTTTTTAAAGTGAGAAATAATTCATACTTTTTAAGAAATAGTTAAAAAATAAAAATCATTAATTTAGTAACCCATCCTATCGGTCATGTGAACCATACAGTATGATATAAAGTGAAACACAGTGTCCAGATATCTTCTATAGCCCTACGGCAAACCCATGTAATCTGTTTGACCCCTACCTGGACGCCTGGCTCACTATTTTAGCAGCAGACTATGCACAAACACACACTATTCAATTTAGGCTCCTTCCTGCTCCCGGTCTGGATTTGACACAGCGTGATTGTCTGAAGTGTTTATCCATTTGAATCTACCACATAGACCTCTCTGCAGAAACGCTGAAGCTATGCTCCTTCACATGCACTTTCTGTTATTACAAACACACCATGACTGCTCATTCCAGAAGCAACGCAAGTGTGAAACGGCAGGGTCTCCTTTGATGAGTTAAACTAGAGGTTATTTTGCATCATAACAAAATCAAATAGCATGATCAGGTATTGGGTTTGGTCACGGTGCATGATTAGAATCCTAAAAAGTAGTTTGTTCATATAAGTAGTCTTAACACCTTTATATAGGTGCTTCACTAAACATTCGTTCTGTCAGGACCACTGTCGTCAAATATTTAAACAAAGCAATATTTAAGGTTGGCGGAATGAGACTGTTCTGCGGGAGCACAGAAATACACGTCCCCCCACCTGGGGAACCAGAACAGTTCATGATGCGTAACAGGATTAAATTAAAATGATCTGACAGATACAGGCAGATATTGTCATGTATTGTTTCATGTAAAGCTGCTTTGAAACAATGCAACAAAGTTGATGTGTCTTGTCTGACCTCAACATATCTCAGTACCGGATGAAACTGGGTCTTTGAATTCAAATATTTGTCTATGCTAAAACATATTTTAGGATTTCTAATCAGGCATTAAATAGAACACCTAAAAAAAGCTGTTTAGCCAAAGACATCATTTAGAAATCCAAAACGGTTATGAGACCGGAAATTAAACTACTAATAACTATTAATGCATTTTAATGTAATTCTGATAAAGCTTTTGTTCCTGGTTTGATGTTGTTTTAAATCAAGTTAAGATATCTTACTACAAAACAAACCAAAGTGATCTTTAATCTCTAGAGATGCTCTTTCTGTCTCCTGTGTCTGCTATGAGCTGTTGTGTTTGTTTCTGGCATACTACCAAAGGCAGTAAAGCAGGCGTTCTGCTGAGAATGCTACACTCATTTATCCTAATATCAACACTTGCTATTGCACATTATTCCCTCACTGAGAATAAAATAAAACTGTTGCAGAGTAAGCCAGGGAACGTAAAAAATCTACACTTTAATCCTCAAATATAAAGCTAATGGGTTACACTGCGGTTTATGCTACATCTTTATTCCAGGTCTCTGCATACATTTACATTTAAAGCAAGCAGAAAATTAATTATGATGAAAATTTATTCCTGGTTGATATGAAAAATAAAAATCATTTTATTTTTAGAACTTATATTATAAAACACCCACTTGAGCTTTTATATGAGCACAAAACACACTAATTTGAAAAACAGACAAGCTGGAATAGGGAAGAAATCAAAGTTTTATAAAACATCAACATTCAATTTTATGCATTGATTTATTGGCCATATGCAGAGCAGTCTCATTGATAACATTGATAAAATGATGCTCAGGTGACATATTACTTAAAATATGGAAGAATTTTGTTATGAAATATCCAAAAATCACTTGCACAGTGTGATATATTTCATGCAGTTGTGTACTTACATTATCCCAAATGTTCCCAAGGATGTGCAAATCCAGAGAAATTCCTATTTAAAATAATGGCCTGTCCCTTGTCTCCCTTGTATTTGTCGCATATCAGTGACTTAATATCCGGTGCTCCGCACTACCCTCAGTTTCCAGTTGTAGAAACTACGGCAATACGCAAATGCGGAAGTGGTTATACAGCATCTGGGATGCAGCATCTGTTGTTCTGTTATTATGGATCACGATTACTCTTTGGCAAGTATAGGAAACCCAAAAATGTGTAAACATAGGCCAAATGAGGCAAGCAGGCTTACGGACAAACGAAGAAATAAAACAAGGATTAATATCGGCGTGGCGTTTTCTAAATGGAGAGAGCTTCGCGACCAACTTGGACTCGACAGAGACTCCGCTCTCGCATGTGTTTTAATAGACAGCAAATCATGCACAGATTATTTGAATAGTTATGAATGCAGTTACCCTATGAAATACAGTATATGTCGCACAACCTTGTGTAAAAAAGGCCATAAACTCATTCCAGCGTACTTCTAAGTAATAATATAAAAACAAAAAAGAAAAATGTATTACTTTAACTCAACAAAAAAGCATAATTAAGTCTTCAGAAGTTATACAACTGCTTATACTTAAAAAAAGTAAAAGACTTTTAATTTTGACATTATTTTGTCTAATTCAAACCTCAGATGGTTTACTTTGCTCTTCGGAACCAACTTTAAATATGCAAATATACGAATAAAACAAGTTTTATTATTATTTTATAATAAATTATATATTATATTTATTATTATTTTGTGTTCTTTTGAAGCTTAAGTAGAGGGACACCATCTAGTCCCATTGTAACCAGAAAACCTAAAAAAATCTGTGTTTTGCCTTAAAAAACAAAATAAATCCATCCAGGGTTTAAAAGACACAAGGGAAAGTAAATGATGGCAAAATTACTATTTTTGGATTGACTTTTACAGTGTTTTGTTATTTGTAAATTATTGAATGAAAACTGCTGCTTGGCTATTCTGTAATACAATTATGTATACTGTATATAATAATAATATTAAGCCTATATATAAATAAATGAATTGCTTCATGTTGGGTTTGATGACCAAAACAGTTAATTTTGCAGCAGAGTGACATTTGAAGATTGCTTATATGGTTTCAGAGTGACATTTTGGTGGTGATATAGACTCAACAATCAATTATTGTCTTCTGTCCAAAATGGTATTATCACATGTATGTGACACATGGAAAGAAGTTAAACTCAAATCTGGGTTTGTTATACTTATTTTTAACTGAACAGATTCAGGTGTGCCAATTAAATATATGAGATGGCAATAAAAGAGCTGCTGTCTGTCCCCCACCATCCACTGCAGCATTTACAATCTCCTTAATTACTGACCCCATCACACATATCTTCCTATTACACATACTGTGGACTTTAATTGGTTCTATCAGGAGGGATGTATACCTGATTTATAGAGATTTCATTGAGTGCAGAAACATTTCATAAGATGGAGGGAATATTGAGGCGCATTCTGTCAGATGCCACGCTGTGATTGGAAACAGTCTACGAGCATGTGCAGGTTTATGACATGGAAAAGGTGATAAAAGTTTTGTGGAATTTGGCACATATATCCTTCGCTTGTTTATGGCTGCTTTCATTTCAACGGGTTTCACTGTTAATTGAATGGCTCATTTCTAACCTGTAAAATCACAGTTTAATGTATGTACAATTTTACAACAGCTGATGAATAAGAAGCTCTAGTTGTTCACGTAATAGAAAGCCAGTTGTTGTGTATGATATTCTACAATACATAATGTAATATCTGTGCTTTTCACAACCCTTCCTGTCAAAAATGTCTAAGTGCATTAGTCACGTCCAACAAACCTCAGGCCTTCTGCAGATCAGTGCTCATCTGAAGGTCAGATGGCCAGTCACTGCCAATTTGAACCTCTGCACGTATAAAATTTACAATAATGCCTTTTCAAATCGCTGACACAGCATATTTGGTGGTGATTTGGGGTCTTGATTCCCTCTGGCCTTTGGCCTGTGACATGAAATAAACACCTTGTCAGCCCAAGCGAGACGCATCACTTCACTGATCCTGGGCTTGACAGCACCATGACAGTGGGAGTCACGGGCTGTTCAGCATAACATCGTACCGCATTAGGCCTGACAAAAAGAGGGAGTGCAGTCTGTTTTGCACATATTCACCACAAGCAGACAAGGAAAATAAATCATGTTCACGTTAAGAGTAGGTCCAAGTAGGTCACGAGCATTGATTTCTTCAATGCTTTGTGCTTTACTTTTCCTTGACCATCTAATGACTGATCTGCTGATATTGATCTGCCGGGCACATATGTGGATATGTGCTTATTGGCTACATGATGTTCATCACATGGGAAAAGAGTTATGAGCCTCAGACGATCTGAAATATTGTGGTTTTACCCATTAAGAGAATTACCCATTAATATATCATGAGATATTAATACTGCATGGGAAAAATTATTGACTGGCATATTATTGTCACAGGATGGCTGCATAAAACACAAAAAGGTATTTAATAATAATCCACAAGAGCGAGAACCAAGGAACAAAAGCAGACAGAGAACTAAGGAACAGCTGCAGGCTTAAATAATCAGGTAAAACAGAATCAGGTGAGGGACTAATTAACTAATAATGAACACAGAAGACAAAACCGAACTGAAGATAACTGTGACAAGTATACTCACATACATATACATTTTATACGTATATACATATAAAATTGCTATATATATATAGCACATTCAGGTTGCGGTAACTGGTGAAGCTTTTACAACGCTATGCGGTTTTATCACTGTAATATTTTTGGATAGCAAGCAGTAGGGTAGAAAATATAACTAAACTTACCACACATTGAAAAACGGAGAGGGAGTTTTAAGTAAGGCTGTGCAAAAATATCAATACATGTAACTATCGCAATATTTTTTTTCCCGATAGTGTATCGATAGTACGGAGCCCGTCTGGTCACCCCTCGGAGAAAAAAAACAAGACCCGCAAATCCGTGGCCACAGTTTTGTAATTCGTTCCCTCAGTTTAAAAATCCGTACTCACAGATTCTAAAACTGTTCCCACAGTTTACAAAACCGTGCTCTCGGATTAATAGACTGTACCCACGAGTTTACAATCCGTGCTCTCGGTTTTGTAAACCGTCCCCTCAGTTTTTGAAATCTGCACCCACAAATTCATAATCTGTGCCCCCGCTTTCGCAATCCGTTCGCACAGTTTTGCAAACTGTAGCCTACTCGCGGAATTGAAGCCTCTGTCTGTCAACAGAACAAGCTCCTACAGGAACATTAACGAATATTGTATACTGTTTTATTTTAGATTATATTATAAATTGTCTTAATGTGTTTACACACGAGCGCATGGCGCATATAAAGCATGCGTTCATTGCCGCGTTTCACTGGTATAAAGTTGGTTTGACATTAAACTTTCGATATTCGTGAATTTAGGGACCATCTCTAAAGTTACATACACATTAAAATACCTTTTTCCAATTTAAAAAGCATTTAAAGGGAATGTTTTATAGCCACAAAACTAACTGTACAGTGTTCATGTGTGTATCAGCTATTATGCACAACTTTTAGATTATTGAGTATTAAAATAAACCATCAAATCATATGCACGTATTCCTATACGTATATTGAGCTTTAAATAATGGTATATTTGTGCATGAGACCATTATACACATAGGAATGTTTGCATGTGATTTTGACGTTTGTGCATTCTATCTGACACACACATGAACACTTTACACTTAGTCAGGGAATTCATTCCCTTTAAATGCTATTCAGATTTAAAATTTGTATATTTATGTATGAACCCATACAGCAGTGAAACACATAGGAATATTTGCATTTGATTTAACGGTTTATTATAATAAATATAAATAATCTAAAAGGTGTGCATTCTATCTGAACGAATTACAAAACTGTGGCCACGGATTTGCGGGTCTTGTTTTTTTTCTCCGACGGGTGACCAGACGGGCTCCGCACGATAGTGATACCTCTACTATCGATAATTTTTTTAAATCATGTTATATACATACGGTCAAAAGTAAGTAAGTGGAAGCGAGCATATCGAAAATTATAAGAATGCTTCGAACTCTCAGAGCTGATGTGTGAGTGTGCTTTGGTTTTAAAAATAAGGCATGAGTTATATAAAATAATGCTGTTTGTAAGCTTCGCAAGTCATGACCCACCTAGTCACTTGGCTACTGCAGTGTAGGGTTGTCACGGTACCATAAACATGTCTTACGATACTATACTAGCTGAAGTATCTCGATACCAAGTAGTATCACGATGCTGTGCCATATAAATCAAATCTATACAAAAGCACAGATTTAGATTAAACATTTTCTATTTACTATAGTAAACTGTATTATACTTTGCACTAGAATATGTTGTTGTATTAACTGTAGTAATTGGATAAATTGTAGCAAATACATTTACATTTAGTCATTTGTAAATACTATAAATACTGTAGTATACTTAAATATTTACTATAATAAGACTCAAAAACACTAGTATCTATGAGTTTTAGTAGTTTACTGTAGTAAATACTAAAGTACACTAGATCATTTTTCACGTAGGAACTAATTCAAATGTTGGACAAATTTAATTGATACAGCAGTCTTTATAAAAGGAAATATTAGGCTTACTTTAAATGCAGAACTAAAACGGCTAGTAGGTGGCGTCAATTTTCCACTGAGTTAGTGAATCATTTAACCAACTCGTTCAAATCGCCAATTTGAATCATTAACTCGCCCGAGACATTCAAAACACACATTCATTTAGGAGATAAACACCGCAAAAAGGCAGATGTAAGTGTTCAAATAAATATTAATGCACATATGCAACATTAACTACGGTACTACGATACTACCGTTTCAAAAATAGCGAGGCATCGCGGGTATTTGGAAGCTTTAGCATCGCGATGCTACCGTAGCACCTGTACACCGTGCAACCCTACTGCAGTGCATTAGACAAGAAGCTTATTCCAAAAATGAACAATGACATTTATTGTGCTTTCACGGATGTGACACCAGCGCATTTAAAGGACGGATGAAGCAGGGGTGTTATACTGCCCATGTTCATTGTTTTAACTGTAATGCACCACAACAGCCAAGTGACTTGCGTGAGCCACCTTATTCCCCTCTGATACCCACTTGAGGGGCGCAACCCACAGTTTGAGAACCCAAACCTCTGATCTAAAGGTCCATGCATCGCACATCATGGCCACTCTGCAGAGGTAAGGGATGTTTTTACACTGATCCTTACAGAAAACCCCAGGTGGTGCACAGCATGTTGTATTTCTAGCTCTACTTTTTACATTTTCTATTTAAAGTATTGCAATATATCGCAAATGTGTATCGTATCGAAATACATAGCAATATATTGTATCGTGACCCATCTATCGTGATATGTATCGTATCGGGAGGCACTTGCCAATACACAGCCCTAGTTTTAAGTGAGCTTGAATGTTTATGTGAGCTTTAGGTGTTAGAAAATATTAACCATTGTATTCAAACAATAAAAGTTTATAGAAAGCAATGACTCGTAATGACCAACATGTGTACCAACATGTTTGTGCCCTTGTGTAATCATAAGTAATCTATTCCAGTCCACAGCATTCTACTAATTTCACAGAAGCACTAAAGAAAACGGTTCAAATTAGTATGAATCTCTTATCGAGTTTTACTAGACTGAATGATGCCATTTTCAATAATTGTCCACTCAAGAATGAAGACTTGTTCTTATGTCTTGAGGTGTTTTACGCTCGTAAGACTGACTGCACCTCTAACAGTTCTCCAGGGAGAGCAGATACACTCAAAGCACGTCTTTCACCTCACCACTCACATTTGCCACCTGCCAGTACACATTTTATAAGCTACAGTACAAACATGTCTCACTAGGTTCACTCAGCCAGCTGTTGTAGGGAACTTTTAACAGTTTTGTTCACTGGTGACATATTAATGTGAGCCCTAAAGCATCTTGCAGGGCCAGAGCCAAAGGGGAACCTGCCTCTCAGCACCTTCAGTGTATGTTTAATGTTGTTGAGGGAAAGTACAGTTAAGGGCCAGGCGAATTGCGCTTTCGTTCTGCGTTTGGGGGTAAAACGAAGCTCGAATATGTTGACATGATTTTTAGATAGAAAATGAATAGATTTCATGATTATGTCACAAATTCCTAGTATAGTATAATAAAATAAAATATAATATTTTATATACAGTAAATATATATATATATATATATATATATATAAATACCAAGCAAACTTAAGAAAGTCTTTGTGTCATTGCGTAAAAAAATTTTTTTCTCTGCATATTTTCTCTGCATCTGAAGAAAAAAATAGAATTTAAAAAAGAAAGATGATAACAATTTCATGTTTTACTATGAAAGAGATTTATTTCAAAAATTATTCAGAATATGGTGGAAAAAGCCCTAAGAGAAAGAGTGTCAATAAGACAAGAATAGAAAGCAAGAAAAAAGATACCAAGAAAAAAAGACTCTAACCAGACCGATCAACCCCCATCATGTCAATGATGACTGCGTTAATCACATGATCTCTCCTCTCTGACCGCTAAGCATCTGCGCCCACTGCAGATCAAATGGACCTCATGTAAGTGGGTAAGTGTCACTACAAACATGCAGCAGCCGTGATGTGCAGCTCCGCACTGTACCAGTATCAGTACCTAAAACACTTTCTGCTCCATGCATAATGCAACACCATTGATTTATGATAGTGCTGTATATTCGGCAGGCGATAGAGCCAAAGTTTGCTCACTTTGACTGCACTGCTACACTGCTGTGGCAAGACTCTTTCTCTCTATGGAACGAGGGTGTGACAGTACCGGCGAGAGCCAACGCTGTGCTCCACAGATGGAGTGACATATTTACGTGTGTCTCCAGCAGGGCGAGATATTGAGACTGCCCCAGCTGATGGCGCTTTGAAAATGTGAGCTTTATCGAAGCCGACACCTACCGCACGAGCTGATCTTCAACTCAATGTGACGCCAAGTTACCTCGCAAGGATTACGCAGCAGGTAAGATAGTATCACTGGTGTGGCAGGGATGAGACCTTACACACCCCGCAGTCATGATTGCTCACTTAACACACAAAACAAACAAACAAAGTGAGACTTGTCAAAGTCACTGTGTGGCTCTGAGCGCAATTCACATGCCAGAATACAAGATCAGCACATACATACTGTTCCGTACTGCACTGTAAAAGTCCTAAACGAAAACAAAACAACAAGAAAAGAAGAAACAAACAAGAGGGGCACAAAAACCGCTTTGATAAAATATTCACAAAGCCTTTTTGAAAGGGCAGGGGATAAAAAACATTAACCTATAATCCAGTGCCACTCAGCGGTCATCTGTTTTCAAAGTGCTCAGCCATGGAGACGGATGGAGAGATAAAACAAAAGCAATAAAGAGATCATGAGAGCTGTCGCTGGAGCGACCGCATCCCTCCTTTGATGTAGTGGACACACGCTGCACACACGTGCACATCGGCGCGCACACAAACAGGCACAAAATTTGAGCAAATTTGCATATAGTTCAGGTATAGTTGCAAAAATCCCGAGCACGTGCTTGCCTTTTTCTTCACAGCTATAACACTAATTCTCTTTGTCACAACATGCGCATGCAACCTGTTTCTCCATCAACCCATTGATGCACAAATCCATTCAAAATATTTCCCAGTACACACGCTATTCAAAGAAATGACATTCACTAAACTCCTCCAAAAAATTGTGTAACACTTAAATACTCACCAGCACTTGTCTCTCTCTTACACTTTAAATCTTCTCACTCTCTCCTTGATCCCTGCGATGCAAACACGCGGCAGCGCCCAGGCAGAATGCGCCTCCACAGCGCTTAAGAATCCCGTTTCTATGGCAGTGAGAGCAAGCCAGTGAGCAATATACAGCACAAGGCTGGGGCAGATACCTCATTGAGATCTACACACACTTACAAACACTGCACGCTCTCATTTTCCCTGTGGTGTCAAACCTCACAGCGCAATACACAACACACAGGGCATGGACCTCTCCGCCACATGGGCAGTTATACAGGAGAGATACAACTGAGAAACAGCTGTGATCTTATGCCAGACTAACTGGAATAACAAATGAGCGGAGCTGCATAAGTTTGACGCATGCATGTTAATGCAGGTTACTTCATGAATATCAAACATGTTTAATCAATGGATGAAGCACCAAAGGCGTATTCTCTTTATTTAGAGAATTTGCCAATGGATTAAAAAGGAGACAAATAAGCCTGCGGTTCCGACCGACCGGTTACAGACAGAAGAAGCGAAGACATGTGATTTGATGTCTCTGGGTGTATTGCCCTATAGCCTCTGCTGCGGGTTCAAACGCATACTGCAGTGCTGCCTTCACCCAAGCTGGAGAGATAGCGGGTCCCTCCTGCTTCCTCTGTTTAGATCTCCATCATGCTATCAGCTGCATTCAGCAGAGCACTGAATGGTGAAAGCAGTCAAACGCTGGGACCGTTTTCCTCCTGCCGTTATCTTCTCTGCCAGTGGCAATACCTGATGTTTCTTAAACTGGAACCATTACAGCTCTGATGAACAACAACCATTTTGATCCAAATAATATATGCAACACTACACATGAGCCCCGGAGTGATTTCAGCAGCACGTTTGTGTTCAATTGCATTTTATAGGCAACAACAAATTGATTTCCCTTAATTTGTGGCTTAATTTAGTTCGGAGACGGTGCACTAAAACAAACAACAAATTGAGACTTGCTTAAATCTCCCGTTTCTGTGCTTTTGTTTATCCCTGAGAGATTTTAAGAAGCTCATAGGTGTCTCCTCTAGAGTTTTAAATTGGTTCTCAACATCTCCAGCTGTGCTCAGGTTTACCAGAACACCAAAGTGTTTATTCAAAAGTCAGACATTTTAATATAAACTCAAATATTTCTATTTTTTTATTTGTTTTATCTAAGCTGTGCTGTGCACATTTATTTTAGCTCTATGCTACACTGTCTCATTTGTTTGCTTTTGTATTCCTCCTTAGAAATTTTACAGAGAAAACAACAAACTGATACTTAGCATAATTGAGAACTTCAATCTCTTGTGCAACATCTGAGCAATACAATTTTCCTCTAGAAGAGTTCTTGAGAATACCATTATGTTCTTCCATATTTTAACAATTTATATGTAAAGAAACTAAATCTCTGAAACAGCATATCTATTCAAACAAACACGCACGCTCGCACACAGGCACATGCACAAACACACATACTGTACTAAATCAAATACTTGACAATAGTGGTGCATGATATATTATCGGCCATATCGGTGTCGGCCATTTTGAACGTTATCGAAAAAAGAACTAAACTTTACCTTGCTTTCTGCAGTTAATGTTTTAAAATAAAAGCAGTTGTCCACTTTTTGCCTTTTGTTTCAGGCTCAGAAAATTTTATAATAATTTTTTTGATACTATATCGGCCAATATATTGGTTATCGGCTTCTAATGTTATCAGTTATCGGTCAAAATGTACATATCGGTGCATCCCTACTTGACAAATAAAGGTTGTCACTTTGTTATATACCTGTATTTACATCACATAGCTGAATTCCTATAGATGACAAAAGCAGTTCTCCTTTTATGTAATTTGATTCAGATACGAGACTTAGAAAGGGAACCGTGAAACTGATCATACATTCTAGATAAGGTGGAATCACAAGAGTGCAAGTTTCCTGGACAGTCGTAATTCTTTATAATCAAATCTTTCTATGTTTGTTATGTAGCTATACACATGCGCAAAACCTGCCAGTGTGGACAAGCTTTCTTTCCACAACAAAGCCTCATTTATTTTAATAATGTCAGACAGATGCCTTTGTATTCCCAAGACAAATGAGAGGGATTTTAAATGTCAATAAAGAACAAACAAAATTTTTCATTTCTTGACACAATAAACTTCCTGCATGAGAGGTTGTGTTTGTTAAAGGCCCTCTAGGGGAAACAGGAGGAAGTCATGGTCTGAACATGCACAAGCCATGCTGGCTACAGTAGCTCCGGGATCTGTCATCAGCGGACACGTCATTCATCATTCTAATGAGCCATACATCTACACCTCTGGTCATCTTTGACAGCGGTGTGACACAGATCTGACAGCACCTGAAGACTGCTAAGGGACTCTGGGCAAGTTCAAAGGAACAAGGGCTCAGGTTTGAAGCTTCATCCTTTTAGCACTCAGCATGTGGAAACGCACATCTAAACCGAAAAAATCCTCTTCGTTATTCTCAGATGCTTTAGAAGAGCTTTAAGACCCCTCTGAAATCCACCAATCCCCTAACAATGCGGAGCCGGTCCGGCACTCGTGCTTGAAAGGAAGGAAGGTTAAAGAGACTTGTGTGAAAAAATATGAGGGTTGTGATTCATATATGACAACCTCAATGATATGACGCCTCAAATCTTTGATGTCTCAGGGAATTTGTTTCACTGCGCTTCAGAAATGTTTGTTCTTGACTGCATTTATGTGCCAATGAGTTTCACTGTCAGTTGGGGTAATTTCACAGCAGATAAACAAGCAAATCTCTCTGTATAGTGTAGCTAATGGGATAGTACATAATCATTTCACAGACCTCCATTTCTATTTTTCTCCGATCAAGTGAGGTGCTCTGCTTTGTACCAATGAAGAGAAAAAGTGAGAGACAGCGTTTTAGAAAAGCAGGATAGGAATTGAAATGCAGCTGGTTGAATAATGTCACTGTGGACAATGCATAATGCATTAAATCCCAGCTATTGAATGAAATCCTGCTGATTCCAAATGGCACTGAAGTGTTGCTAATCTTACTTTCTCTTTCACAGCGTCTCTATTTTTGGTAAGTTAAGACATCACCGGCATGTTATTGACTCCCTTTTCGTTTTCGCAATGGTTCAAGACCCTTTTTTTGCAGTGTTTTGTTCCCTTAAATTCTGCAATAGTCAGCAGAAACCCACAATATTTTCAACTAATCTACATGAGATTTTCATCTGTTCTGTCACTCAGTACAACAGCCTCTCAGGACAAAGACTGGCACATGCCAGTCAAATGGTGTATTGTATGTTATTTACAACTCTGGTAGGCTAATGTCAGCACAATCTAATGAAAAATTAAGCTTAATTCACTTGAATTAGAAAGTTCAATCTGTAACAAACTCTGGAATTGCAGCTCAAGGCTAGTGGTGGGTCTGTGAGGAGTTATCAACACTAAAACAATACAAAAAGCAAATAAGTGCAACTAACCATATATTTGGGAATAGCAATATATGCTTGTCAACTAAAAAAAATCACCTGTACAGCAAAGGCCAACAATGATCTATGCAAGGTAACGTTATAAGAAAATACAATCCACACTAAAATAACGATGATCTTTGAACAAAGGTAAACAAAAGGTTGTGTCGTGCTTTGTGGTAATATCGTTAGCTGCGAGACGAGACATCATTTTAAAACTGCAATTCGTAACCTTTTTCGTTAAAAATAACCAACATCAGTTATAAAGCAAGTAAGAAATCAGTATGTCTCCTTACCTTACCTCTGATTCGCAACAGTAAGTTTATAAAAATGATTTATAAGTTTAGCTGTCGGTAGTTTTGCGGGAAATTTCCGATTCGCGTCAACTGACTTTAAACACACGTAGTGACAGGTACGTAGCAGCCTGCAATTTTATGTTTCAAACGCAGGTGGCGATAAAGAGCCAAGTTAAACATCGCTGCTTTCATTGTTTGCATATTAAATTACCCCTACGTCATTACAGGTAACGCTAAAAAGGTTCAATATTTTTTAATAAATTGTAATCTGTTTGATTTTAACAAATTTTTACTTCAGTTTTGGACTTAGTAGCTAGTCAGCACATATTTATCATGACGTCTGTGTCCTGTATCAGAGCTGCTTCAGGCCATATTTGGAAATAAATCGATGTTCCCAAACTATCTTAGGTTACAGACAGGGCAAAAGACCTTGTTATACAATGAACATTCATTTTAGACATTCACATCAGACAGTCAGACCAAAATGTTCTCCTCACTCCTGCCACTCCTCCCCACTGTTTAACATGCAGCAGGAGTCTCATAGTCCAAACCACTTGTTCTCCCCTCCAGTAGCCTACCTATTTTAATGGGCAGTGAATCATTCCATTATTTTCCATTGTACATCAAACATTTCCTTATTACATTACATGCTCAACCCATGACTCCATCATGAATGCAATCTACACAAAGGGGGTCTCTGGTTTTGGTTAGAAGTGCACTCAAAACTGAATTCAATGCACAATTGTGTGAGTGCTTGTACATATATGGAGAGATAACAGTTCTCTTAAGGACCGCCGTCTCTTGCATGTCTGCGCAAAGCAAATGTTTTGATGTTCAATAAACTGAAGCGTTTACTACGTGTATGAGCAGACTGGGCTTTAGACATTGTGCTGTTACTGAACAAGCGTGTTGTTTTTTACCCACATGGATTACTGCTTTGGAGCAGCCGATGAGGAGCATGTCTCTGTCATTGCATGAAAACATACACGCCTTATCTTGCTCGTAATTACACGCACCACTGGGTTTTCTTTGAAGGGAAAGACAGTCATCTGAAAGATAATGAATTATTCTGTAGACTGTTTTAGGTTTGCATGTTGGAGTGACCCGAAATATACAAATATTTATGTTTGTGTAAGGATGGACATGGATGTATTAAGAAAGCCACAGAGCATAAAATTACAACACACAGGGTAAAAAAGGTGAAAACTCTGCTTTTAGGTGCAATACAATCTAAACTTACAAATCGTATCGCTAAATGTAATTTAAATGCAACTCTAAAATAAAAAATAAAAAATAAATGGTTTTAAATGAATCAAATCAAAAAGACACGCCCTTGCTAAAGGTCTACTCACACACTCTTTGATCTTCTCATACATTTTCAATTACTGTCTGGTTGTCTCAGCTAGTAAAAGATAATGTCTGCACCTGTAGGCAACTTAACTGAATTGAGAGAAAGAATAAAAGCACACTTTCAAGTGATAGATTTAAAGCACAGTTACAAAGATATCTTCATTTCTTTCCAATGCAAGATGTTTCATGTATTATCATTTACTCGTCCTTATTAGCCTGTTGTGCTTTAATGTACCGTGTTGTTACAGTTTTGCTTGTTCACATGCTCATAGTGACAACCCTCCCACTGTGGTGGCCATATCTGCAGGGGTTCTTTTGAGGAAAAACAAAGCTTTAGCTTCCAGCTTCCTCAATTCATTGGATTCCAGGAAACAGTGAAGATAATGTCAGTAAGCTTAGTTGTCGTTGGAGCAGATGCGTCTGGTGCATGTAGCACCCAGGCTGTCTGTTAACACAGCGTGACACGGAACGAGATGAAGAGTTTGCTGCCAAACATGCATCCTCATTTTCATGACACTGGCAATGAACATATTACACGGCATATCATGTAAGATCATTTAAAATGAGTCATAGGCACAATAGTTATACAAAACTAAAATCATTAACGACATTATACCTGTAAATTATGCTGATGACCTAAATGCATTTAAATGCATTAAATAAATTATATATTTATTCAAGTATCTTGAAAGATCATAGAATGTTTTTTATGGTTCTAGAACCCAGCAGGGTTCTTTACTAAATGCCTACATAAAAGGCTCTACGTAAAAACACATATTGGCCTCACAAATTTCTAAATGTAATAGTATGCAATAGTATAATAGTATAAAACATTGCGTTTGTGCATATTCATATTATGCTCTGGTCCTCGATTCTTTGATTCACGGTTGTGCCGTGTTCTAAACCGCTGTAAAATTTTCATTGTTTCTGCATCTGGGTTGCTTGGCAACCACTTATTTGTTTCTATATAATATTGTATCTTATAGTATTGAAAAATATTGTTAATAAATATCATTACATTATATTATATTTTTATTTAATGAAACCTAACTTGCTACGTACAGTATATGGAATAACTGTTTTGTAAAAGCAATAAGCCTTGTGAAACCTTGGTTTACAGTGATTTTATAACATCTGGGGCGTTGTGAGGCATGGCTTCTTGGGGCCTATTGCTTTAATAGGCTTAGAAATAGAAAAAAGTTGAAAATGTTAGTAATGTATAAGGAAATGGGAAAGTTACAGTATTTACAGATGTGCAAGTAAGTGCAACTGTAAATACTGTACATTTTTATAACCATAAAAAAGTATTTACATAAACTCTAAACTAGGCTCATGTAATTATAAACCTGTATGTTTTCTTTCCTCTGCAAAAAAATAAGATATTTTAAGGAGTCTTGCAAACAAACAACACCGGCCCCCATTGACTTCCATTGTATAGACACAAAACCACAGAGACATTTCTCAACATATCTACTTTTGCATTCCACTGAAGCATACATGTCTGTTGATGTTCCCATCAGGTGTAGCATATACTTATACCAGACAGACTGGTTTCACTCCCACTCTCCCTCTTGTCAGAGCCCAGTACCCTCAAGCATGGGTCCTAAAACACACACTCCACCTCCACTACACCAACAATTACCCTCCTATCACAAAGACACATAATAATCATGTAAATTAGCCACTACTGTTGGACTTGTCTTGCCATTTGCCTGTGTGAAATCCAGCAAAAGTGTATTATCTTCTCGGAGCAAGATGGCTGCCGGCCCATTTTGGGTAAAATGTGTTTGGGTAAAATGTGCACGAGAAGACACATGAAAAATATTGAAAAAATAATAGCATGTAGATGAAAACTCTATAGCACAACAAAGAGACTTGTTTTGCGTGACTTGCTCCTTTTTACCTGCATGCAAAGCTAAATGTTCTCAACGCAGCGTCTAATGAAAAATCATCTGCTCGTAATGTTTACTGTAGGGAGCCCAGCTTAATAAACCCGTGATGGGACCCTGAAAATGAAATGTAATTAGAGCCGATGTGCAAATCTGACACATCACCTGTGCTTTGGCATCCATCATTTCAATGGATTTGGTTCGCAGACAAGGACAATTGCAAAGGTGTCTCTCTGTTCTGTTACACACAGCACTTCAGCCTCATGGAGGTGAATGTGATTTTTCTCCACTGTGAGCGTCTCATCTTTAGACATCTGTTGACTGTTAATGGGATTGCGCTGGGCATTTCATCCATCATCCACAGCTACACAGTGTCCTACCATCACTGAACAGCAGCTGTTCTCTGACACACAGACCCATGAAAGCTTTAACACTGTAATGTTTCAAAACTAACCGAGAGATGTGTGGAAACCCCCTTCGGTAACCTCACAACAGACGAGCTTACAGATGTAAAACAGAGAAACACATTATTGCTTTCATTCCCATCATTGCTGTGATTCGGAGTGTTTTAATTTTGCCTCTACCAGAGTTTGCCAAAAATTAGCAATCACAGACGCGGCACAGGCAGAATGCGCCTCAGCATAAGACTGGGCATCTGACATTTGAAGACACTGAAAATTGGTTTGTTTACAGAATCACAATGATTTTGCAGACTGGGAGGGAAACACAGAAAAAGAGCACCAAAATAGTGCAAAACAAAATTTTGTCATTTTCACCTCATACCAAATCACATAATCACAGCATTAACGTTTCCAAGCAAATCATTCCAGGGAAGTAAACTCCCGCTTCTAACTGTTTGACATTTTCATCTGTTGATCTGTACCCGACGTTGCACTTTAAATTCTTCCAACAATAAGAAAAGGGTCACTGTTGTGGCACTGGTGATTCTTTGTGACTGCCTGATAACATGCCATGGCATTTTGTGCCCACACAGCTTAGGTATAGATGCCAATGGGTCGCTGGAGTGTCTTCGATTCGCCCGGTGAGGTTAATGCAAAGTGACACAGGATTTTGTCTACATTCCTTCTAAGCAGAGGTCTGTCAACACATTGACTTCACAGACTGACAAGCACACAATTGGCCAAAAGTACTCATATGACTGCAAACAAATTGATTGAACATTCAAAATAATACGTATAAGTCCTTATTAGGGGTCACAATATACCGGTATTGACACTAACCGTGATATAAAAAACACGATGAATCATATTGTGTTAATTCTACACATATGATAATAAAATGAAAATAATTCAGTACCGAGTTACAATTTTGCCCCAAGAGCCACAAAAAAAGAGAAAACGAAGAATTCAAAAAGAATTAAAGATGAATCTGACTAATAAAATGAATACTATTTTTTATCGCAATTATCGCAATAATATTGTTAGCATGAATTTATTTGGCCACGATAACCGTGTAGTGAAAATCTGACATAATTGTTTACATAATGACTACGCCTCCACAAAATGATCTCAGGGCAAATGTGAAAGGGATAGTTACAATTCTGTCATCATTTATTCGCCCTCTTGTCATTTCAAACCTCCATGACTTTCTTTCTTCCGCAGAACACAAAAGAAGATATTTTGAAAAATGTTGGTAACTGGCATCCATTCACTTGCATTGGTTTTGTGACCATACAATAGAAGTAAAGGGGTGCCTTTACTATTCGGTTACCAACTTTCTTTAAAATATCTTTTGTGTTCTGTGGAAGAAAGCACCCTGCAGGTTTAAAATGACAAGAGGGTGAGTAAATGATGACAGAATTTTCATTTTTGGGTGAACTATCCCTTTGTTAAACACTAATATGTTTTTTTTTTAATGTAGTGTTTATGCATTTACTGTTTAAATATCCTTGTCCAAAAGCGCAATTACTCCAATGTACCAATACATTTTGGTAAATTGCAACAAAAAAGTGACGTTCATGCTCCCATTTGTCAAAAAATGTTAAATTGATCTATTTCTTGTCTCTGTGCGTGGCAAATTTATTTACGTTCTTTCAGATCAGAGGGAAGCCTGCAGCTAGACATGTCCAATATGTGGCTGTCACACAGAAATGACTTCAAATACAAATTTCATGTCTATATCTGATAATATTATAACGGCTTTCCAATAGAAATATTAGCATAAGGCTTCTGAGGCTATATACGTGCACAAATCTCTTGAGACTCCAAACAACTATTGCCAAAGTGATTTTCCTATCGAGCAGTAATGTCTGCTAGATAAGAATTTTTAGCTGGCATTGCTGGAAGATAATAATTATTTTTCGCCACAGCCCACACAGGAACGCAGTCAAACTGTGAGTTATGCTATCCTGGGAACAGATAATTTTAACTTGATACTACCCTGCAAGGCATTGGCACTGTGCTGACCAAAAACTGTCGTTTTGATTGTTTCTATGCCAAAAGCATAAGCATTTCCCATTGAAACGAGAGACTCATTCAGAAGAAAACAAAAGTGAGCACATCACAACACCTACAAAACAATTAAAAGTAAAGAAATTGTACAGTAAATAAATCATTAAGAAACTTAATTACCCGATTCTTTGTGGTTGTACTCTTGATTGGAGATGTGAAAGAGATACTCCTCGCAGGTGTCGTGGTCTAGCCGTGGGCTGTCCTGAGTGCAGAGGTCAACTATGAGGGACACTGCCTTCTGACAGAACATATCATGCCCCTTTCCTACAGCAGACATGCTCTCTGACGCATCCTCAGTGTGACTGGCTCCTCCAGCAGGAGCCAAATACCCCCCCTCTCGCAGCACAACTAAAGCATCCACATGAATGCAAGGATCTCTCTCCTCTGCTGATTCTGTTTTGCTTTTGAATCTCTGTGCAAGAATGTGCATGAATATCTGCTTATGCGTGCATGCGTGCGTATAACAGAAGTCAACGTTTTTATTTGTGGTTTCATGTGTGTGTGTGTGTATAATGCATGCATACAAATGTGTGTGTCTGTGCTTAATGATTCACTTACGCCCCCAGGTATTCCAGAGATGGCATTATTGCATCACATTGAATCTTGAGTTCCACAAATGTAATGCAACAAATGTGTCCAGTGGCAAAGGATGGAGACTGTGATTATAGTGTCTGGAATCTACCCGTTTAAATGCTCTTGATCTTCACCCTGTCCCCAGAAATGGAAAGCCTTTTATTGTGAACATTTGGTTTGTTTTTCTCAAGTCGATCTGTCCCTCGGTGAAGCTGTCCTTGGAGATCAGAACCCCGCTTGGAGTTGTGTGAGAATAGGGAGTAGTGTGTGCTTAGATAAGTACGATATGTTCTCTAAGGAATGTGTCTAAACAACATTCATCACCCTGATTTATTTAAGAAAATTAAAGAAAATACTGTATGGCCCTGATTTACTAGGTTTAGATTTGTGTATAAAGATAAATAAATGCCCATTAATATACGTTTGCCATTCTTTTTTATAGTCAACGCATTAAATATTCATTTTGG
Source organism: Triplophysa rosa (assembly GCF_024868665.1). Lineage (NCBI taxonomy): Eukaryota > Metazoa > Chordata > Actinopteri > Cypriniformes > Nemacheilidae > Triplophysa > Triplophysa rosa. The sequence continues at coordinate 9,265,041 of NC_079910.1, read as the reverse complement.
CAATTTTAATGAATAAATATTATTGAATTTAATTGTACAGACTGTACAGAATTTAAATGTCTGTGCAATCGCTTTGCACAAGAAAACATACACTGTATTTTTCAAAAACTTCAGGACATAATGAAGGAACTGGTTATGAATAATAAATATATAAAGAGATATAAAAATGTTTTTCTCACAAAATAGTGATTAACAGATCCAGATTAACTAGGTGTGTGTGTGTGTGTGTGTGTGTGTGTGTGTGTGTGTGTGTGTGCGTGCGTGTAATATACAATATTTTATTGTATATTAACTGTATTACATTAAATTAATAATACTGAAGTTATTCTACCAGTCTACCAGCAGTTGAGAATGGGCCATATGACGTTTCTTGATGCTGTTGCCGCTGAAATCATCTGATATTTCAAAATGTACAAATAGTAAAACATACTGGAAATAGTTAAAAGTCTGATAAATCTGTCCTATCATGTTTTGCTTTAATCTAGTAATATCTACTGGTCTTTTTAATAGAAAATAAAATCTTCTATGAGGAGTCTATGAGGTATTCTTACTAATACAGTGAAAGTTAATCAGTTTTGTCAAAGACAAAATGATATTGGCTTTGTACAGTTCATTAAATACAGCACAGCTCAAAAGAGCCGGTTTCATTGAATGAAATGAAAGATGTGGCACAGAAGAAATAATAGCTTGCTAAATGACATCTTCACTTATTGCTTAAATTTACCCAGACTCCCCTGATAATCTCCTCGTTCAATATATGAGAATTTATTCTAAGGCAGTGTTTCCCAAACGTTTTACCCTGAAGGGTCAAGGGCTACCTGTTTTTCAGGGTTTTTCCATTTTAGAAAGAAGTTAATAAATAAACGCCATGCAGTGGTTACAAAGTGCTATAGGATAAAACACCCTTTTTATGAGTCTGCAGATATATCATATCCTGAATGACCAGTGGAAACCAATAAGTCAGTGCTTAATATTTTATAACAAGGCCAGGGCATTATTAAACAAATTCAGTCAGGATGAGTGCACTGAAATGTTCAGCGTTCAAAGTGTTTTTCACTGAATACTCGGGTCAAACAAGTGCCAACTTTTTTATTTCTGCATCATTAGATCGTTATTTCATCTGACTGCTCTGATTTGATTGTGAAAAGTGAGATGTGACAAGCATTAGAAACTGCCACCGAGAAATGACAGAGGTGACACTTTGGTTATTCATGCTACTTCAAGTTCACTAATTTCCCCCAGCTACACAAATCACACTATTGATGTAATCTTGCCTACAGCCTACACAGAAGTGCACTACATTGGCATTACAGGCTTATAAGCCTATATGAGTTTAATGAAGAGATGTGGTTTAATCAGAAACAGCATGAGCTTACAGTACCTGAACAGGATTGATTACAATCAACAATGTAATTTTGATGAAGTGTGATGTTGTGATATTGATATGCCATTGTTCGCTATTAAATTTCTATAAATTTGCAATAATATGATCACATGAAGCAACAAATATCCAAATAGTGTCAATGTCCTTTCGAAACATCGGATATTCACTGTTTTTCAGGAAATTGAAAAACTCATACTTTTAAAATGATTAAATACTGTGTTGTCAAAGTTGACAAGTACTTTTAATACTTTTTATTGGTTATATATTTGCAAAACCCCGTGACAATTTTAAAATAAAAATCACAATATATGGAGATGGTTTCAGAAGGACATCAGCGATATATATATATATATATTAGGGATGCACAATACCGATACCAGAATCGGTATCGGGCCCGATATACAGTATAGCTCATGTACTCGTACTTGTACTCATAAAAATTCACTGATACCAAAGACCGATACCTCATGTGACATAACTGACAGAACTGACTGAAATTTGTTGTGAAATTTGCTTTGAAAGTTTGTGACAAGCACAAACAATTATTTATACTTTTCATAATGTGTTTAAGGTGGAGTTGTTTGTAATTATGAAGCTATTCTATTTTTATTAGTCTCACTGTGTTGTGAAAAGGGATCGGTAAAAGCATCGGTTTCGGCGAGTACCAGAAAAAAATATCGGTACTCGGTTATCAAAAAAGGGTATCGGTGCATAATATATATATAGGATGTATAGGTAATGTATTACATGACTCTTTACAAATGAAACTTGAGCTTACAGACTTTGTTTGTATCTCTGAACTAAATGGGATACGTTTGAAGTGTATCTGAAAGCTGCTAGTACCTGGTTTAGAAAACAGAACCGTAACCTCACTATTGCTTCATTTTAAGACTGTCCTTGTTTACAGTTTCAGCTATATTTTTTCAGAAAACGAGACACTGCTTTATGAATCATAGCTGAGCAATGTTTGTCATAAGGAGGAATGTGGAATGTTGTTGGATTCTGAAAAGAATTCCGAGGGTTAAAAAATAATGACAGAATTTCATATTTGAGTGAACTAACGAAAAACAATAAAAAATAGAATTTGTATATAATAACTTTTATTTTAATAATTGTTTATTATTAATAATTGTTTTATTTCAATAATTGCTTACATATTGATGTATTAAGCATGTATTGTTTATTATTAATAATATATAAATAATGTACTAATAATTTTATTTATTTTTAATTGTTTTTATCTTAAAATAAAATTTTGTCAAACAATTGTCCCAACTTTCTGTGCCAAAAGTAAACCCAGTTTTTTTTATCCCAAAGTTAATTTCAAGTTAATTGAGAGCTAAAGTTAATTTTTGAGTTCTTCCGACATCAGTGATGAGTCTTCATGATGTGAAATGACAAGGCCATACCTGCAGGTGCACAACTTCAGTCTCTGTCTGGCTGTCACATGCCATAAGATGCTGCTGATTCAAATCATGCTAATTAGCAAGAACCTGTCTAATGGCACAGATGGAAGTGAAGTGTGTATTTATAAACACAGAGCGTGTTTTACTAAAATGGAGAAAATCTTCTCTCTCTGTTGTGTAGACATGGCTGTATGTCTGTGAGACCTGGTAAAACGCATGCATGCATAAAAAACAACGCTGACAGCCAACAAATTTAATGTAACCCCACAGGAAATGCACCAAATCCAAAACCGTAATGACTTTCATTCTTGAAAAACAGTGCATTTCACCATCAGCTTTATAAACCTCAAGAGAAAGCGAAGCACGTAAGGGCAGGGGCATCAAATCATTTTCCACATTTGTTAAAGCATCACATTAACAACAATGCACTCCCCGTGTAAAGGGACATTTCTTCGAGGTTACATCGGATCACACCCTATTCTCGCATATTTAATCAAATGTTTCCATGTGCCTCCATAGCAATTAATCTCCCTTAATAGGCACCTCTTGGGGAACAGAACATATTTCAGATATAGAGAGTTACTTCCAGCTGAGGTTAAGAGGAGAATTAAATGAAGCTTTATGTTAATTAAACATTATACTTAAGTGAATGATTTAATGTGGAACTTCAGGGGGATTCAAAAAGGTACAACAGTCAAATCAACAGCATTTAACAGTGTTACTGGTTACCAGTATTGCCTGGACGACACCAGTAAGGCAGTCATGTGTAATTATTCAATTAATAGCAAGTGGAGCAAGAGTACATCAAAGTCAATTTTACAATTATATTTGGCAAAATTGGACATCTTATGGTGAGCAATGCCTGCGTCTGGTTATCTTTCCCCCGCACAGTCCCTTAATTTCAGTCTGAAATGAAACGGCTTGAACACAATCAACCTTGTTGATAAGTACGAAATGGAAAAAGAAGATCATAAATTCACGGCCAACTTTGATATAATCCGACAGAAGATCAAAGAGAGGGGTGAAATGCAAATGACGCCCTGCTCAAGGAAGGACGGATTGAAATGAATAGTATACCTCAAAGACAGAAGGTGACATGAAGAACAAACGGTGGTCACCTGTTGTGTCCTTTTTTAGAGCAGCTGCCTTTGAATTGTGTTACAAGCTTTCTTTTAATTTACAATATGAATATTTTAATCAGCTATTGGGGTAAATAGAGGTGATTTTTTTAGTGTCCCATAAGTCTAGTCCCCACAATAATTTCTAGATTTTTTTATTTAAAAATAATACATACTCTAAAAATATTACATGAGGAGACACATCAGTCAGAGGGTGCAGTAAGTCTTTTGTAACGATGAAACAACACAGTGAATATCTCAGGCTTGATTTAAATGCAAGAATGTTGATCGCATTGTTTTCTGTGGGCTATTGTCAAGGACTCAAGCTGCCTTCACCCGTAGTTTCAATGTGGGTGGCCTGACTTGTTATCATAAACACGTCAGGCAAAAATCAACCAAGAGCCTCTGTCTCTCCCTTCGTATTGACTTTGTTATTAATGTCCCTGGCGCACAATTTTTCCACCTGAGGTGATGAGTGAGATACATTTTAGAGGGCCTGTCAAACTTCTACACCAATATGATTCAAACACAGAACAACATCCCCTGCAAGCCGAGTTGGGATGTTGATTAATTCAAGTCTGTGTCATTGTCATATGTGTTTATATTTTAGACTAGCACAGTTTGGAGACTTGGGCTTCGTAACATTGACTTATAAACCTGAATTTAGGGATTGGGAATGAATTAACCTTGCCCATTTATTTTAACATGGACTTTTTCCACACAACCATAGGTATGTATTAGTCTTACTAAAGATATTTAGTTTTTGAAATAAATCATTACTATTAGTCACCCTTTATGTTTGTCACTGGTTTTTGCAAATATCTAACCAATAAATAGTATTGAAAAGTGCTTCAACAACAACTTCCACAACAAAATATTTAATCATTTAAAAAGTACAATGTTTTTTAATTTCCTGAAAAATAGCGAATTTCGACATCAAAGGTTTAGGAAGGACAGAGACGATACGTCGATATTAGTGTATTCAATGCTTTACAGATTTATTAGACCACCACCCAATGTAAGGTTTGTGCCACAGATGCCCTAAACTAACAGTATTGAAGTTGTATCCGAATGCTCAAATTTGGGTGTAAAACATGAATAAATACTATTTAGTTGTTTCAGTTTGTTATTTGCCTAATAAATGACAATACAAATTTGTCAGATTCCTAAAATATTTGTGTTTTCTCTTTATTATGACAGGTGGTCTAATAAATTTGTGAAGCATTGAATATATAAGTTGAGTGACTTTTGGTTTTGAGAGACATGTTCGTTGAAAACACTTACAGCCACTTCTTAAACTCAGACTAAACTTTTCCGTGTCACCGTCCCAATTTGGCCCATGACCGTAATTGCACCACTTCACTCTGTTAACTGAAAGCCCAAGATGTACAAGGAAATGATGGGTGCTGTACGGTCAGTCAACATGACAACAGAGGTAAAAGTACAGACTGTAGACACAAAGTGCAAAGTTCTTTGTGACTAAGTGTGCTCTGGAACTTTAATTTGACCTAGGACCAGATGTCCTTTTCTGAAATACCACACATAATGATCGCAAGAGAGCCTGCGCAGCTGGTCTCAGACCAGTTTACTAAATAAAACCATTTTTCAGCTCCGAGATTGCAGCTATTTCTCCAGCTGTGCCGTGTCTAATAGCGCTCGCTCAATGTTTGAAATCAACCAGGTGGAATGATGTGATGTTGGCTGTGATGCAGAGCCACGAGATGGATCAATGGAATTTTCCAATAACACTGGCTGTAAGATTCAACAAGCGTTAAGAAACACAAACAATCTTCAACCGTAGATGCTGCAATTTACAGAACTCTCGACTAAACCCTCAAAATATTCTGATGACATCTATCTAAAGGTCACACGGCACAACACACAACTAACTGCCATCACATACAAAAATAGAAACAGAAGCAGTAAGATAACCCCAGATGCAGTTTCCCAGCAGCTAAGAACAGAGAAAGAGCAAAAATAGTGAGAAATGTCAGAGTAAAGAAGAGGTCATGCATAAAACTGAACTCACCTGTGCCAATTAAATTCAGTCACGGGATTCAGCTTTCCAAAACCACCTTTAAAAAATTATTTTACACCATTTATGCTAGGACTGACAATTAATGAAGACATTTCAGTTGAATTGCATAATATAGTGATAATAATAATTTAGATCAATAATAATCAGATAAATCATAAAAATCACATTTTAATGAATATTTTCTAATTAATTTGAAAATGTGTTAACATACAGTGCATTATGCATTCTCTAACACTGTCACGTTTTTATATTAGTCTTCAAATGATTATCTCCACTAAATTATTACCTTACATTGACAGTCGTAATTTATCTGTTTATGACTTAAGTATAAATAGTTTAGCGTTTGCCATGGCTAAGAGCAACAGTATGTTTGTAAAAATTAGAATTGATGGCGTGCAACTGACTTTGTGCTTAGCTGCTTTTGTCCTCTTTCCTCCTGTTGTGTTCTAAAGGGCTGCAGGCAGAGGTGATTTAAGGGTGAGTGGCAGGATAATGAAAACCGAGAGAAGAATTCCGAAAAATTCCGAAAACCGAGAGTTCAAATGAAGTGTGAAGTTTTGTGGGTGAGAAAAAAACCGTGTCATGAGTGTGACTGTCACGATTCAGTCTGTGTTCCCCTGTCTTTCGGACTTTTAGTTTGTAGTTTTGGTTGTTTGCTTTCCTGTTTCCTGTGTAGTTCTTTAATTCATTTGTTTTGAGTTAATCGTTGGTGTTTCTTGTTATCTCGTTTTCGCAGTGTATTTGTGGCCTTGTGTTTCAGTTGTTGGTTGTCAGTCGTTATTGCATGTTGCCCCTTGTTCCTGGTCACATATTTTGGATTCCTTTGTTTCACTTTTGTTTTGTTTTGTCTTAATAAATCTTAACTGTGGATCCACTGCCTCGCCTGACTTTTTGTTACAGTGACACAGAAAGAGATTACTACAGTATCAAAGATCTGAGTTGTAATTGAATGTCTTAAATCAAAATGTGACCCAGTCTATAAATACCCAGCTATAGTAATTTTTGTGATTTACTGTTTTCTTCATAAAATCATCCTACATGATGTTTAAAATGATATAATAATGTTATTGACTAATTCTTTTTTCATTTAATTCAATTCAATTGACTTGATCACTATAGGCTAGGAAGCTCTGGTATGTTTGTGCAAAAAAAATGTAAAATGTAATTAATTTTAATATTCTTCACATTATAAATACGAATTTAAGTAGGCCTACTGTATTTTAAAATCATGATTTTTATGGCTATGACTTATCTCCTAACTATCATGCAACTTTAGCCTGGGTTTCACAGACGGGTCACAAATATCACTGTAATAATCAGAAAAAGAAAAACAGATTCTTTACATCGATCCAATCAATTAGCAACTTGCTGAAAAGCACATGCTGTAAGAAGAACAAGACATAGGCCTTATTGATTCATATTTGAATTCAAGACTCTAACAGGGAATAAGGAAATTCAGCTATGAAACCACTATTTCAAGCTGTTAACCCAGCCAGAATCTTTTATCTGGAATTGTTCTCAACTCAGAAGCCTCTTCAAAGTAATTGTGTCCACGTAAAGCCTCAGCACCGGCAGTTTATTCTTGATAATGATCATTTGACTTCATTCTCTGCCCACTGAGGCTCCATTTTAATGACAGAGCTGCTCAGTTGGCCTGTGATGGTGCAGCTAATTGAAGGGTCCTCCAGAGGGTGAGCCAAAGCTGTTCTTCAGATTGTGAGGGACATACGGTTCTCAAAGTCTCCTGGGGTGTAATGTCTTGTTATTTTCCGGCAATCCAACCAGAATAAGCATGTCGGCAGCTGGGGACAGTCAAGTGAGCATTAGGTCACTCTATGTTCAGCTATGATACACCTCAACCTGCAATCTCAACTTTTAGGATCCTATCAGGTGTTCGGTATACATTTAGTTGTTGAGAAGTTCATCCCTAAGTGAATGTATTCACTCTGTAAAATAGAGATCTTTGGAAACTGATGCTCAGCTTTGTCTGCAAAATAAGAAAAAACTTTTTCATTTGATAAAATTAGGATGTGTCTAATAGTGCAGTCTTCAATCTAATTCAGTGGAGTAGTACAGTAGCTTCTACTCAAATTCTTTCTCACAAATTCTGTGTTTTGATCTTTTTATATGTCGTTTTGCAGGTCACAATTGATGCCGTCTTATGATTCTCTAAATCTAGACATTGGGCAATACACTGTTTGTTTTTTAACACATTTGCTTTTAGGCCTAATTTGCTCAAAACAAGATTTAGTTGAAAGTGAATTCTGAGTTTTACGAAGTGAACTTTACAACATTACAGCCGTTGTGCTTGTGAGTCACTTAGTAATGAGTAAGGCTGTGCTGTCCTTTTCTTCGACTGCAGACAGGATGATTAATGTTGGACAAAGGGAAAACGGATGGACGAATGTCTGCCGAGAGCTGGCCGCGCTGTGCAAGTCATTGTTCTCTCTCCCCAGTGTGTAAAAGATTCTGATAAATGTGACCACAGAACAAGAGTAAACAACTTTTGCCTAATGCGACCTAATGCATTGGGGACCAAATGATTTGTGCAATAAATACCCATTCCATCCGTCTTCTTTTGTCCAAAGGAAGGGAAAAGCTTGCAGTGCTAATGTGACCAAACACACAAGATAAATTATTTCCTTGCTATTTCACAAATGACGGGACATGCTAGGGAAATTCATTTGAAAAAGCACAGATTGAATAGATAAGGGTCAGTAGAGCCTTGCAAATGATGTTTATATTTTATCCTGCCATCACTACAGAGGAGCTAATGCACAGAGCAGAAGAGATCTCATACATCAGCTGAAGTAGAGCAGACGCACATCAGAAGAATGAGATTCAACTATGTGTTGATTTGGTTTGCCACTGAATTAGCAGAACCATAATTATATATTGATGCATTACACTAGATTTCTGTTATCATTTCATGTCATGTATCTTGAAGCCTGTATCTGCCCAACACTGACAATTCATGTGGATTTTAAACATTCACACAACAACACCAAATAAGCTAAAGAAGCTTAACAATATGGCCTAATGGTAAAAACGAATTATAGGTTGAATTATAGGTTTGTATTCATCTCAGACACTAGACAATATCTGTGGCCCATTTCAAGCAGCATAAAATGAGTCCAACAGGTCTCCTGCCTCATTACTTTCCTCCTGCTGCTCTGATGGGAGCTAAATTTCTGCCTAATTGACCCGAGCGATGCACTCTGATCCCATAATGCTGTCTGCACATCCTTCAGATCAGCTGAATAAATGTGACACAATTGTTTGAGGAGAAAACGCATGTCAGGAGTTTGTTACAGACTAAAGCTGTTTTAAATTCTGCTCAGAAATCAGGCCCGCGAACTGTTTCTTTGAGCTGCTGTTTTTCAAAAAGAGGCAATTGAAAACATCATCAAAACTATATGTAATTATAGTGGCCAAACAAACAAAAACCTTTTCATATAATGTAATGACAAATTCCCTCAATACCAAAAAGAAAATTCTGTCCTGTCAATACCTGTCATAAAATGTATTCCAACCTCTATTTAAGAGGAAGAAACACTAAAATCAAAGCTTTAAAAAACAAACAGCTCAAAAACAGTCAGAAAAACTACATTTTAAAAAAAGATAAATCGTATGTTTTGGGATATGATTGATATGTCACAAAAGATAATGGTGTATCCGAGTTTCGAAGGGTGCAATTTATGATTCCTGTCAAAGGAAGGAAGGAGCAAGAAGGATGGCTGACCTGTTGCTCTTGGTACAAACCCTTTTAAATTAGAGTTTAAACAAAACTGAAACATCAGCCGGAAAATGCCATTTTGACATTCAGCTTCGAATTTTGCTGTCAACTGAGGATAAAAGCAACTGGACATTCTTTTATCTGACAGCCATGTCCTAAAGCTGGCACATCTACTTTGAAATGGAGTGACCAACCTTGGTCACCAGTCGCCAGATCCAAGAAAAATGCTGGCAATGCATTACATACCAGAGCGACTGAGAGAGAGAGAGTTACGTCAACTCCGTTGACTCCAATGGAACAGTTTTTTCACAGCAATGGCGGTTCGTGGAGTCTCTCAATAGTTCCCGGAAGTTACTAGTAACGCATTGAGCTGCAGAAAAACAGGCTGATTGTGACAAACTTTTAACCCAGTTAAAAACGTAAGTCATTTAATGGATAAAAAATTAAAGAAAATAAGCATTTATTTATAAGCAAACATAACTTCCTAGAACTATCTGAAGGCTCCATGAATCACGTGACACGCAAAAAATGCGAACTTCCGTTGTCGTGACTTTCTCTCTCAATGGCTCTGTGCTATACAAAGCCAAATTAACCTCAAGCCTGATTTTATTGTCAGGCAAGAATGAATGCATTGAAGAGGAACTCATACCTATACAAGTGTGATATGAACATTGTTACAAATAACAGCAACTGGCCAATCATTTCTACTTACAAATTCCTGGAACTAATTGTTATTTTTGGCACACAGAAGACATCCTACTCTGAATGCACAATTATAATTGCCCAGGGGTGCACATAAGTTTTTCTATCTGGTTCTCAAGAGCACCTGGAGATTCGGTTTGGTGCTCACATTGCACATAGTGTGACAAATTATATTTACCTATTAAAAATAAAAGTAAAAAAGTCGTTACTTTTTAATGAACAATAAACAAAATAATAAAGTGGATAATACTATATTTATATTACTTTAAAGTACACTTAAAATACAATGATAATGTATGTCTTCTTGTTTTCTTTTTACATTAGTAAATATTAATTTTCAACACCAATTTTGAAACCTAAAACGACAACCTTTTTGGTTTTTGGCAGGTTACTGGGAAGTGCACTTGCGAACGCACATGGAGACTTGCGGTGCGGACTGCGGAGCTAGGGTCGAGTATAGCATAGAGAAGCACAAGCTGCGTGCAAGTGTCAAGTTTAAACAGCTTGTCCTTTTAGAAAGTTTAAGAGAAGCGGTGTTTTGGTAGACGTGCAGCGCAGTGCAGTTCCAGACATTCACAGAGACTGCGCGTGCTTCTCTATAACGAAAGCAGAACCAACAAAGGCGGAGCTACCAATACTCCGTTTTTCATCATTTACACCCAGGTCCCGTTTATCACCGGGAACAAACGAGATATCCGTAGATTTGGCAGCATTCGGTACAAATGGAAATCTTATCCTACATTTAGTCGGTCTAAAACAGTGATTGTGCATCAAAAGGTTTCAACCATGTCAGTACGCAAATGAGCGTTCTAAACTTATTTACCGAGCGCATTTTTAATTTGGGTCGCGCATGCGCACCTGTGCACCATTTATGTGCATCCCTGTCTTTGGACTGTGCAAAGCATAACCTATGCTCTCTCTCTCTCGCTATCCACGGAAGTGTTTATTGGCATTTCTATCCACACTCTGATTTATCAGTTGTATTAATAATTTATACTCTCAGTGTCTGACAGTGGAGTTTTTTCCTCATCGCTCTGCTCAGCAGAATGATAATAAAACAAATAACGCACGGATTTGGCGTTGATCCTCGTACCACTATGCTTCAGTGCCTATAACCAGTTTTGTCTCCATCATCCGACTATAAAAATGACTAATATCAAAGCTATGTTGACGTTTTCATTCATTCTTATGATTAATGGTCACAGCATGGCTGTAAATGCAAGTTCACATTACCAAGATGTGTGGCGAAAATGAGAAGATAATGGTCGCTGGATTTACAGTTCGCATAGTGCAAACAGTCATGCTCTTCGAGTCCTCATCGGATTATCCAATCAGATTAAAGCAGACACGTATTCATATGCACATACGCAGAGACCAGATATGAAATGCATGTTTAGCGGTTTAAAGTACACAAAATACAATTGTATGAACTACGGAAATGAAATAACTCTCACGTTTAATAATAAAAGTTAAAGAAAAGCCCGCATTTCTATAAATGAGAAATGTCTGCATTGAATGTAATACAAAATGTGTTATAGCTCCATCTAGTGAGTAACATATAGCCTACAGCCGTTTTGGCAGAGATGTTAGGCTACATTGACCGTTTTAAGAGCTACACCAATTACAGAGTTGCAAGACTTAAAGTAACATAAAAGCAAAATATCTTCACACGGCTGAATATATCAAAGTTACGGTCCAGTTTTTCTACTTTTCTCCTGAAAGGCGATCACAACTTCAATTAGAAACGTTATGTAGCGCTCAGAGCCATGGATAATCAATGAAAACAGCATCATAAGCCAAAGTCTTTTCTCTCACTAGAAGTGTCAGCAATTTCTTTGCCAATAAATCTAATAATACACACACAGGCAAAGGAAAGTTCAGAAGCATGATCACTGCAAAACCGATGTGAATGAGCAATAGGCCCCAAATGAAAAAAATATGCAATACAACCTTGGATATCTTAGGATAACCAAATAACTAGGCTATTGAATAGTGATTACCCCCATGTTAACATTAAAAACAATCATTTGTAACCCTGATTTACTCCAGGATTACAGTAGATTCTTTACTTTTTATATTTTATAATCTCATACTGTAGTTATATCAAGCATAACTAATAATATGTTTCACATTTTATATTTTATTTATCTGTTAACTGATCTATATTTTGTTAACCTGTTTTCCAAAGAAAATGTGAAGTCTTTGTGTTAGTTTTCATATTTTGTATTCCAGTTAATAGTGCTCAGGGTGGAGTTATACTATGCTTAAAAATCGACCTTGATCTCACGTATTTAAAAAAGCATTAATGTGTGCAATTTGACATGAATCAAAAGCCCCTGTCGTATACTGTTGCATTATACATACACATAATATGTTATAATATATATAATATTCGCTTTACTTATCTTTCTATATTTATTTATATAAAGATAGCCCTATGTTACAATTTTTAATAGCGGTCGAGTACAAACATAACTTCCCTTCATTTCCTGCAGGAATATATTTACTGATATGATAATAACATACTACCGAAATGATTTAATTTTAAGTCATTTTCAAGTAACTGATTTAGCATTTGTTTTAGAGAAGTTTGCTGAAGTTTAACAGTTAGAGCGTCAAACTTGAGACCACGTCACAGTGTTTCTACTGTAGTATCCAATGAGGGTCTCTGACGATGCGGAATCATGGTGCTAACATGAGCTAAGAGGAAAAAAACGGACGTTCATCCAAAGTTACATTAAAACACGGAAAAATATCCAAATCTCTCAAAGTATTCGAGGCACGGAGAAGCTGAATTCCTCAACTGTTGGATTCGGTAAGTACAAAACGAGAGAAACAGTGTGTGAGTGAAGGTAAACGCGTGACGGTTCTGGTGTTGTTTTTCTCAGCCGAAGCAGACGGCGGCAGACGCTTATTGTGTCGGAAACCGATTTCACGCCTGTTTCTATAGTGATCATGACGCGGGATTTTGCTAAAAGGCCTTATGATATTTTCTGTATAGAAAATGTTTCCGTTTTTATGTGATGCGTCAAACTACGTTGATATATTGTCTGCAATAGGCTACGAGTTGCAGTGGATGACATCAGGTCGAGTCCTAAAATAGATTGTTGAAGGTATTCTGGTCGTTGGAGGCCAAATAAAAAGCTGGAAAATGAAATATCCTTAACTCTTACATCCAACGTTTTAAATGTGATTATTATTGCTTTGCATGTCGTTTTATATGTCATATTTTTAGATTTTATATAGTGCTGTGGATTTGGTTTGCTATCTAAGTTGTTCAGAAAACCTGTAGAGTCAAGAATCTAAGTTTAACATATGAGTGATTAAAAAGTTTTCCTATTTAAACCTGTACATTTTAAGAAGTATCAAATTAGGCTATATAGCTCATTTGTAATTTTGGAAGCTGGTTGTTTAATACATCTGCAATGTAACAAGGGTTTTACCACATATAATAATAGGCTAACCCTAGGCTTTAAAGTCTGGGGAAGGTGCACATAAGAAATGTGAGCAAGGACTAATTTAACTGCCTTATTAGGGTGAAGCAGATCATGAATGCAGAGGCCAAACCAGCTCAGCTCCACTGGGCCTTAAGCTGTTGGAATGCAGAGAGTAGTGGCAGCTGTGTAATGATGGGCATTTTTCAGCCAGGTGCAACATTATTCTGTAAGCCACTGGTGGGTTTGGAAAAACATTGAAGGGTTTGTTAAGCACTCTTCTGTGTTTTCATATTTATTACAACGATTCATGCTATTTTGAAGTTTCACAAAGACAACAAGAATGTTTAAAATGTAAACTTTCATCATGATAGGTTAGGGAACTACAGCAAAGTACTTGTAAAATGAGCGGTTGTGTCTTTTAATTCGCCCATGTCCAGTTAGAACACCATTTCAAAGTTCTGATATTTTAATATGATTTATCCAAAGTACATTAAATGATCAAGAAACAGGACAAATATGGCGTTAAATGAGTGTACTCATTTAAAGGTCCAATGTGTAAGTTTTTGGAGGATCTACTGACAGAAATGCAATATAATATACAGTACATAACTATCTTCAGTCTTCAGAGGTGTATAAAGACCTTAATGAAGCGTTATGTTTTTATTACCTTAGAATGAGCTATTTCTATCTACATACACCACGGGTCCCCTTCCATGAAATCCGCCATGTTGTTTCTACAGTAGCCCTAAATGGACAAACTGCTCTACAGAGCACGTTTCGTAATAGGTTATCTCATTCAGCAAAGAAGAGAAAACGTGACGACATCTTAGTTCTGTGTCAACCACCATAGTGCTTCAAGAGGGAGTGGTGGAGTGACCCGTTGGTTGAAATTCGAAACCTCTCGTCTAGATGAGGCTAAAAAGACTCTGCACCTTTAAATTGTTCCGTCTAAAGGCTTATTCACACCAAAAACAATAATATAAAGACAACTACAAAGTTTGAAAATCGTTCTAAATTTTAAAAAAGAACAGAATCCACATCACAACTGTACTTATCCTCTATATAGAGCAACAATGTTGGTGAGATCACTTTCAGAGCAATTTTCCAGCTCATAAATGATAAAACACTGAAAGCCAATAAAAACACTTAAATACAAATGCCCTTTAAAATGAACTGTGCTAGTTTAAAATAAACAAATATATCATCTGTTATGGATGTCGATATAGTTATCGTTCTTGGTGTGAATGGGCCTTTAGTAAGTGGCTCTTAGCCAAATGAATCTTCAAAAATCTTTTTGCCACTGTCAAATGTCTAGCCAACCAGTATATTATAACAAAGGTTTTTATTTTAAAAACACTCTAATAGATATGTCAACAAATGCTACATCATATAGTGGGGTTTCCTGTCTGTATTCACGTCTCCTAACTGTAGATCATGACACCTTATTGACATGACTTGACAGGAAGTCAGGAGATCATATTCTCTTCTTCACTCACATGTTACAGACTATTGCTGGTCACTGTCAGTCTTTCTATTCTGGGGCAGACTGGTAAACAGACTACCAGTAAGCAGGTTGGCATTCAAGTTGCCTAATACCCAGCAGGTATGAGAGGAACGAAAGGGTTGCTTCATAAACCATGACCTATTTAAAAGCTGGAGGATGAAATGTTTATTATTCATCACGTAACTGCTGTTTAGCTTGGATAGATGGTAAAGTTGTTACAGTGTGAAATCTAACTTCTTTTCAAAATGGCTGTCAGTTACATTTTTGCTAATTCCTTCTGCAAACAGATACAAGGCAAAGTGATGTACAGTATAGTTAAATCAGAATCTCTTGAGAATCTATTACATGCACAAGGGAATGCATTAGCCCTCAGCCCTTCTGCTATGCATAATGTAGGTCTGAAAACTGCAGAGATTCGCTGTTCAGAACAGGTCTGTAACCCTTTGGGGCCCCTCTCTCTATCTCTCTGTCTCGCTCTCTCCTCTCTTTTATTCTTTTTGATGAGCCAACCTTCATAAAACTTTCAGTTGCCTGCTGCATAGGTGGATCTATGAACTGAATGTCACCAGACTGTAGATGTTGGTGCCTTCAAGGACTTTGTTTGACAGCCTGTTTTGATACCTGATACTAAACAGATAAAAATACAGTTTTATTTTAAACAAACTCTAGTCTATGTAGGCGCACCAATAATACTATCAACCAATAAAACCATTTCTTTCTTTAGTGTCTAGGTGATAATACAAACATGGAAAAACAAAATCTCATCCATGTATACTGTTAAATTCTGTTTTGATGTAGTTAAAAACTTAAAATTATTAAACCACATTTCACCTTTGAATAAACTGAACTTTAAATATACTGTGGGGAAAGGGACGTTTCTGTGATCTGTCTGTATGATGCCCACCCCCAGCCTGTGAAAATGGACACTGCTGGTGTATTTTTAGAGCAGACTCAGCCACGCGCACTCTTAAGAGACTAACCGTTGCTCACATTCGTCATAACCGTATGATATTTCGTTCTAGAAGCTACGTCGTCCTTCTAACGTGCTGTCTTTTCATCATTTTAAACACTTTTGAAAACGGAAGACAGGTAGGCTAAAAACTACTAGGCCTATGTGAAAAGTATTAGATTTGTGTATTTGAAAGTCAAATTAAAAGTGTTTGTCAAACTAATACTAATACTAATAAATATACCTGTTTTCTATTCAAAGATGAACCCAGTTTTCTGAGTGGAAGAACGTCAAAAGAAATACACTAAACTTAAAGGAGCTGCTATGGAGAAGCCTGTTTTACAAACGCAGCCCTCTATGCTGCCTTTCTTTGACACGGCCCATGCTGTCAACTTGCTTCACGGTATCCACGAGCTCCGCGCTGAGCGTAAGTTCTTCGACATCACATTGTGCGCTGAAGGAAAAGAGTTCCACTGCCATAGAACCGTGCTGGCCGCCGCCAGCACCTACTTTCGCGCTATGTTTGCAGGAACGTTACGAGAAAGCGTCATGGACCGTGTGGTACTGCACGAGGTGTCGGCTGAACTGTTGGGGCTCCTGGTGGACTTTTGTTACACAGGCCGCGTCACCGTCACTCACGACAATGTGGACCTTCTTCTCAAGACGGCGGATCTGTTTCAGTTCCCATCTGTTAAAGAGGCGTGCTGCGCTTTCCTGGAGCAGAGACTCGATGTTTCCAACTGCTTGGAGATCCAGGACTTTGCGGAAGCTTATGCCTGCCGTGAGCTTGCTACAAGCGCTCGCCGTTTCGTCCTGAAGAACATCGTGGAGCTGGCGAAGAGCATGGACTTTGAAAGGTTGTCGTGGAAGCGACTGTTGGAGTTCGTATCAGACGACGGACTCTGCGTGGATAAGGAAGAAACTGGGTACCAGATCGCCGTGCGCTGGGTCAAAGCCGACCTGAAGCACCGCTTGCATTACTGGCCCGAGCTGCTGCAGCAGGTGCGACTCCCGTTTGTGCGACGTTTCTACCTTCTGGCCCACGTGGAGAGCGATCCGCTGGTCTACCTGTCACCGGCCTGCTTGAGGTTGGTCAGCGAAGCGCGTAGCTTTCAGTCGTACGAATATGACCGCCATGATAGACCCAGCCATCGAACTCGCCCACGTCCCTCAACTGGCCTGGCGGAAATTTTGGTGGTGGTGGGAGGATGTGATCAGGACTGTGACGAGCTTGTTACTGTGGACTGTTACAACCCTCAGACTGGACAATGGAGATACTTAGCAGAATTCCCAGACCATCTTGGAGGTGGCTACAGCATAGCGGCCCTGGGCAATGACATTTACGTAACAGGTTTGTACAGTGACTTGACATTCATACGAAGGTAATACAAGAAAGCACTAACTCCCGAGTGCAGCTTTCCAAAGGACTGCTTACGACATGCTAGCCAATGTATAAATAAACCACTGTCTATTTGCGCATGGTGATGGGACACAGTGTTCTGCCAGATCAACAGTGGTCAGGCATTCAGGTGCAAGGTTATTACTAATAGGTTTACTAAAACTATTGAAACATTTTTGTTAATTTCTGCCATCATTTATTCACCCTCTTGTTGTTCAAAGCTTGTATATGACCCTATTTTGTGGAACACAAAATAAGATAATTTGAGAAATATCAATTTAATGGAAGTCAATGGGTTCCAGTGTTGTCTGGTGACCAATGCTCTTCCAAATATTTTCTTTTGTGGTTATGCAGAAGAAAGAAAGTCATACAGGTTTGGAATGACATGAGGGTGTGTAAATGATGAATTTTCATTTTTAGGTGAACTATCCCTGCTGCCTTGGCAATAAACTGAAATAAGCGGAGACACCAAAACTGCCATATATAGACTGATTTTACTCATTTGACCATTTCTTCTGTAAACTTGCTTTGTTTTGCACCAGGTGGCTCAGATGGATCACGTCTCTATGATTGTGTTTGGCGATACAACTCCAGCGTGAATGAGTGGACAGAGGTCTCCCCCATGTTGAAAGCCCGGGAATACCATAGCTCTTGTGTCCTGAAGGGTCAGCTGTATGTGGTTGCCACAGACAGCACAGAACGCTATGACCACACTCTAGACTGCTGGGAGGCTCTTCCACCCATGCTGCACCCTATGGATAACTGTTCTACCACGGCGTGCAGAGGGCGGCTTTACGCCATCGGCTCATTAACCGGAGACGACACAATGGCCATTCAGTGCTATGATGCTGAGAGCAACCGATGGTCACTGGTCAATAGTGGAGAGTTGCCTCCGTGGTCCTTTGCTCCCAAAACTGTGACTTTAAACGGCTTGATCTACTTCATAAGGTGAGAAAGATTGGAAATGCTTTTTAGTTATAAAGGAAAACATTGTATGACAGTTTACTTCACACACTGATAAAACACATTAAACCAAGTTACAAAGAAAAATAAGTGATTTTTTTTGTTTCTTACGATTATGTTTCAGGGATGATTCCACTGAGGTTGACATCTACAACCCACATAAAAATGAATGGGACAAGATTAATCCCATGACACAAGTATGTCAAATTTCCTTCTAATTCTCAATTACATATTTTGTACATTATGTGTAAAGACTTTATTTGGCTTTAAATGTGTACATCATCTCCACAGGTTCATGTCGGAGGCAGCGTTGCAGCTCTCGGTGGTCGACTCTACGTGTCCGGTGGCTATGACAACACGTTTGAGCTCTCCGATGTGGTCGAAGTCTACGACCCCAGTTCTCGATCTTGGACCCCCGCCGGCCACCTCCCCCAGCCTACTTTCTGGCACGGAAGTGTTAGCATATTTCGTCAGTTCATGCCCCTTGTCCCAAGTACCTTCGAACCTATTGACATGCCCGAAGCCAATGCCATCCACCTCCACAGACACCACCGCACCCAGGCACTTCACAACCAAAACAACAATGTCAATCAGAACCTCAACCAAGACATCAATCCAGTCCACTGAAAGCTTTTCAGAATGTGGCAATAAAGGTTTCTCGGACGTTTGCAGAGGGCTATGACGTGACATCGCGACTAGGTGTTTTTCGCACTTTATGACTATGATATTTATATTCACCTCAAGTGGGCAGAAAATGGAAGTGGTGAATAGACAATCAATGTTTGCATTACTTTACCAAGTAATCTAATGTTACTACAGCTTTAAATGTTGCACGCAACTCTAATGCTGGCTGTGTTTACCTTGAACAGAGACTTAAATGAAGTGAAATAGTGCCTGTATTTGGCTAATTTTAAGCAATCCATATCTTGGAAAGTGTATGGGGAGTTCCACTCGTATAATTTCTTTATTATTTGACCATATTATTTAGCATGGACATTTGTGTTCTTCGAGTTAAAATATGTTAAGTACACATCCCTGACAATAATAGCAAAGTAAATTCAATTTGCTCATATCGACAAATATCATGCCTAAGCATTCCAAAAGGTTAATGTGAAAAACAGATTCATGTTTATATAAACAGACAAGATTCTGTAATTAAATGAACATTTTGGAGAATCACAAACTGTCCAAAAACTGCATGATGGTTGACAGACAAACATTGAGAAATGAACAACTGGGCTCCATCATAATATGATACAGTGTGTATACTACATTGTTTATTTGTCCGATAATTTAGAATGCATGAAGTGGTCATATTTTTTTGTGATTTTGTGTCATACCCTCTCTTATGCTCTTTTGTTTTGATAGTAAATGAAGTTTATTACTCTAGTCTTTGTTTATTGAAGGGACGGTATGATACCGTTTATAAGGAACAGCTTGTGTTTATTAAGCTGTTTGAAATAATGAAGATAACATAAAGAATAGTTGAAGCTATTTTCTGTAAAAAAAAATTTTATTAGGATGCTGTACTAATAACTGGAAATAGTAATTCAGTATCTTTATTCTTGAGTAAACATGTGTATTTTATATTATAAAACGGTCAGTTCTGGTCCTTGATTCTGATTGGCTGAGCGGAGTTCTAAGCCGTTATAAAATACCTCAATATATAACGGCTGACCGCACCACATAGCCTAAATATCATTTTATTTACTTTATTTTATGAAACCTTGCTAAGCATATGGAATAACCGTTTTATAAAAGCAATAAGCCCCGCGAAGCAGTGGGTTACGGGGTTTTAGGCACTCCGCTTCGCGTCGTGCCACAACGCCCTTAGCTGTTATAAAATGCACTGTAACCCACTGCTTCTTGGGGCTTATTGCTTTAATATCAGTACCTATGAAACGGATTAACACTTTAAAGCGGTACTTAACATTTATTTTATTTTTCTTACAGTGTTTCGTTTGTTTTGTTGCCAAATCATTTGTACAACATTGACTTGGCATTTTGATTTGTGTAATAAAGTTTGTACGTGTGATTAACAAATAAATGGCCGGCAGCACTTTTACTGTGTCTTCACATTTGCAATAAGGGTTTGGTTCAACTCAAGCCCTCACACAGGGCTTAGCATATTTAATAAAGATATCTTTACCTTCTTTAATGAAAATAAATATCACAACCATTTCTTACTGTTTTGCAAGTAATGAGAAAGCTATTTTGAATAACGTGACTTTCTTAAACTCAAATCTTCATACTCCAACATAAACACATCCATATGTTCCTGAGTCAATAAGTGTCCTCCAGTTAGACCTTCCCATCAGTCCCAGTGCTTGACAACTCAACAACCACACTTGATTGAAGGATGGGACATGCATCGGTAACCAACAGTGTCTGTTCCATCACATCTGCCACAGTGAACCCGCCTTGCTCAACTCCACCATCAGTCGTGGCACTAAATCCAGTCTGCTCACCATTCACTGTCTCATCAGTCATTGAATAAGAGGCCTGTTCTCCTTCGGTTCCTCCAGCAGAGGCTAAGACCACCTGCTCCACCACAACAGCTTCTGTCTGGGTCACAAGGTTAACTAGATCCCCTGGCTCAACCTGACCATCTGCTTGGCTGGAAGGACTTGAAGAAGCAGCCGCCTTCTCATCCTCCACCACCAAGTTGCGCAGCCGTCTCTGTCTGGGGTTGTAGTTCTCCACGCGGGTGTGGATCTGGGAGTGTCGGCGCAGATGTGCCTGTATGAGGAAGAATAATAGTACAACAAAAATACTAAGACCCAAGACGTGAGGACAAACATGGATCACACTAGGAATGTATTATTTACCTGTCTGGTGAACTTGTAACCACATTCCCTGCACTCATATTTCCTCACGCCTTTGTGGCGTCTGACATGCACACGAAGCTGCTCAATGGCTGATGGGACATAATGGGATATTCATTTTAGGTTACGTTATATTGCAAGACTTTTAAGGGATAGTTCACCCAAAAATGAAAATTCTGTCATTTACTCACCCTCATGTCATTTCAAATGTGTATGACTTTATTCTTATGCAGAACACAAAAGAAGATATTTTGAAGAACCTCGGTAAACAAACAACATTAGATCCCATGGACTTTCACCGTGTGACACAAAACCCCTGAGACATTTCTCAAAATATCTTCTTGTGTTCAATAATAGAAAGAAACATTAATGATAAAAAATTTTGGTTAAACTATTTTTTATAGAAAATAAATTACCAAAGTTTTTAGTTTTTGTTCACGTCACTCACCTTTAAATGTTTTGTTGCATATGTTGCAGTAATGTGGCCGGCCTTCTTGGTGTTTGCTGGCTATGTGGCGTACCAGAGGGCCTTTCTCAGTAAAGCGCTGCTCACAGAACTCACAGCTAAACGGCCGCTCTCCGGTGTGTGTGCGGTTGTGCTTGTCCAGACTGGCTGCTTACACAAATATCAATCGTTTGGTTTTAATAATAGGTAAAAAAATAAAACAGCCATTATGTATTGCATAAATTCAGCTTAAAAAAAAACATTTTATATGGTTAAAAAAATAAACACTGATTGTTAGGAAAGTCCCCAAGTGACCTTGTGTGCGAAATGTCTTTCCACAGAGGTGGCACTGGAAAGGCTTCTCTCCGGTGTGTGTCCGAAGGTGCATGTTGAGATTGGCTTTCTGAGTAAAAGCATGATTGCAAAACTCACACACAAAGGGGCGCTCATTTCTGAAAAGAAAACGGAACAAACACACATTGTCAAGCACTGCTCAACATGAGTCTAAGTTCACACAAAATGAATCAAACATCAACATCTATTCTGTTTCGTTTACATCATGTATTCTCTGTTCACCCCACAAGTACAAAATAAACTGTAAATGAATCATGTTTTAGTTATTTGCATCTAAGGGTTATAACTAGTGATGTCATTCAAATGTTTACCTGTGAATGGCTTTGATATGCATTTGCAGGCCGTTGCGGCTGGAGGCCCTGTGGCCGCACTCCTCACACACAAACAGTTTCTCACCGCGATGTTTGGCTGCCTCATGCAGACGCAACTCGGTGCGGGACAGAAAACACTTGGTACACAATGAACACTAGACGAGACACGACAGATAATACATTAATGCAAGATATTTATTATTATACACTTTCTAGGATATTGTAATAATATGATTTCCCCACTCAGTCCAAGACCAAGTTGGCCTTAAAACCACGAGTCACTTACGGCATGTGGCTTAGGAGCTCCGTGAACTTTAATCATGTGGCTTCTGAGGTCTTTCTTCTGCATAAACTGCTCAGAGCATGACGTGCACTAATATTGGGGCAAAATCAGAACAATTTGTAGCGACAGCCAGGCCAGTGATGGAAAGTGTAGTTGACAAAAGGTCGCATCTTACTTCCACAATGGAAGACGTACCTTATTGGGCATCTCTCCGGTGTGTGTGACTGTGTGGAGGCGAAGCTCTTGTCGCTTCGTAAAGGTCATGGTACATTTGGAACATGAAAACACCTGGCACAAACAAAACGTCTAATAATAAGTTGTACCATCAATTCATAATTTAAAAGTGTTTCACCACACATCATATATTAAGGTTATTTCCTTTGCAAGGACATCACTAGTGAAAAGTTTCAAGACATTTTATTTTTCTCATATTTTTAAAAATGTCTTTGATGTAAAGTTCCTTGCATCTAGTATTTAGTACTAGACAAACAAATGCCTACAAATACATTTTTGGACAGATGAGACTCTGAATTTTAGACTCCTAGGGGCAGTTTCCCGGACAGGGATTAGATTAAACCAGGAAATAGTTTTTACAAACATGCCTTACAAAAAAAACATAACGTTTGCGCATTTTGAAATAAAACAATGACACTGATGTATTTTAACTTAAGATATGTCAGTGCCAGCTGTTTTTAATTTAGACAGCTCTAAGACTTATTTTAGTCTAGGACTAGTCATAAGCAGGGGCGGAGCTAGGGGTGGGCTATGGGGGCTAAAGCCCCGAATGTTTTCAGTAAAGCCCGAATGACTATTTGTTCTTTGCCGGAACCTTCTAATCTTCACGCCGAGCGCAGCTCATGATTGCTAAGCAACGGCAGACGTTACGACAGCTCAAGCTCCTGAGTGCTTTGAATTTAAACCGAAAAAGTGGTCTCTGGGCTAAGCCCCGGATACCGGATATCACCCTAGAACCACACCTGGTCATAAGCCCAGTGCGAGAAACCACCCATAGTGTAATTTATAAACGGTCCCTTGAAAACTCACCACCTCTGTTCTCTTAAGACAGTTCCTTGCTTCGTGTTCTAGCAAGTTTTCCTTTCTGTAATAGCACTTTCCGCATTTAGCACATTTAAAGGGCTTTTCACCTGTATGTCTCCTGTAAAACCAAAAAGGGCAGAAAACAAGATGCACAGTTAGGAAATGGTCAGTTGATCAAGCCAAGGTTTGATTCTCAGGGAACACAAGGTTGCCTTGAATACAATAACAAGTGTAACATCAATGTTTTATGCATTTTTAATGCACTGTCTAAAGACATATAGAACATTTAAAAATCTGGTCCATTATTACTCTACCAAACAAAGAAACACACCTGTTGTGTACTTTTAAGTAGTACTTGCTAAGGAATGTTTTGTGGCATGTAGGACATTCGACAGAGCCTTTCTTGGAGGCTTTTGATGCGTCTTCTCCATTCTCTTTATTGGTATTTTTTCGTTTCCGCTTTCTCCGTGGAGTCTTTGGGGTTGGGCTAGGTGAGTCATGAGGCACATACTCCTCATCAGTACCCTCATTGAGAACATCCATACCGTCGTCTCTGTCATTGTCATCCTCATTTTCATCTTCATTGACATTATGATCATAATCATCATGATCATCATCATTTTGATTCTCAGCAGACCCATCCACCTGCTTGTATTGAAATAATTTTCATTGTTAGAAGTATGCATCGACACATTATTACAAATTAAATTGATCTTGCATAAAATGACTTCACTGGCATTTAGCACATGAAATGAAACTTGAAAAACTGAGTACAGAGTACCTCAGTCTCATTCTCAGTCGAGTCAGAAGGTTTGAGGTGATCTTCCTCTGTATTCTCTATAGATGACGTTCGTGTCCTTTCTGGTCCTTGTCTTGTGACAGCACACATGAGGCTCTCCCCTGTTAGTCGACTGGGCCCTTTCACTCGCCTTCCAGAACGTGCGGTAGTACTGGACGTTGAGGCAGGGGGATCTTCATCACGAGCTGTGACCTCTACAGCTAAACTGCATTCATCTGGTGTTTCTTTCACTATATGCCAAGATCTAGTCTTCTCTTTTATTGTTTGATCATGCTCAGAGTCTGCAGATGGCAGTGGAAAAAGTTGACTGACTTTCACATCTTCACTGAACACAGAAAGTTGTAGTGGTTCTTTCAAACTCTGAAATGGCATCAGAGAGTCTGGCACTGACAGTCCACTAGCCGCATTTTGAACTTTCTCTATATTACTACCATCCAAGTGGAGTTCCCCAGTGTAAAAAAAATCAATCAGTAGCTCCAGCCCATCATCAGGGCATTCCAATGGGAGGCTGAACTGTAAACATGGCGTGTCTGAACTGGGATCTTGGAACAGGTTACTGAAGCAGGCAAGAACATTGCGATGTGCCAGGTGCACCTGCCCACTCCCTGTGCTCAGCATGGCATCACAAAACTGGCCAAAGCACCGCTGTTGGTTGAGCAAGGACAGCACCCGCTGAGCATGAGAGATCCCTTGAGTTTGATTCTCCATCTAGACAAGGAGACAATCTAGTCAAAACAATCATTGCAGATAAGGAATAAATGTTGGTAAATGTTAGTATTGTAAGTATTAAATTATTTTAGTTCTCAAAAATATATAGTGATACTGCCATTTAGGAAAAGACATGAGTGAATATTGCAATATCCTGCTTATTTTAGCGTAGTTCATTATTTTAAATGAATATTTCTGCACATTTTCGTATATTTAAGCTCATATACGTTTTTCTGTACAATGTTATTGACTCATGGAAGCGATTGTTACCTAAACGTTAACTACGATGTCCGCATTTTAATGACGCTCCCTAAACTACTAGCGGCACAATCAGGTGAGTTTTACTTACATTTCTCGTAAAATTAGACCATTGTTTTCCCTAAAAGCAAATACTGAAGCTTTACATATATATGTTATTTATTTCAATCACCAAGTAGTATATGTTGTTCCATAGAATCCTTAAATTAAGCTAAACAACAAGGAGCCATGTTGTAACATAAACGGGAAGTGACGTTCTAGTTGGCCAAGCAACTCATTGCGTTGGAATTATTTTGTGAATTTGGAAGGTATCGAATAGTTTATATCCGTAATCGTGCTGGACAAGACGTTTAAGTGTTTAAATGTAATTGTATTTTTATAGTTGTTGTAGTATCAGTATATATGTTCTATCTACCAGACGGTATAAAATAAAACTATATTCGAACTCCGGGAACCTTTTTTGTCCATCACATGGCACGTCTCTTAACTGTGAGCGCTGTTCGAAATTGCTTGTTAGCGTGCAAGTCGTATCCTTAACATGTTTTTCGCCTCCATCTCTAATGTATATGCTTTCAATCGCATTCTTGCATAAATCAAACACTGCTGATGCGGTCGTAAATAAGACCCAAAAGGGAATATGAGCAGGAGCAGCTTTATCTTGTCTAGTGGAGTGGAACTACAGCAGCATCGTGCAGTGTTATTTTAGTGCTCACATGGAGTTACTGCCAATCTTTTAGAAATACAGCAAGCAGCCATATTTACAGTATATTTTCATAAACGTGTTTCACGTTTCTGCGCAGATTGACATCTATTTGCATAGGAGCGTTTATAACACGTGTTGCGGCGTCTCATTTCAAACGGGTAAGCTAACGGTATGGATTGAGTTACGAAAACAAAAAGTCCTTCATTTCTTAAATTAAAGTATATTTCAGTTAAGTTATTTGTGTAAAAAAGCTGTAATGAGCTTTTATCAACTAATTACACCCAGCTACTAGAAAGTAACCCCCCGTATAGTAACCAGAGACACATTTTCAGTATTTAACCTAGAACTTGGGTCTACTTATAGTTCCCCCCACTAAATAAATGTTTTTTAATTTCTCACAGTAGAAAAAATATTTAAAGAAATTATAAATGTCTAGAAGCAGTAAAAGCATTTCTTTTGTGCAGGCTTTTATCGACTTTTATTGATGTGTGCAGATACTGACATTTTTACTCTTTATTTACAGGTGCTCTGGGTTTATGTTGTTTCATTCTTGTTCATTGGATGACAATGAAAGTAAATAAGTTTTCATCTCATGCTAAACATAAGCAGCAAAACACCAGCACACACCATAGACTGACTAACAGGCATAAAAAATGTAAGCTAAAGAAAATAAGTCTTCTAAATGCATGTCCTGGGCCTGCTAAGCTAGAACAACACTTAACCGAAAAGGAGAAGCCTCGATTAAAACGGTTAAAGAAGTCCTATGCAAAGCCAGTGACTGTGAACCCAGAAAACAGTTTTTCTGAGGAGGTAAAGGACAAGGCCGCTTCTGGATGTTTTACTCGTGTGCATACAAACGGAGACACAGAACTTGAAGGTAGCAGCAATTCAGAGGACTCTCAGGAATGGAATGCATATGCTAACAGTGTTCTTCAGAATGGCACAGAAAGTTTAACTTCACCGGATACAGATCAAGTGGACAAAGATGGACTTCAGTACCATGCCCAGCTTGACCATACTCAGAACCGGGCTGTTTTGGTCATGCAACAAGACCAGGTATTTTTTTTAAATGTAGATTTTAAAGGGGTTATATGACACGGCTAAAACGAATATTATCGTTTGTTTTAGATGTAATGTGATCTTTATACACGATTTAAGGTTAAAAACGCTGTATTTTCCACATACTGTGGAAGTTTGCATCTCTCTGAAACGCGCAAATTTGTTACAAAGCTCATTGCTCTGAAAAGCAAGGTGTGCTATGATTGGCCAGTTAACCAGTGCGTAGTGATTGGTCGAATACTGCAAGCGTGTGATGGAAATGTAACGCCTCTTACCATATTTGAAACATCAGGTTCCAAAGTAATTGTACTGACAGGTGCGCCCACCTTACTAGCGTATACATTTGGGCGGTCTTAGTCAAATCATACCACGAACAGACGTGGATTTGTGGGGGTGTGGTTACACGAGGCGTTTCAGGCAGGTCTGGGTGAGCATTCGCTTTTAGATAGAATGCATCTTTTGTTCCGACACTTTAGTTTTTGCAATTTTACGTGTCTAATACATGCATGGGCAACTTATAACACACCAAAGACACAGAAAAACACGTTTAATAAATGAAAACTTGAGTGCAGTGAAGACATTGTTAAAGGCTGTTCATGTTAGTTTAAGCAAGTTTGCCTGATTTTAATGTCTGATGTCTGCACAGACCCTGTGTTTCCGTGGGAAGTGCTTGCTCACTTGCCTTTATGGTAGTGTAGAGGTGCTGGGCTTCACCATAGAAGAGGGCCAACAACCTTACCAGCTTTTTTCTCCACCTTCACACTGCCCGCTCACCATCACAGCCTTGGGAAACAACTCCTCATCCAACAAGAACAAGAAAGAGGGACGACTGGAAGCGAAAGCCATTGTTCGCAAATACCTCTCCTTAGGTATTATTATATGAGCTAGACCTCCCAAATGTTCTCATATGACCCATTAAAAGGATAGTTCACCTAAATTGTTATAAATGTTGCTCACCCTTGTGCAATTGAAAACCATGTGTTTTCTTCTGTGTTATGTAAAAGGAGTCATTAACTGAAGCATGACTTTTTTATAAAAAAATGGATTGGTATGCTGTCTATCTCTTCTAAAGAGTCAGAACACACTATAAAAGGAGTTCTTAAGCTAAGGATACTGAAGTTAAATGAAAATTTAACCTTTAGAAAGTATAAAATGAAAGATTTTGTAATTGGATTATAGCTGCATTCATTAAGTTCCTTTTTGTCAGTTTCTTATGTTTGATTGTGTTTTATTTGTGCACTTTGATGTCCAGAGCCATGTAAAAGGCTTATCAATGAGGTGGACTCGAACTCCTGTGTGATGCTTTTAGAACCTCTGGACACGCCCCTCACGCGCTTACTCACCAGCTTCACTGAACTCAAAGAGATCTTTGGCATAAACTTGGTGAGTGTGGGACATTTTACATTTATTGAAGAGACGAAAACTACTAGCTAAATTTGTAAAGACAACTATAGGCAATCCATACTTCGATTGGATACTTTGGAAATTCTGAACACTGTGGCTCCGGTGCTTTAAATATACTAGTTTAGTTTTAGTGGTCTGCGACATCAACAGTGATTTTAAGGCAGGACTACACTTACAAAACTGGAATTATGTGGTACACAAATAATTTATGGATTTATGGTGGTATTTTATGTCTTGCAGTTGGAACTGAGGTCTCAGGCTGCCATCCATAACCCTGCTCTGTCCGTGGTGGGTGTAAAAGCACTACGTCAACCTTGTGCACAAGGTCTCGTGATGTCACATACCTATAATGAGGCTCTAGACCGTTTGCTCAGTGCCTGGGCAGGTACTGCATGTTAATAGTTCCTCTATTTAAAGTATTTTTGAAAAGTCTGATGTCAATCAATGTTAATATAAGGATTATTATCTAAAATTTGTGAACTATTGTTGTCCGTGCTCTATTTTCTGCATAGGAGAATTTGACCGCTGTCCCATAATTCTTGTGTGTGGGGCGAAAAACTGTGGCAAGTCCACCTTCAATCGGCATCTCATTAACAGCCTTCTAAACCAGTGAGTGCATCTGGTTTATTTGATCAGTTTAGTAATAAGAGGATGAATTGAGAATAGTAAACCATTTTATGCTATGATGTTGGGCTGATAGCAGCCCATAAGTTCCTTAGAAAATGTTCTCATGTATATTGATTTTGTGTAAATATTTCTCTCTCTTTTTCTATTATGTGTGATTGTGTATGTGCAGAACTGCCAGTGTTGAGTATCTGGAATGTGACTTGGGCCAGACTGAGTTTACCCCTGCTGGATGCCTCTCCTTAAACACCGTTACAGAACCACTGCTGGGTATTTGTCATACTTCATCTCTATTTTGTCACATAAAGAACGTGCTTTCACATTAATACCACAAATTCGGATTCTGTTCAACAAGCAAAACTTTGTGCTTCTGAAATTTAAGAATGTTCATTGTACATATTACTCCCAGTTGACATGTTTGCGATTATGGGTTTCTTTAGGGCCTCCATTCACACACTTGCGGGATCCAGATCACATGGTGTACTACGGTCAGGCAGAATGTCAGACTGACATAGATCGCTACCTGGAGTCCCTCAAATCTCTGTGGCGTCACTGCAGCGGAGAAAGTCCTGTCGTTATTAACACTATGGGCTGGATCAAGGGTCAGTCATGAAAAGAAATGCAAGACATGGGATTATAGTAGGAATTAAATTGAGGAGATGGGAAATCAAATTTATTG
Source organism: Triplophysa rosa (assembly GCF_024868665.1). Classification (NCBI taxonomy): domain Eukaryota; kingdom Metazoa; phylum Chordata; class Actinopteri; order Cypriniformes; family Nemacheilidae; genus Triplophysa; species Triplophysa rosa. The sequence goes on along the minus strand of NC_079910.1, from coordinate 9,234,915 downwards.
TCATTTTTTAAATTTGTCAAGTTTAATTCATGAAGTCTGTCTTTCTTTCTCTCACAGGGCATGGCCTTAAAATTCTGATTGACCTTATTCGCCTTTTATCCGTTACGCATGTCGTTCAGCTGACTTGCAAAGACATGCCACAGTGTCAACTTTTTACCCCAGACTTCCTCAAAACCACCCACGGCTGGCAGACGCACCCTCCAACACCATCCACCCTGACCGAAGCTCCAGCAAGTCACCTCGCTGTTCGATCTTATGTGTTTCTCAACATCATTTCGGAATTCGAAGGCGCAGGGAAATCTGGAGAAATGTAAGCTTGCCGGCTGCACCTTTTGATCTTAGTGCATCGAAGATATAAAACATTGGATGACTAGTCATTTCCTTCTTTTAAATTCTAATAAAACAAAAATATTACTTATCGGACCAAAGACAGGTGAGCAGAATATTTCGGATTATAACCTGCAAATTGAAGGCTGCACTGTTACTCCAACAAATACAGTTAAAGACCTAGGCGTTATATTAGACAGCAACCTGTCATTTGGAAATCACATCTCAAATGTCACAAAAACAGCCTTCTTCCACCTTAGAAATGTTGCCAAATTACGAAATATTCTATGTGTTGCTGACTCAGAGAAGCTTATTCATGCATTTGTGACCTCAAGACTTGACTACAGTAATGCACTACTTAGTGGTTGTCCTGCATCATCAATAAACAAACTACAGTTAGTTCAGAATGCAGCCGCCAGAGTTCTAACCAGGTCCAGAAAATACGATCACATAACCCCAATGGTATCATCCCTTCACTGGTTACCCATTAAGCATCGTATTGACTTTAACGTTCTTTTAATTACTTATAAAGCCTTAACGGTTTAGCCCCTACCTACATAACAGAGCTTCTACCACACTTCAACCCATCATGCTCTTTAGATCTCAAAACTCCGGACGTTTGATAACACCTAGAATAACTAAATCCACCAAAGGGGGTAGAGCTTTCTCATACGTAGCGCGTAAACTCTGGAATAGCCTTCCCGATACTATTCGAGGGTCAGACACACTCTCCCAATTTAAATCTAGATTAAAGACACATCTTTTCAGCCAAGCATTCACTTAATGCATAATATGCTAAATAAACCACAGGGAGACTGCATTTATTAGATATTATTTACTAGAATGATTTTGTGTTTTTCTTATTTTCTCCTGTAAAGCTGCTTTGGAACAATGCACATTGTGAAAAGCACTATATAAATAAAATTGAATTGAATCTGAAAATTGAAGTACCTGCGATCAATAATTGTTGTTGTTGTACATCTGATATAATGTAAATCTGTCTAGAGTTTTCAGTGTATTATTTTCAACAGTATGTAAAACTGAAAAGAAAATCGAAGTGCACCCTTATTAAAAGTCTCTCTCATTCTGCATTCTTCACAGGCGATTTCAGCGCAGCAATGAGTTGCGAGACCTGTCTCTGCTCGCCTACTTCAGTAAAATGCAGTCCCCTGAGCCGGGCCCCATGCGCCCGCTTCACTGTTTCATACCTTACCAGGTAACCACAACCACAGGTCTTGCCCATGTCCCACCAGCAAAGTAGATTTTTGTGTGCGATTTCATTTTGTATTTTTCTGAACACTTCTGTTTGATGTGAATGTGTGCTCCGTTCCTGCAGGTCCCACACTCTTCAGTGGCTATAGGGGTGGTGCACTGTGAGGTTTCACCCAATCACATTCTCTATACAGTCAATGCCAGTCTTGTTGGATTGTGCTGTCTTAGTGAAAAGGTTGCAGGCACTGGAGGTCCTGTTGTGCTCTCCCAAACTCCCATCTGTCAGTGTGTGGGCCTAGGTGGGAACCAACGTGATTTGGGAAGGGTCATGGAAATTCATTGGGAAAAAGATTTAAATGCGAGTTGTAAGTTGACTTTGTTGTTGTTGTTTTTAAGGTGTTATTAGAGGGGTGGACATGGCACGAGGTCTGTACTTCCTGGTTACACCCGTGTCTCCCTCTGTACTGAAGCATGTGAACTGTCTTCTGGTGGGACAGATCACACTACCTATAGAGCAGCTTACCATGCAGGTATGAATGAACTTTGTGGTCTTTATTTATGATGTAACTAGCTACTGTAATCGTGTTAAAACTTTTTTCCTTCTCTTTCAGTATGGAGCTGAAGCTGAATTACCTTACGTCACCTCAGACTACAGTTTTGAAGTTATGGGAGCAGGAAAAATTCACATTCACAAAGGACTGTTAAGACGTTGTTTTATAAAGTAAAATTGTTAAGATCCATATAGACTCTACTTTCTGTGAATGCCATTTATATTCTTGTGTTGTTTTATACGCTAAATACAGAGGTAAAAATTTTCTGTGTATGTACAAATCAACACATGTAATTTGGCTTCTGGAACGTATTCTATGGGGAGTGTATGAGGGCATCTGTTATTGGTTTCTTGAATGGTTCCTGTTTAAACATAACTCTGCCTAATGTCTTGATTTACTGTATTGTTACAGTCCTTCTGTTTTCCCAAGTCACATTACCAAACCAGGATAATGCAAAATGTAAAATATTAAAGGTGGGATTCGTTTTTGACATTTTTGTCCCCTTCATGCGCATCAACCGTAAATGGCTTCCTTAAGGTTTTAAAACTAAATATTGAGGAAATAAGTTGATGTGGTTTACTGTAATCTATTTACCTCAACAGGTGTTTTAACCGGTATGTACTTGTATGGATTTATTCACATCCTCATTTGGTTTGTAATGCTATAACCAGTTATTGTTGTATTTCTTTAATCAGGTTAATTATCTATTATCAAAATAACTGAATGATCATTTCTGTTGCAATTGTAAGTTTGCTTAATTAGAAAATCTTTTTGTCAACACATCCAGTGCCTCTAATCAGATGCAGGCGTTATCAATAACCAAAGTTCCCCATATTCAGCTTAGAAATATCAGATCATTTGCAATATTTTCCAGGACTTTAAAGAAATACGTTTTACAAAGTCATAAAAGTTTCCCAGTATTCAAGCATTTAATTGAAACACAAAATTGCGTAAAACAAGATAATAACCGCAGCTTCCAGCAGGTGGCAGTACTGACGTGTAAGACGATTATTTAGAGTATTTTATACACATAATACTTTAGAACTATTTTCTCTTTTGTTTTGAATCATCTATCGGTATAAACAACTGTGCGTTAACATATCCTCTGCTGGTTCAACACACAGTATCAGAGGGGTTCCGTTTAATCCGTTTTCAGTGCAATCTTTGTAAACGCATGTCTGGGCATGAGCGAGTGACCTCATCGCTCACGTGATGTCAATAAGGAGGAAGGCGTACCCCCCTGCGCAGACCTTTCGGCGATGACAATGAAATACCGCGAGAACGTTTCAAAAAGCGGAGCCTTCAACTCTCTCACATCGCTCTCGCGCTTTTGTGATGTCAGAGCGCGATCGGTCTGCGCAGCGAGGCATGAAGTCGAACGCCAAGAGGTTCGTGTCGATTGACAGAAGCTACTTTCAGATTTGTATTGTGAATTTCTGTTGTTTGCTGTTTCTTCTGACGGAATAGTTTAATGTGGGAATGGACCAAAGGCACAGAGAGATTCTTCGGCGGCACAGGAGTAGTCTAGTCACGACGTTAGATACGGCAGATATCTGCGATGGGCTTCTGTCAAAGGGGGTATTCACCCAAGACATGATCGATGAAATACAGGTAAGGATGACTGCCTTGTTTCTCATGAGAAAAGAGGAACAAGATTTTGAGGTTGGCTGTTTGTGCCTGTGTTTGATTGATATTACACAAAACTGAACGCTAGTGATAAGAACGCATTCAAGAGAGTAGCATCACTTATTCTTTACTTACAAAAAAAAACTACGTACAAACTACTGTGTGTTTTGGGGTTTAAAGATGAATGATTTAGTTTCCTCCTGTAAGGTCAGAACATTGACCATATGAGACACATCCTTTAACAGGTCAAGGAAACCAGACGTGATCGCGCCAGGGCACTGTTGACAGACTTGGAGACTAGAGGAAGTAGGGCTTTCCGATCTTTCTTGGAGTGTCTGCGTGAGACTGGCTATCATGACCACGCGGGGCTCCTGGAAAATGGAGATGGTGCTCATCCGCCTCGTCCCATGCCTGTACAGCCATCATTGATTCCTCTGCCAGTCCGTAAGTGTGCTTTTAAATAAAAAACACAGAATATAGCAACAGGAAGCACAAATATTGTTCACAGTAATATAAAACCCAAACACCATACTCATTATTTACCCATACTTTTACATTCATGATCTTTCATAGTCTTGTCTGATTGTAACATTCTTCACAGAGAGGCCGGAATACACTGAAAATCCAGACAGACCTGTTCTAATTCCTCCAACGGTAGTACCACTGAGACCTGGAACCCTGCCTGTGCCTAAGCCTAGTAGTCCTCGTTAGTTACCAATTTACCATTATGTTTTTGATTTTTTAATTGTACTTGAAAATATCTTGTCTGCTAAAGATGAAATTGAAGTGTTGGTTAACTAAGCATGGACGACCTCAAAATATTTGTTTTCTTTCCACACCTTCTGAAACAAAAGAGAACCAGAAACCGACCAGAAAAAGACGTGATAGTATACAGGTGGGTCATTCCATGTAACCTCAATCAAAGATCCCCGGCTTAAATTGTAGATTTTTTAAATATTTTTACAAAAGCAAGACCAACATCAGTGGTGATGAAGGCCAGAATATTAAATGCCACAGATGCTGACTAATCCACTAATGCCAGCATCATTATTTAATTTTTACGCAGAAATTTGTATATCTATTTGTAAAATCTGTTGACTTGAGCCAAATTTTATGCAGTTTTATGCCAATAGTGACAGTTCAAAAATGAGGAAAAAGCACTTTTTGTGGTACTTTTTTACCAAATGTGCATGCCTGTAATTAAAAAAAAGTTATACATACCCTACCTTAATGTCCTTTTAGATTCTTGTGCTTGACAAACATTTCTTTTGAGAACTACATTTTAAGGCCCGATATGGTTCAGTCCTAGAGATATGGGGATCTAAATGTGGCTTCATGAGTAAACTTACATTTTTGTAATGTAAGTGAAAACACCAATACTGTACTGTATGTTGGGAAAAAAAATCTTGACCATGTTCTAGTGGACCGACATGTACGTAGGTAGCTGTTTATGATTTCCTTTGCCCCAGTTTTCAGGTCTTGTTAAAACCCGCAACCGGAGTGTTTGCACAGAGTTTGCACCATTGCACCATTGTTAGTCCTTTCTGTTCTACCGTCCATCCTGTCTCTGTTTATGCAGACTTACAAGATGGATGCTAATCCATGTGGCATCTGTTTGATTATCAACAATGTGGAGTTTGACCCGGGCTCTTGTCTGAAAGACCGGAACGGGTCCAACATTGATTGTGACAAGATGGAGAGAAGATTTAAAGCTCTCAACTTTAAGGTTGTTGTGAAAAGGAACTTGAAATGCAAAGTAAGCCCACTATTTCCTCTTTAAGCATTCTTACTGTAAACACAAATGCATGAGAAATGACTTTGACATCAATATTGCATTTTAATTAATTTTATAAATACAGAAATAAACATTTGTCTCCTCCTGTCTACAGTACATCAGACGTGATATGTCCACTTTAGCGAAGGAGGATCATTCCCTATACGACTGCTGTGTGGTGATCATTCTTTCTCACGGCACTGAGGTAAATCTAGCACTATATATTTTTAAAAGGGTGATATTTGATTTGATTGCTTTATATTCATTAAGACTGTTAAGAACATCCTTGCGTTTTGAAACATGGCCAATTTTATTTGCTTCCTCTTTTTGTGTTGCTGTCTCATACTATTATATTTATTTTACACATTGTTTCCGTTACGAAAATCTCATGCTTTGCTCTTATGCTGTTCATAATTTTCTTGAATGTTTAGGCAAACCACAATCGTTTTCCTGGAGCAGTCCATGGTGTGGATGGAGGAGCCGTCCCAGTTCAGATAATCGCAAACTACCTCAATGGCCAGAACTGTCCCTCTCTACAGGGCAAGCCCAAACTTTTCTTCATCCAGGCCTGTGGAGGAGGTAGGCATTTTTAATACTTTAGTACACTTTAATACTCTGAGTTAAAGGAATAATTTGTAGAAAACTGAACTTTCTATCAATGCACTTTTCATTCATTTCCTTTAAAATTTTATGGCCAAGATCTAAAAAGAACAAATAAACTCTATAAAAGTAGTCTATTTAATTCAGGTGCCATATTCCAGTCATCAAGCCTAAAAATGATAGCTTCCTGTAAGGAACATACTGAAATTTGCTTCCTCAGTAAGGTCCATTTTCTGGAAAATCTTCCCCTTTTGCTGTTGCTATCAAATTTCATTAATACTTTGAAACATGGCAACAGAACATATTGTTCCACATTTGACGTCCATTGACATCAAACATAGCTTCTTACACATCTCAACAACAATCACAATTCAACATGCCTGACTATTTTGTTGTTAAAAAATTTTTACACATCCAGGTGAAAAGGACATTGGTTTTGAAGTGTCTCAAGATGAGGTGCAGCCCTCAATGGGTGGGGCAGATGACCAGACAGATGCTATTCCCATGTCCTCCAGCAGTGATTCTCTCAGCACACCTGATGAACTCGATGCTCGGGCAACTTTGCCCACCCCCAGTGACATGCTGGTGTCCTACTCAACCTTTCCAGGTTTGTTTTGTCCAAAACATATCGGCTGGATGAATTTTAATATGCACAGTTTAAACATTTTTGAGGGCTACTGCTATTTTCAGTACAATAGTACAATAGCTACATGTTAATGCATTTGCAGGCTATGTCTCATGGAGGGACACAGAGGCTGGGTCCTGGTATGTAGAGAATCTCGATCGTGTGCTTGAGCAGAATGCAGACACTGATGATCTGGTGACCATACTGATGATGGTGAGCCTTCCTATACTGCATCAAAAGCTTTGAGACTCTAACTAAAAAACATGATGTCCTTAAAGCGCCACGAAACCTAAGTGCTATTTTTGCCTTCTGGGTTTAAAATCCTCATCTAGCCAACGTCAAAAGATGTGACGTGGCGATGTACTATAGTACTGTGTTTTCTTGACCAATGAGAAGACCTTTCTCCTAATTATTCATGACAGCGCCTTGTGATTGGAGCGCCCGTCTCCCATGCTGGAACCTTCGCCGGTTTTTAACAGCTCTTCTTCTCACAGCGTTCACGACCATTTTAATAGCATTTTTTTAAAACGACAGTGAGGTCAAATGTAGCTGAAAGGGGAGGTTTCGTAACGCTTTAAAGAAAAATAATTGCACAACAAAATCTCTGAGTTGTTGTCTCGTAATTATGCCAATTCAGGCAAGATATGAATCGATAAATTAAGTGTTTCAGTGCAAATACATTATTTTATTTGCAATAAAATAAAAGAATGTAAAAATTGTTTTGTACAGGTAAATGATGCCGTCTCCCAAATATCTGCCAAGGGCTTGTATAAACAAATGCCTGGATCTTTCAACTTCCTCAGAAAGCTTCTCTACTTTCAGACGCCATGATCATGATCACTTGAAGATCTGAACTGTGTCTGTATGATGTCACCAAAACACTGCCATAATTTTTCTGCAGAAATATGCATAAACTAAATCATGTCATCATTACATTTTGCGGGGGTGTTTGTTTTTGCGATCAGAAGTTCTTACATATACCTGTATACCGGACAGTGCAAATAGACAGATCCTGACTTGGTAATCTTATTGCTAATATTATAAATGGTTGTTTCTGCAACATTCTGTAGTGTGCACTAGTAGGCGTATGTTTTCAACACTCCGCAAGAAAGTACAATCGATTTTTAATCAGAGGTGTAAAGAGTACCTGAAAACCATACTTAAGTACAGATACCTTGCAGTGAAAATTACTCCATTACAAGTTACAAGTCACCAATTCCAAAACGACTTCAGTAAAAGTCTTCGAGTATCTGATTTTAACAGTACTTGAGTATTTTACTCGTACTGAATGTAGGCTCAAAGCAGCTCTAGTCCTCAACACTTAAGAGACTTGTCAGTGAAAAACTAGAAACAGTCGATTCGTGAGGAGAGCAATCGCATTTATTTTCTTAAATCATAATAAGACTGAACACTTCAAAATTGCAACAAATCATGGTCGACACCATAACCTACATCTATTACAAACACCCAAGTCTCATTTAAGATCAAGTGCTCATAAGTAAGCCAACATTCTTCAAAAAGGTCTAAACGGATAAATAAAATAATGTTAGGTAAAATTAAAAAGTCAAAGCCAGCGATTGTCAACTACCTGATAATGCACTCGTATTCACATAAAGAAGTAAGGGCAAAATTCACAAGAAGTACCTTCAATGCCCTTTAAATGGCAATATTAATTCTTCTGTAGCAAAAATAAACTGCTGCAAAAAAAAAGATAGGTGCCATGCAAAATGTAATGTGTAATTGCATTAGTCATTACAAATATAGTGGAGTAAAGAGTACATATACTTGTTCAAACATGTAGTCAAGTAGAGAGTAAAAGTTGCTAATATCTTTAATACTCAGTACAACTACAAAGTAGCCAAAAAGATACTTAAGTACAGTAACTAATTACATTTACTCCAATACTTTACACCACTGTTTTTAATACACTTGTGGTTAATCTGTGCCATTAGAAACAGTAGTTAACTGTCGCACCATCTTCTCAGAAAATTCCAGATTGCATACAGAAGGCCTACTGTTTTTATTACTGTTTTATTTAATTAAAATAGTCACTATGTGATATACATTTGGTTACCATTTTCAATAAAAATAATGAAGTTTTTTAATGTTTATCATAACAGAACAATGTTATTTAATTCATTTGCAATCGATAATTTTAAGTTTTATTCAGTAGGGTCATTTTTTAGTTTGTTTCTAAAACATAGCACTCATTTTTGTATGACTGTATGGGTGTACATAATTATTTCCTGTATAATTTTTTACTTTTAAAGGCAGTCTGTATAAGACAGCTTTAATGTAATGTTTCTTTTACTGACCACACAGGGGTCACTGGTCACAGCCTTTGTTGGTCTGTGTGAAGATCTTTTGTAGAAGCAGCACTTGCATTGTGACAGATTGCATAAACCGCTTACAGTAGATGTTGATGTCAGTTCCTTCATATATCTAAACAGGCAGCGATGAATGTAACATTTTTATTGAAGCGCTACCCCAGATTGAAGCTGTTGGAAAGTTGTGATGCACAGTGAAGAACAGTCGTAGCGAGAAGACCGGGGGAGGAGGGGCCATTAAGGTGAAGTTTAACTCAGCATTCAGTTCTGTCAGCACACACTTGGTGAGTGAAAGGGGAAGCATCTTCTGTGTGTTGCTGTGGGGACAGAAAGATTGGGTTTTGGCTTAAACGATTATAATAAAGACAAGTTTTAAGAGGATATATCAAGTTCAATGTGAACATCAGGACGGATTAGTGAGGTAAGTCCTAATGGTTATACTTGCAAAAACATTGTACGATTTTAGTGCCCTTTCATATTCAACAAAATGTAATATGGTTTGAGTAATAAGCATATATAATTTGAAAAATAAAAGATGCATTTTAGATATGTGTATACAGAACAGCTATATCTTTTCATAAACGAACTTTATGCAGTAAAAAATATATTTGACAGAAGAATGTTAAGACACCTGAGCCAGACAGTTTGCATATAGTCCTAAATTTAAATGCGTTGGCTGAGTAAAATGCACATAAAACTTAATTATTGTTCTGATTAAAATTCATATTGTTCTGGATTCAAATATATTTATAATAAACAGCAGCTGGTGAATGCTACTTTCATTGGCGCTAAATGGGGAAGTGTGTGTAAAGAGTGAAAAAAGGAGTGGGACTCAAAGGGGGAGTGGCCAGTTAAATGATTCATGGTGAGAATGTATTGCTGGTGTCTGATTTGCGCACAGGAAGTTTGCTATCTTCCTTTTTCTGAAATCCCAGAGCAGAAACGTGTTCACTGAAACTTTAAATAGCACACTGTAAATGTTCTTTGACATTAGTCTGGTGACCGCTGTCATACTGTATAATGACACAGTGGGCAGGAAATATTACATTGCACAGACAGAATGAATGCAATGCAGAAAATGAAGATGTATAATTATTCATTTTTAATTACTTTTTATCAGAATAAATTAGTTTTAGTGTGATTTATATTTCGGAAATACTCTTCTGTACTGTATAATATATATATATATATATATATATATATATAAGATTCTTGTCTCAGTATGTCTGGTGTTATATTGTAATGTATTGTACAGTACATGTACATCAGTTAGGCAAGCCTTATTTCTAACTGGATGGTTTGTGCTTGAACTTAGAGCTCAAAAGTTCATATTTCGCAGTTCTACGGGTTAGAATTGTCTAGAATTAACAGTTGCCATAAAAGATTAAGTTGAAGCTTTTTTAAAGTATATATTATCATTCATTGTAAATGGCATCTGTTTGAAGGAGAATTTCTTCTTGTTGGAGTTACAATGTCTTCCCATGTCAAACTGTGGAGGGACAGAGTGGGGACTGCAGACTATGACACGCAGATCAAAGGTAACCACATCTTAACAAAGAATACATTTTGGAGGAAAGAAAAAGTGGAACCTAAATTAAACTCCAAGCAGGGAGATGAAATCAGCTGATAGGTTTCTGTGGCAGTTAAGTTTCTACTGCTGTTTTACAGCATCAGCACGTCTTTTATCAGCAGTCTGATAGCCTGAATTAACACATAATCAATGTTTATCTCATAATGAGCCATTCATTTATAATTATTTGTGGTTAAATCACTCGTAATCGCTCTCTTTCTTTACATTAGAGGTGCGATTGCAGCTAGCCGAGCAACTGAGGATATTTGACAGTCAGGTGGAGCAAAAGAGTCAGATGTTTCTAGACCTGACAGATTATCTGCGCAGACGAGGAGAGATCGAGGGGGAGTATGCACGCTCACTTGACAAACTGTCTGAGAGATTCTCCTCCAGAACAAGAAAGTGAGGATACACTGAGATAAAGCACCATTAAAAGACTAATCTTGATATTTATATCGTCTTGGTTTAACCCTTGTGTTCATGTTTTTGTTACTCAGCCACTGTTCACAGGTCTAGTGGACCCACCGCATTATTTGTTTTCTAAATCAATACAACCCTAAAAATTATGGAAAAAATGTTTACTTTATTCCATTTACAAATAACATGATACAGTATATGGTTAATATTTGTTATTTAAAGGGGTCATATGACACAGCATTATTGTTTGTTTTGCAATGTGTATACACGATTTAAGGTTCAAAAACGCTGTATTTTCCACATACCGTGCATGTTTGTATCTCGTCTTTGCCCCGCCTCTCTGAAACGCGTGGATTTTTAACAAAGCTCATTGCTCTGAAAAGCGAGGTGTGCTGTGATTGGCCAGTTAACCAGTGCGTAGTGATTGGTCGAATACTGCAAGCGTGTGACGGAAATGTAACACCTCTTACCATATTTGGAACATCAGGTTCCAAAGCAATTGTACTGACAGGTGCGCCCACCTTACTAGCGTATACATTTGGGCGGTCTTAGTCAAATCATACCACGAACTGACGTAGATGTGTGGGGGTGTGGTTACACGAGGCGTTTCAGGCAGGTCTGGGTGAGCATTCGCTTTTAAATAGAATGCATCTTTTGTTCCGACACTTTCATTTTTGCAATTTTACGTGTCTTATAACACACCAAAGGCACAGAAAAACATGTGTTCGCGCCATATGACCCCTTTAAATCTTTCAAATGACATTCATGAAACATTGTGCTTTTTTGTAAATAAAAGTTTCTAAAAAGGAAAACCATTGTTAAAAACATGTTTAAGAGGTTAAAAACACAATTTATGGCAACATTTGTTTTAGTAAACTTTAATACTAAAGTTTGTGGTTGAGGAGATTCCCCTTCCATGTAAAAGCGCTTTGAGTGTCCAGAAAAGCGCTATATAAATGTAACGAATTATTATTAATTATTATTATTAATAACATATCCACTTACCTGAAAACCACACAAGGGTTAAAACTATAGTTTATTTACTCACCATCATGTCTTTCTAAACCTGCATGACTTTCTTTCAAAACAAAAAAATAGATATACTGTATATATATCCTGAAGAATGTTGGTAACCAAACAACACTGGGGCCCCATTGTATGAACACAAAACTACATTTCTCAAAATATCTTCGTTTGTGTTCTGCAGAAGAAAGTCATACACAGGTTTGCATGACATGAGGCTGAATAAATATTGACAACATTTTTGAACTGTCTGTTTAATCTATGAATTTTGTATATACAGTAGGTATGTACTTTGGCCCCAGAAAATAAGGACACTTGCTACCTGGCTACATTTATGCATATGAATATAATTTACAAAACCATTTGACATTTATTGAAGAAACAAGGCTGGCCATTTACAATGTTATAAACATATTCTATGATGTATCTATTGCTTCCATGGAACTTTTAAGCTGCTAACTCTCTTTGTTGTCCTCTGGCCCTCTCAGGAAGGAGCCGAGCCATCAGTCAGTGGTTAACTGCTGGCAGGTGTTATTGACACAAACACGTCAGGAAAGCAAAGAGCACAGCATACTGAGTGACAACTACAGCAACACTCTTCCTCAGCAGCTTTCACACTGCATTGAGCATGCCCAACGCCTGGCCAAACGAGTACACATCTCTCTATCTCTCTCTCTCGTTCTCTCTGTTCCTCTTCTGTATTTACCAGGACTTTCCATTTATTTCATTGTTTTTATGCTAGTTTTAAATTTACATTTCCCTAAATATACACCTAAACCTTTTTGGAATTTCTTGTTTCTTTAAAAAATGTTTTAATTGCCAAAAGAATGTTTATTAAATCATTTAAAATTCAAGGACAATTTGTTGTCCTCACAATGTAATGGTTTCCCATTGCAAGGCAGGTTTGTTTCCATACAAAGTTCAAACCAGTACACCCACATCTGCAGATACTCTATACAGATAACTGTATACCGATCATTTTCACACAGTAATGTAACACTTAATGGTGCACACTTGCCCACATTCACCTGTCTTGCGGCTTTCTTTGCACTGTTTGCTTGCAGACAGCTCATAGACATAAATATTTACAAACACATTTGGTAAACCCACCTGCCACACACTAAAGTTCACTAGAGCGCATTATAATAGCTCAGACATCTCTGTCTTTTTTCAAATAAAAACTTTCATTTTCCCAGAGCAGGGACATTTGCACCCAGCTACATGATGGACTTTTGAAGGTTACCGCTGAACTTCAGACGGTACGTTCCCTTCTGCAACCCACAACTGTTTGATAGTATTTATAGTTAAATGAGGCTTACGTTTGTTGAAAATCAGGCCTTGAAGACGTATTACCAGTACTACACAGAATTCCTGTCAGCAGAGGGCAAACTGAAGGAAGCCACCAGGCTGGAGGAGAAACAGAAGCAAAGTGCTTCTAAAAAGATGGAAAGACTAATAGAGAAGGTACAGTATATCTTCCTTTTAAATACCTTTTGATATTGAATGATTATATTACATTTAATTCTTGTGATCACAAAAAACAACAACATTGTTTTTTTCTTTTGTCATGCACATGGACAGCATTTTCCTCCTGTGCATTGTAAACTGCAGCAAGGGTGCTCTGCATATGACTGTCACTTCCTAGATTTACACGTCTGACTATTGTGGTTACCTCTTGTGTTTGTAAGAGCAACTGTATGTTTCAGTTGTTCCAGCAACTTCTGCGGTAACGTTTATTCTATTTTGTGTGCACAGAGGCAATGTAAAGTTGAAGAAATTCAGCTGAAGTGCACAAAAGCACGCAACGACTACCTCCTCAACCTGTCTGCAGCTAACGCGTGCATGAACAAATACTACCTTCATGATCTCTCCACACTTATAGATGTGAGTCCCTATGCCCCCAAAGAGACGGCATATACAATAGGTTTCCAAACTAACTTGACCTCTCTCCTTGCATGCTCACTCAGTGCTGTGATCTGGGTTACCATCAGTCCATATCAAAGGTGTTACAGTTTTACCTTAGCAGTCGACAAGGGATGCAGCAGAACGTGAGCTCGGGTTTGCTGCAGCTGAACACAACTGTCTCAGAACTTGACCAGAACCAGGACAGAAACACGCTCATGCAGGCCAACACCTCGGCCTTTTGCCTGCCCCTCCGCTTTCAGTATCAGCCTTATGATGGAGACCAGGTTATATTTTTCAGCATTGAATTCTAATATATTTCTCAATAGTGATTTATTGTTATTATTAGGGCTGTCAAACGATTAATCGCGGCGATTAATCACATCCAGAATAAAAGTTTGTTTACATAATTTATGTCTGTGCACTGTGTGCTTAGTAATTTTGTATTTAAACGTACATAAACACAAAAACATACACATACATGTACATACAGTATATTTAGGGAATATTTAGATGTATTTATTTATATCTACCAATAACTGAAATGATGTTATTAATTTTTATATTTTTCCTAAATATATGCATGTGTATGTGTTTATAAATACAAAATGAATATGCTCAATACACGGACAAATATTATGTAAACACAAACTTTTATTCTCAATGCGATTAATCACGATTAATCATTTGGCAGCCCTAATTATTTTTAACTTTCCATTGAGGAGATTTAAAAGAGATTAAAATATCCTATTTAGAAGTGTATTTATTCATGTATTATACGTATATGTTTATACATACAACTTATGTATTTTCTATTTATTAAATGCCATAAAACGAAGATATTTCTTAAATGCTAGAGTTAAGACATGTCTCCACAAGAAAGAAAGAAAGAAAGAAAGAAAGAAAGAAAGAAAGAAAGAAAGAAAGAAAGAAAGAAAGAAAGAAAGAAAGAAAGAAAGAAAGAAATTTTCCCTATTGATTTTTCCCTATTAATTTTTTTTATTCCCTTATTGATGGAAATGTCAGTAAAATGAACCAAAAATTACTAGTGGATTGCTTTTGCAGTAAAAAATCTTTACTCTTAAGATTATTGAACATCTGTTGTGTTTCAGGTTTGTGAGGTGTCCGCCACAAGGGAGGTGATGAGTGAGTTGGCGACTCGTTTTCAGCAGCTACAGTCCAGACTATCTTCTGTGACTATGGAGGTTGAAGAGGTACACACAAATGCGCAGATATACTATCAAAAAACTGAATACATTTATGATATTTGATTGGCTTCTAATAAATCTTTTTTTGAAACATCTAAACAAAATCCACTACAGTCTGGCAAACTACTCCAGTCAGCTCAGTCGTCCATACTCTGTGGAATTATTGAGGAGACCTTCGGATCCTCCCCTGACCTCCCCAACAGCCCATCACATGAGGGGAGCAGTGACATCTCGGCTTATAAAACCCATCAAATTAAACGTAGAGTCAGCCTTCCGGACACAGAGAGTTTATACTTTGTGGTAATTATGAAAACAATGTTACTATTATGACCATAAGAATACTCATAATACGTTTTTTTTTTTTAAACATTATTTTCTTTATATTGCAGAAAGTCAAGGAGCACCTATGTAACAGCTCTTTAATATCAAAGCTGGAGGCCAAACATGACCTGCTTAAAGTTGCCATTCAGAGAGGTGAAATAAGTTCAATAAGTTAATATAATGCTAAAGCTGTTTGATGTGAAAATGTGAATCATTTACCTCTCTTGTTTTTTTTCTAATCAGCTGAAAGTCTTGATGTAAATCAGTCCAGGTAAGTAAACAAAGGTGATGGTTTACTATATGTATATCTATTTTGCCCACACGTTTGGTGCATTGTAACAGATTATAAAACGGTCAGTTCTGGTCCTTGATTCTGATTGGCTGAGCCGAGTTCTAAGCTGTTATAAAATACCCCGATTTGTAACGGCTGACCTCATTACATAGCCTAAATATAACTTATTTACTTTATTTTATGAAACCTTGCTACGCATGTGTAATAACTGTTTTATGGAATAACTCTGCTTCGCGTCGTGCCACAATGCCCTTAGCTGTTATAAATGCACTGTAACACACTGCTTCTTAGGGCCTATTGCTTTAATATAGCAAGATTGTATTTGAACATTTCTATGATTTTTTAGAAGATATTCCAGAAGATCTGTGCGACATAGAAAGAGTCAACTCAGTGCCCAGATCGGACAAAAGCTCTTCAATGGGGATCTGGTGTCATACATCCAAGTAAACTGATTCAAGACGTGTTCTGATTCACTGATTAAAAAAGTTCAAGGCATCTGACTCACTCACTTCCTCCCTATCAGGCATCAGGACAGCCCATTCCTGCGGTAGTGGAGAGTTGCATTCGATTTATTAACCTCAATGGTAGGTCAAACACTAAACCGAGTCATCCGTGCATTCTTTTTGCGTCATTCACTGACATTCTAACCCAGTCGCCCTTTCTTCTACGGTAAGGTTTGCATCATGAGGGGTTATTTAGAGTTCCTGGCTCTCAGATGGTGGTGAATCAGCTGAAGGAGGCATTTGAGAAAGGTATTTCCATGTACTCTGTGACAGTGACCATATTCTCCTCCCTCACTTTTAGCATTAGTAACAGTCTGTGAATTGTTTGATTCATCTATTATAGGTGAAGATTCCCTCGCTGAAGGAAGGTGTGATATAGACTCTGTGGCCGGCGTGCTGAAACTTTATTTTAGAGGACTAGAAAAAGCCCTCTTTCCTGAGGACAGTTACGAGCAGCTGATGGAATGTGGCCGTAAGACGATTTTACTAGAGTAATGTGTGTGTGTTTTGCATGCTTGGTCGAACGCATTTCCTGCGTTGATATGTTTTTTAATGAAACAGGAAGCTGGGTTTGGTACATATTGAAGAGCCTTTAGTTAGTCAGTAGGTTTTTACATCACAATCTGGCCAAATCATGATTTGCTAAATGCTATTGCAAGTTGGTATTAGAAAAACTGTTTTATTGGACTCTGTATTAGAATCAATATTTTGCCCTATTTTGATTCATAAAAGTGAATTTTAGCAACTTTTGGGGCTGTTCTTACATAGAAGTGGCCAAAAATGATTTCTGGCGGGGCATCTTTGTGCAATATTTGCTTTTTTAGTGCCCCCTCGGGTTCTAATAAACTATCAAAATATGATATGGCTAGAAATATGGGTTTTAATCGAATATACAAAAAATAACAACCTTATCTCACAGGTAACTGTGATCTCGAGATGAATTAACTCACAGGAATTCGAGGTGGCTTATTCGTATTAATTTGTACGTTGTGAATCATACAAAACCAAAATGATTAGAAAAAAGCAATTCTGAAGCCCCACCGCTAAGCCCGCCCCTTACGTTACTGACGTGAAAGCAAATCATACTAAATCATGTACGAATGAGATCACACGAATTCACATGAATTGGCCACAATAAGCCACATCGTAAAATAGTTACGGTTTTGCCGTGAGATTGTGTTAAAAATGCATGCAGAAAAAGCAAACATTGACTACAATTTTATCGATTCTTAATATTTGTTGATCATCTCTTTGTAGTAATATTTTGTAACCATTCTCCTGAACTATGTCTTTGTAAACTTTGAATGTGTTGTAATTTTTTGCCAAGCCTCCCTAAATTCTTCTCACAGCTAAGCTTCATTGTATACCCCATGTACAACTATGCAGCATGAATACATAGTTTTTAATACATTTGAATAAAACGCAAAGACATCAAGTGTCCAAAGTCGGACATCCCTTTTGGTCGAGCCTGTATATGGCCGTACATCTAAAAGAATTGGACTAAAAGCCACATTTATTAAATTTTCGATTTTAATGGGGGCTTCAACTTCTTCTCCTATTCAGAAATAGATGACGAAACAAAGAAAGCATCACAGCTGAAGTGCATCATCTCCACATATCCGTCTCCGCTCATCATTGTCATGAGATATCTGTTTTCGTTTCTTCACCAGTGAGTATCACATCATCAGTTTCTGACTTTTAAAAAATCCCCACATGTTAATGTATGTGCCTGCTTGGTGTGTGTATATAGTGTTTCCCAGTACAGCGATGAGAACATGATGCAGCCCTATAACCTGGCGGTTTGCTTTGGCCCCAGCCTCGTAAGGGGGCCGGACAGCGGAGACGCAGCTGAACTTCAGCGTATCAACGCCCTGGTCAAAAGCATCATCGCCCAGCCTGAGAGCATCTTCCCCAGCCAGAATGAATTAGCAGGGCCAGTGTATGAAAAGTGCATGACAATGGAAGAAGACGATTGGTAAGAATTATTAATTCACGTAAAGTTCACACACACCCATGTGAACACTGGGTAGGAGTTTTGCATGTTCTTTTGTCCTCAGTGAGACGGTAGCAGAGGAAGGAGATGGAGAACCAGACACATCTCAAATAAAAGAGACAAAAGATGGTGAGTTTGATTGAGCATTTAGATTAAATTAACTTAAAACATTCATTATGGTCTGTATCGTCCCTGTTTGTGATGTACAGAGCTGCTGGGAGTGGCCTTGTTTGACTACAAAGGCCGTTCCTCATCCGAGCTGTCTTTTAAACAAGGGGACCGCCTCATTCTGCACACCCAAGCCTCTTCCGATTGGTGGAGAGGGGAAGTGAATGGGACAAAGGGTCTAATTCCAAATAAATATATTAGTGTGCCAAGGTAGGTTTTGAACTGTTGACTCCTTGGATCGATAAGGAGTTTTTTATTTAAAAAAATTTAAATAAGTGAAAACAGAATTCAGAGTCCTAACATGCCTTGATGTGTCATCAGCGTGGGTGGAGGACAGGACCAAAAAGAGAAAGATTCTGTGAAATCCAGCTGTGATAGACAGCAGAAGGAAGAACAACAACTGAGAGTGGAGCAAAGCACACGGTAAGACCCTCACAGTCATGAGCTCTCTAACCACATGTGGGTTAGTATTATAAAATGTTTACCATGTATGATCAATACTCGGTGTGAACCTTGCCTAAAAGAAAAACTCCATTCTTACGTCACCATTACGATGAATGAGTAGCTAGATTCACTTATCATATAGTTTTGTATCTATTCATATTCTAGGCTCAAGGTTTCTAATGACAAATCTGGGGTTGGTGCCACTGCCAGCAATGTCACTTCTGCAAAGGTTTCGTTACAAATTCCCACAGGACAATACACCAGGCCAGGAAGTTCTCCAGGAGCTCTACGGAAAACTTTAGAGTGTGTAATATAGAGTTTGCTTGCTATTCATGAAAGCGTTGAAAAAAAATGTACTCCGGTGAATGATTTATAAAATCAGTTTTTTGAAATCAGTGCTTTTTCTAAAGTAACAAATGTTTGTTTCTGTGTCATTCTGACAGCCCTCAAATGAGGCGTTCCACAGTAGGGGGAGGTGCTGGAGAGGTGAACTCAATAGAAGTGGATAAGGTCTGGAAGTTCCTCATTTACATTTACAACCAGGGGTTAATATTAATATTTTAGGCATTAGAACCCATTATAATGAAACATTTTGTCCACACTGGACCCCATAAAAACAAACCCCATTAGAACGTGGTGTCTGGTGCAGACATGGTGTTACATTCCTACTGGAAAAAAACAGCTTAAAGCTGATTGGCTGGTCTCTCAGCATGGTTTTAGCTGGTTTAGCAGCGTGATTTTGAAGGAGTTTTACCAGCTTTGCCAAGCAGAAAGAACCAGTTCAAACCAGCTACTTAGATCTTAAACCAGCTAAGACCACCCAACCAACTTAGGCAGGTTTTAATTGTTTTTTAGAAGGGATGTGAACTTCCCCCTAGATATGTTTTTTAGCTACACTGATATTGTCAGACTTAAAGGGACAGTTCACCTAAAAGTATAAATTCTGTCTTCATTTACTTACCCTCGAGTTTTTCCAAACCTGTATACATTTATTTGTTCTGATAAACACCTAAGAAGATATTTTGAAGAATGCTTGGCCACCATTGACTACCATAGTAGGAAAAATGACAATGGTAGTCCAAAGTGCCCCAGAAATGTTTGCTTTCCTACATTCTTTAAAATATCTTATTTTGTGTTCAACAAAACAAAGACATTTATAAAACTATTTTTCCTACTATTGTAGTCAATGGTGACCAAGAACTGTTTGGTTACAAGCATTCTTCCAAACTTCTTTCTCTGTGTTCATCAAAACAAAAAAGTATACAGCTTTGGGACAACTTGATGGTGAGTAAATAAAGACAGATTTTTGGATGAACTGTGCCTTTAAATACCATCTGCATAGTCAACCCAGGGTTCGAATACGCCCTTTTCACATGACGTCACGCATCTTCCGTTCTGCCGCGAAGCAGTGTATCATTACTTCCGCTAGCACTCCAGTTCATAAGGTGGCGGTAATGCACCTATAAGCTGATTTTCCAACCGCCAGTAAAACTCAAGAAGAAGAAGTAACTTCCGCTAGCGCATCAGAATGGAGTTTACCAAGTGGCTTGCACATCTGCCACAAATATGTCTAGATGATGTACAACGTCTTGCAGACAAATTTTCGCTAACGACAAGATCAAAGCTAGAGAAAGGATACAAATTCTTCGTAGAACAGTACCTGTTTGATTATGAAGGTAAGTGTTTTGTTTTCTTTTGGATAAGTACTTGAATACGTGTTCTGTCAGTTTTTTTCCTCACTGTTGTTAAATTCCAGCGCGACGGCAAAACGGAAGTTATTCTTCTTCTTCTTCTTGTTTGTTGCAAGACGGATGTTATGATACACTGCTTTGCAAAAAGGCGGAAGTTAAGTGACGTCATCGTGAAAAGGGCGTATTGAGGGGGGGCTGGGGCGGTCCCCTCATAAGGTATAAAATAATGAATTTGGGGTCCCCTGGTTTTCCATTAAAACTAGACTACTAGACTAAATTATTTTTGTCAAATTATCACGCTAAAAAAAAACACTGTTGTCCGTTATTTGTTCAAATTTCATAAAACGCAAATTAAAATGACATTTTTATCTGAAAAATCCATGTATGCTCAAGCGCGCCACACAGTGTTCGATGAAGACATGTACCGAGATGTCGCACTGAGACAATGGCGTGTGCGGATCCTCTTATATTGAAAGCGTTTTTCTTAAACTCAACAGTTACTATCATTTTGATATGGAAGTCTGTCTTTATGAACGATGTTATCTCACATTGTCAAAACAGATGCGATGCGTTACTAAGCAACTAATGGGACATACGGGTGGTGGAAAAATAGGAAAGGGAGCGAAAATATTTTAAATCTTTTGCTCTCCCCAAGAACATCGCGTTCCTTTGCAACACTTTTGCGTTTCCGCAAGAATATTTTTCTTCCTTC
This sequence comes from Triplophysa rosa, assembly GCF_024868665.1. Taxonomy (NCBI): domain Eukaryota; kingdom Metazoa; phylum Chordata; class Actinopteri; order Cypriniformes; family Nemacheilidae; genus Triplophysa; species Triplophysa rosa. The sequence continues at coordinate 9,213,629 of NC_079910.1, read as the reverse complement.
AGAAAACTTTCGCATTCCCCAGAGATTATTTTGCGGGCCGTTATACAAACATGAGCTCCGACTTTGACGAGGAGGCTATCCTTCTGCTTTCGCCCATGGGAATTACATTTGTTTTTCTTATTCTGCATTGGTTCATGTGGATTATTTACATATACTTGATCTACATTAACAAGAGATGAATCATGTTTACAACGCTCATATGCTTCTGACTAGCTGGTTTGGCAGCACTGTACAGACTGCCACTATTGACTTTGACGCGTCCTCATTCACTGTTCCAAGGATTTTTTGTATTAATATTCCAAAAAAAGGAACAGCACTCCATTGCAGTAATATACAGAACAAGAATCAAAGGACAAGAAAATAAATAAAGGAAAATAAAAGGAAAGGAAATTCTGAATTAGTAAGAAAAAAATTATAATAAATTTGGAGAAAAAAATCTTATTGTTATCAATAAATTTAAGAGATTTTACAAAAAGCGAAATCTCAGCAAGACAGACATCAAACAGGCTAAATCTTAAGAAATTTGTTTTTGTGAATAAAAAACGTACAATGTAAAATATAAAAATAACGGTAAGATCGATAGCAAATTTTTAAGAGCTGGTTAGGGGACCCCCCCAAGAGCTTTGACACAACACTGTTTCAACCTACTAATTTGGTTTTACCCGGTGTTAATTTCAAATCCTGGTTATATCCCTGATAAGTTTTTGTTTGCCTAATTATTTGAAATTGCTTAATCAATCATATTTCGACCTTCCTTACTTGCAGGATGTGTGCCAGATGATGCACACAGTATTCCAAGAGCTCATTTCCCGACAATCTTCTTAGGACTGAAACAAATGTGCATCACCTCTTCCTTATCACTAGTGGACTGGGATAAGAATGGTTATTTGCTGATCCAATGGACTGAAAAAAAACCTTGAACAAATAGAAAGCTTCTACAAGAAGCATGGACTTCCTGAGAATTGTATTCTATTTTGTGGAATTAGTCGGAATTTGGTCTGCCTGTTTGTTTGTTTGTTTGTTATGTAAATATTTAACATATTTAGCCATATTAAAAAAAGCAGATTGTAGTGTTGTCTATTAAACACATGAGGGCAGTGTCCTCACAAGTGACTCCTTGAATTTTTTTAAACAACTGCCTCCTGTCAAAGTGACAGTTATTGGTCATCTACCATAAACTGCCACGACAGCCAATCATGATAATTTTCCATATTTTGATTCATAAGAACACATGCAGCATGCACACACTATCTCTGAAATAGCAATTTAAGTGTGGAAATACTCGTGTATCCTGATGATGGCATTGATTGTAAAAATCATTAGAATGAAAGAACAATAAATGACGCTTTTACAAGTAAAATTACTTGTACTTGTTAAATGACTAGGTATAGAATACTTTGTATAGTATAATTATAAAAATCAGGCTACAAGGAATAAAAATTGGAGCAGTTTTCAGTACTTCTTCAGTAGTTTTCTTGAACTGACAGCTTTTCAGTATTTTAAAACTTTAGGAAACACGGGCTATATAAAACTAAAACACTTTCCAATTTGCAATTAGAACTACAAGAGCGCCTGATAAAGAAAATGTTATGTTTGTCTTTGGAAAAGGTGTTTTTTAAATGATCAGTATCCAACATTGTGCCGGTAACATGGCCAGGGTGGCCTATAAGTTAAACTGAAACTTTATGTGTTAGTAATTTCATCTGTATTAGAGAGTAATGCTCAAAGCTTGTGTAATACTGTAAAACAAACAAGCAGATTATTCTTGCAAAGGAATCTTATATAAATATTGGGGGTACAAGTGCGTGGTAAAAACTGAAAATATTTTGAACCCGACTGCTTTAATTGTGTTCAATTTCTTTTTCCGGGAGACTGACTTTTGCTGCAGCTTTCTGTAAATATTGTTGTTTATTATTCTCTCAGCTCTCTCACTCTCAGTGTTTATATAGCAATCCCAATGCAAACCAGCTTTTTGTATAACTCCATGTGGTATACCTGCCTTCCATATTTAAAGGAACTCGATGCCTGTAACAATTACAGTCTTCATTCAGGTTTCCAGTCTCTAAAATTTAGTTATTTCCTGTTAAACATTTCCTGCTGTTTCATCTTCTGTTTATGACAAACTCTGTCTTGAGACTGTGCTGGAATGCTAATGAAATTTCGTAGTCTTTCTTTCCAAATATATTTTGGACCTGCATGTCCAAAATTTATTTGCACAGCTTTTGGGCAAGCACACACCAGGTAGTCGCTATCAAAGCATCCATTCCAAGTCCATAATTTATAGAGGACAGGTCATAAGACATGGCTTACATAAACTGTTAGGAAACTCTTTGATGTCACTTTATGCTATCATCTGATTTTATTTGTGAACTTAGTTAAATTAGTTAAGTCCAACGTTATATCTGATCCTACTTCTTCGTGAACAGGTTTACTCATTGCATGTCCATTTCTGTACAGAAAAACCCTTGATTCAATAAAAGCAATGGAAATGAATTAGTGAATGGCCTTGGGCACAATATACCCTCCAGTATCAAGTTCCATTGGCAGAAACCTTCTGTATTCTTCCTAAAACACCACTATTAACAACTATAAACCACTGTGCCCAGCAAAACCAATTGAGAAGATCGTCTTTATTTGAAGAATAAAGATTCTGTTTCAGAGAACAAAGAGAACAAAATCTGTATCTCACAAAGCCCTGGCTTTTAGGTTTTTACTACAAACAAAGGAATGTATATATTTTGCCATCTAAACTGTGTATAAGTTCACCGCCTGATCACTTGCAGTTCACACTAACAGAGGTCTTCATTCATTTCCTGTTCTAAGAGGAAACCGATTTAACAGGATTCAAGATATAATCCAGGTTTCAGAGAAACATACGGATACCACGTGCATGATGTATGAGCCTGTATTTACTGCACCATGAGATGGCCATCCATTTCATATAAGAATATTTTTGTTGTTTTTTTCAAGTGAAAACATAATGTTCTGTCCCTCTATCATGCAAGCATTTTGTTTCTTTACTTGTTTGTTGTTGTATCTTTTCCGTTTTCATATCAAATTTTAATGCTGAACTAAATTAAATCAGGTTAAATCAGTTTAAAAATTCTTCCAAGAATAGATTGTTTTATTGAGTACATTAAAATGACATTTAGAATTATATCTATAGAAATATATATATATATATCTCAGGTGACCAGATCATCAAAAGCAACACAAAATTAAATGTATATAGGCTACAATGTTCTTGATCTTTATGGTTGGAAATTAGATTAAATTACTAAATTAATTTTCTTTTTACTTTAAATACTTCTTTAAAATCTTCTTGGTAACTCTGATTTGTGTCCTCTGAATTCATTTGCTCATAGACTCTAGTTTCATATTTAACCACTCTTGGGAAGAATAAAAATGCCACTCAACCTCCTCTGTTTGCTCACCATTCGCCTAGACAAGGATTTACAACTGTCAAACGTTTTGTAACCATTTTCCAAAAACTGTTTAGGAAGAAGATACAAACTATTGTCACGGTGGCAGCACCTTTTAATTGGACCGAATTTAACAAAGTTTGTACCTTAAAGGAACAGTTCACCCAAAAAGGAAAATTAATTTACTCGCCCTCATTTTAAACCTGTATGAATTTCTTTCTTCTGAACACAAAAGAAGATATTTTGAAAAAAGTTGGTAAATGAACAGCGCCGGCAGTGCCCGTTACCAACATTCTTCAAAATATCTTCTTTTGTGTTCTGCGGAAGAAAGTCAAGATTTGAAATGACAAGACGGTGAGTTAATGATGACAGAATTTTCCTTTTTGGGTGAACTATCATTTTAAAGACATATTAGGAAAGCCAAGAGAAACCAAAATGCTGATACAACATTGTACTTTCACCAAAGTGACAGGCCCCTTTGTATCTTAACCTTGTCAAATTTGCTTTTTGGAAAACATTTAAAAGTAATTTTCCTACTGAATATGCACATTCAACAACTGAACCCAAAATATTACACAAGTTGAATTAAAGCTACACATACTGAAATACATTACTTGTCAAATAAAAATACTTTTTTGTAGATTTTTTAATCTAATATAATGCATATGTTAAAATATATAAACATTAATGCATATTTAATCTAATGTTTAAATGCATAACATTGCACTTTGTAAAACTTCTTGGAATGCTCTAGCCTATACAGAAACACCTTCACCTAACATTAACCCTTTTTACAGTCGTTTGAAGTTAAAAAAAACTTTAAACTTTAAATTTTTTTAAAAAATTTAAAGAAATTTCCAATAAAAAATAACAAAATTTAACAAGTTGCAGTCCTATTTTAGTGAAAAGTGAAATAGACCTATTAGTCAGATATGGTGACCCATACCCAAAAGGTAACCTCTGCTTTTAACCCATCCAGAGAGTAGTGAACACACACACAGCAAGTCGTGAACACACGTACACCCGGAGCAGTGGGCAGCTGTCACTGACAGCTCCCCGTAAGTAGGGGTAAGGTGCCTTGCTCAAGGGCACCACAGTCGTTAACCGCCAGCCCTGGGAATCGAACCGGCAACCTTCTGGTCACAAGTCCAACTCACTAACCACTAGGCCACAACTGCCCCGTATTAGGCCACGACTTGGCTTTTTCAAGAAACGTTTTTATGTTCGAGAACAACAAATTGTGAACCAGCAATATGAACGTGCAAAGAACCTGCGAAGTTTGACAGCGAATTTTATCATATAAAATATTAGTATCTGCATGTGTTCAACTGAAGAAAGGAGGTCATATATCTGGGATGGCATGAGGGTGAGTAAATTAGGAGATTTGTCTGGGAGTCTGGGACTGGTTGTTCACATGGGCAGCAATCACATCCTTACAATTCAAAACACACAGGCTATGCAAAATTGTGTCATATTTAATTTTAGAGTACTTTATTTTTTGGTAAAAATTTACAGTTTGAAGCTTCAGAACAGTATATTTATAAAATTCATAGTTTATCACTGCTTGACATTTCTTAATAAGAATCAGCTGGTTCTCTAACAACAGCCTCTACACTTATATTGTAACCATATTTCCCTCATAATCTTTTGTTACGTACTCTTTCTAAATAAATGGGAACTATTTTAATACCGCTGTGGGTGCAGGCAGTCTTTTTTCTCTGTGATTAGGGCGATTGGTTTGATGAATTTAACTAGCTTTTTAAGAGACTGCTATCATCCAAGTTAAAGACACAATTGCAATTGTATGTAATAAAAATCACATGTACAGTATATCATGATCCTGTCCTTCCTGTCAGTAGTTTTCTAGTTCTGTGGACAGGGTCGTGACAGTACCATGTCTTTTGTGCTTGTGGTGTTATGTCTGGAGACACATGGCCTTTGTTGTGACTTGCGCCACGTGTCCTCCTGTTGCGTGCCTTGGCCCCGCCCCCTTGTTTCCCCGGCATTGTCCCATTAGTGTTTCATTCCCCTCACCTGCCCCGTCTAATCTTCCCGTTAGCTTCCCACAGGGGCGGACTGACCAGTAGGACATTCTGTCAAAATCCAGAACGGCCGTACCACCGATGGCCTACGGCCATGACCAGGGGCGGATCGTCCATCTGGAGTATCGGAACTTTTCCTGGTGGGCCGCTAATGTATGGGACCGGAATGGACGCTTGGGCTGGACAGACGGACGTTATTAACGCGAATGCACACAATGCGAAGGCATCAGCGAGACGGACACGTTACATACAACACATCCAACCACAACAAACCCCCCCCCCCGTCGAAAGAGAGGGTGGAGGGCCGATGTGGGCTGAAAACTCCAGGGCCGTTTTTACTTCCCAGTCTGCCCCTGGCTTCCCATTAGTGTTTGATTCCCCTCAACAGCCCATTGTTAACTTCCCTCGTTATTGTTCCCTACTTAAAGCCCTTTTACTAACTACTTCGTGTTAGTTCCTGTGCTGCTAGTTATCTTGTTCCCGTCCTGATAGTTATCTTGTTCACGTCTTGCCTTGCTTTGCCTTACCCTGCTGTGTTTGTGGACTTACCATTTGTGTTATTTTTGGCCTTTGTTTATTTTGGCCCCTCATGGGAAATGTTTGTTTTGAGTTCCTGTTTTGTTTAGTTTTGCCCCATTGTGGGTTTTTGGTTTAATAAATAATAAAGTTTTTGTGTTGCACCTTAGCTGTCTGCATTTGGGTTCTTCTGCCTCTACTGTGACACTAGGGCCTTGAGATGCTAATATGTCAGATGCTAAAAAGGTTAAAAACTTACTTATAGGCCAATAAAACGATGCAGCAGAGTCAATGGCTATAGTTCTCTGTAGTGTGAAATGAAGCAGCTCAACAAGGAAATGCCTTTATTGGGACACATGTACATGAGGTGATTGCTGTACAAAAAAAATAATTGACAATAATACAATACTACTGTACTGTAACATGCATGTTACCATAATAAATATATAATATACAGTATAAAGTATACAGTATGATTCTGATCCTTTAAACCATTTGTAAGTCAATTTGAATGTGTAGCCTACTTAATGTTAAAGGAATAATTCACCCTCACGTTGTTCAATATGAAGATATTTTGAGAGATATTTTAGTAGTTTTGTATCCATACTAAGGAAGTCAATGGTGGCCAATGTTGTTTGATTACCAATGTTCTTCAACATAATCTTTTGTGTTCTGCAGAAGAAAGAAAATCAAGTAGGTTTGGATTGACATAAGGGTAGATACATTACGAAAGATTTTCATTTTTGGGCTAACTATCCCTTTAATATGGATTTAGTGTTTTCATAACTTACTATTTTGTATTGTTTTTGTATTGTACTATTTTGTGAATCTTTTGAAAATGTAACAACTGTACCTTTGATGTGAGAACAATTATATAGCTTCATTTCAATTGAACCTTCAAAGATACAAAATTTTACAAGAACTATTTACAAAGTAACAAAATCTCTACATCAATATCTATATATTTTACTCACATTATGTCTGACGTTTTATAGCATTTTAAAGTGTGACCCTTCTACATACTGTACTGTCAGAAGAGAAGAGCTGTTTACTTACTGTATCACTGGCATTCAATGAACTCTACATAACCTGATATTATTTTAGTTCATTTCCTTTTTGCCATCTTCCTATATTTTTATGACTTCCCATTATGCTATCTTTACAACATCTATGAATGTGATTTGTAAGTGCTCTATAAATAACACTTGGTGCAGATTTTTTTGCGAATTGCTGGTGATTCAGTAGATAAAAGATCATTATTTTCCCACAGCTTCCTTATTATTCAATAACTGTCATATTAAAAATACAAATCAGTCACTGTATAACAACTTGTGTTGGGTTTGTGGACTTGTGCTTTGTTTAGTCCAATATGGAAACTATTACATTGACTTTTAAGTCTTGGATTTTTGAAACAAGCATCTTTATATTCTCTTGTGCTCATCTGATTTTTATCATTTCCATCATTTTTACGACGCTTCTTGTTTTGATTATTCATTTATTTTGGCCTGCGTTCAGAACTGTCCCCAGGACACAGTTTCCACGCGTACATCACATAACTCTTCCGCAGTCCTTGCCATGAAAGCGCTGAATCCAAAGAAGACTTATGACAGAAGAACTGAATGAATCAACCGGCTCTGGGGTTAAAGCCTTGATCCGTCCCTCCTCCAGAGTTAAGACTTCTGTTTTCATCTCCCATCCACAATAATGGAGAATTGATAAAACGCATTGCAAATAAATCATTTCATTCATCTTCAAAAGCTCTTCTTTTTCCTGGTTATTGAAACAAGGAACGGTCATGTATTCAATGGTCCAGCTAGTCGGTGGCCTATTTTGCATAAAATTCTCATGAATTCATTGTCATGTGATACTTTGGTCCTGCCTTGTCATTATTCTCACATGTATATATGTTTCTTATGCAGCTCTGAATAGATCATGTGAATCCTCCACGTCTAGCAGATGTCATTAAATCTTTTATATCTCACAGCGTGGGGCAGATTCACCTGCAGCTATAAATCTCCAATTGCGTTTCAGGAGGCGCAGGGCTTGGTTATTTGTGTAGGGGTCAGAACTGGTTGTCCTTGGTTGTGGAGGTGTGGATGTCACTAGAGTGGTCGTGGAGAGAGCTCCTGCGGGGCTTTGGCCGACAGCGCAGCAGTGCTAGAAGTTCACGAGACACGCTGCTGGAGAAGGCTGTGTAGATCCACGGGTTAGTGCAGGAGTTCAGACTAGCAAGTAACATGAGGATTGTGAATGCCACGCCTGAGAATGAGGGAGAGAGAAAGTTATTTAAATTATAAACAAAAATCAATGTTTAGTTTTATTGTTTTCTGCCATAAAAAAATTAACATTCCTTAAAGCTGTGAAATGTTTTAAATGCAAAATATATTTAAATTTTTATTTAGTGTAAAATATTTGGGAAGTGGGTAATTATGAAAAATGTTTTAATTGCAATATTTATATATATTATATATACACACACTGTATATGCAAATATATATTGCATATAAAACATTTCTCATTATATTTATTATTTCATAGATGATACTTTTTATCTTATGTTATTATTTAATCTATTATTATATATATTATTTTAATTAAAAAAATGATTAAATAATAAAATAAAATAAGATACAAAGTATCATCTATGAAATAATAAATATAATAACATAATAAAACATACTAAAATAATTTTGTATTATAAATAAAACATTACAAAAGGCCTATTTGAATATGAAATCCTTAAATTGATTACAAATAAAACAATTACTATTTTAGAGCTTTTGTTTGAAGTTGACATTTTTTGAAGGATAAGCGCCTCATCTGATTCATTTGTTGAAAAATACAAGTTTCAGGCCCTGTATTTCTCTATTCTACTCTATTCAAGTAAACAGCTGAAACTAATGAGAAGGATGTGGAGTAGGCACACACATGGTACTGTATGTGTGTACATTCGCAGCTGTGAGGAGCCTGTGGTGATGAGATTCAAACATCTGGATAGTGATGGAAGAGCAGCATGGGAGCTGGGTTATTTATTAGGCTTAAGACATGGGCTTTAATATACATGTAGAGGAGACTGAGGGAGAGCTGGAAGGTATTTGCAAGACCTTTACTGTAGTAGGAAATACCAACTTGACCTCACGTTGATAGACTCAACATTTTCTGGATCATCATTATTGACAAGATAAGGGACATTATTGTATTTTATATACATATAAGTGTGTGTGTAAAGAACTGCTAATTTCTCACCTTGGGAGGGTGGGTTGGGGTCCCAGGCTGCCCAGAGCTGTACAATAAAGAAGGGGGACCAGCACATGGTATAGACCAGCACAATGACCAGAGTCATCCTCACTGTTTTTGACATGGCTTTAGACACGCCTGAAGGAGGAGGAGGGAGGCGGCAAGGTGGTAAAGAGGACTTGGAAGAATTATTAAAATCCTCTGTGGTGTTGTTGTAAGAGTTCCTCTGGAGAACAGAGTGATCATGCGAGGTCTGACAGCAATCACAGTGATGTTCAGATGATGGAACCCTGCTGTGATTGGAACTATAACTGTGAGCCTGTGAAGTCACATCACTGGACCTGTAGCTGTCCTTGCAAGATTTTTCACAGCAGTGTGGCTCTGGTGAATCCTTAGAGCTGTATGCGTTAGAATGAGAGGAGCCCTTGTTGTTGTTCGCTTTATGAAGATCATCTCTTGTTTCTCCACCATTGCTGACATGCGTTCTGACCGTGCTGGTCTGCTTCTTGAGGATGGGAAGGTGAAAGAGAACCATGTTCTTCTTCATATCAGCAGAAACCACACGCTCTGATTTCAGGTAGATGTTGTCATGGATTTCTTTGAATATCCGTACCTAGCACAAAAATCACATACATACATTAGAATTTGTTTATTGATTCATGGTAGCGGTATTTAATTACCAAAAACATTGATTAGATTTGGTTTATGTTCAGTCAGTGTCCTCTGACTGACTTCCTGGGAACCGCATTAGCTGTTGGAAAGAAACATCTGCACATTAGAGAATTTTGCTCCTAAAATAGAAACGCTTCAGTCAGGTCAGAGGTCATAATCTTAACAATGCTGAATATTAGCAATATGATGCATGACAGAGGATCTTCCAAATAATGTCACTCCGTTGGAAATACTGCTACCCACCAGTGCATTTCTCAGCCTGGTCTGCACACATTCAATTTCTTACATTGACGGTGTGCAGATCTCAAAAGAGGACAGACATTAATATTTTTGTTTTGTGTTATGATCTAAACCTCACAGTAGCCGAAATGAACAGATGCACAGTAGTCTATAGGTCATGTAAGCAACAAAAAAAAGAACGCAAAGAGAAAACCATCTGGTTGAAATAATATAAAGTAAAAAGTGCTTTAAACTGTCTTTTACAAGTCAAGTTGCAATTGCTTTGATACGTTTTATTTGATTTATCCTTGATGAGTTAAAGTAATGTGAAAATATATTTTGACATGACTCATTAATCACATCTTTTTTGCAGTGTGGAACATATCAAGATGGCTCTTGATAGAAAGACAAAGAAGGAATTCATATAGGGAGTATTAAAGTTAAGAAATGATGATGCAGTGGTGCAGTTACTGCGTGGAGGGATCGGTCTAACTCGTGGATGCCACTGAGTCCCAGGCAGCTGTTTGAAATAACGAAGAGGTTTCTGTGGTTGTAAACAGGATGATTTAAGATAGCTTTTTTACATTTTGAAAACAAGAAGAGAACCTATGGCCAACCTTGGCTGCTTGCCATTGCAACTATCATATCCCTTTACATGTGGTACTATAGTTAAAAAGCAGTTATCATTATATAAAACCTAAAGTTTGATCTTTTTGTTTTTCTGAAAAAAATCGAAATAAACGCAGTAATGATACACAAAAACACAACCCGAGAATAAAATATTAAAGATACAATTAATCGACGTGACTAATAGGCGGAATGTGTTCACTGATATCTAAGCCAACTGAATGACATGAGAGAATGAAAATAGCTTGAAGCATCACAGATGGAATGAACAGAAACTAGCAGTACCTGGCAGATGGTGATAATGAAGGTAGGAAGCACAAACACAGCTACAGTCATCCAGGTGACATAAGCCTTCACACCCCAGGACTCAGCGAAATGCCCCCAGCATTCAAACACACCTGGCGCGACCTCTGACCTTGAGAAGATAAATAGCTGACAAGCAACACAGGGTCGATTAAATAAGACGAAGTACCTCTAGTTTACATCAAATTTACAGTCAACATCTTAGTTTATTATTAAATACAAAAAGAAGATCATATGATGTGTGCACTATATTTAGTAGAATTTAGATGGTACGAACAACCACAATACCTGTGGCACACTGAGAACAAAGGCCATCCCCCAAGCCACCAGAATAGGTGTGTTCCAGCACGAAACAGCCCCTCCTCTGTAAGCCTGCAGGGGGCAGCAGATGGCATTATGGCGGTCCACTGTCATCGCAACAATCATAAAAGAGGATGCAAACATTCCCACAATCTGCAGATATTTCACTGAGCGACACAGCACATCAGGACCCTGAAATCTCTCTGTGATATCCCATAAAAGCTGAGGGAGCACCTGCAGAACATCACAGTATGCATTTGTTGATAAAGATTACATTTAGCATGAATGATTAAACGGCAAACTTTAAGCTTACCTGAAAAAATGCCACCACGAGGTCTGCAAGACACAGATTGACCATAAAAAGGTGCATGGGTGCATTGTATTTACGTCTCCTCAGCAGAACCCACAGTACAAAGCTGTTTCCTAGTGTCGTGAGAGCGAAAACGAAACCCAGAACTGCAATCTCTGCTCGAGCTAGAGCAACGTCCCGCACTCTGGGGAGAGCAGGGGAATGAGTTGGGTTGATGGAGCTGTTTTGAGATAGCAACCAGAAGTACGATCCACCTCTGAAAGTGCTGTTGAGTCCAGGATGCTCTGACAATGAATAGAAGGTGAAGTTGGTCCATCCAGCAGTTGCATGGACTGATCCATCCCAACCTGCCTCTCCTGAAATGGTCTCCATACCTGCACAGAGAATCAAATGGGTGAGCACGAGTAGCACAGTTTGTAAATCAGTGGTTCTCAATTGGTTCTGTCTATTGCCTAAAGAAAATACTAAAACTGTTTAGTGTAGGAAAAACATCTTGAAAATCACACACTGAAATATATTTCTATTAGAAAAATGTATTTAATATTATTAACATATATGGAGAATAATGAATGAGACAATACTGTATGTTTAACATATGTTTAGTTCTTTTTCTTTCTATTTCTGATACAAATCTTTCCTTTTTTTGTTTTCTTTTCCATATTTCCCCAACGAGGCTTGACTCCCACAATCCCACAATTTAGTTATGTTCGCTCCCCATTCCTCTCAACCGTCTTCATGTTCTCCCTCTCTTTTTCTTTGATCATTCCATCATCCTGTTTCTATTGCTTCTATCCTCTCTTATTAACTGCTCTTTGATCTCAATATAATGTGGTTTATTTTCTTGACCCTGCAAATACATAATACAAACAAAAATATCAGTTGCACAAATGAGACTGGCAGTGTGAGAAAGAGAAGTAGCCTGAGACTTTGACTTAGTAAAATAAACACAGGAGAGGAGGACGTGCGGTACAGGACGATGAAGTATGTACAGTACAGTCAATTATGTTGTGTTGCCCTTCATTAACTAAAAAAATAAGATTTTGACATATTTCCCAGAGGGGAAAATAAACCAATGAACACATCATTCTGTTCAAACGTTTACATCACTTTGATACAGTCTAGTGCCTTCTTGAGCATCTTTTGTAATAGTTGCGTAGGAGTCTCTAAATTGCCCTAAAGTGTGGAAAGCTGGATCCCAAAATCATATAGCCACTGCTGAGAGTAGCACAAATGCAAAGTGCAGAAGATGCAAGAAAACCAAATACAGTGAAGTACTTGAAGTTTTTTTAAAAGAAAAATGGACAAGCTACTGTTTACTTGTGTAGTCAATTGTGTAAAGTTAGTTATTATTTGGTCATGTGGATTATTTTTATGTAAATGTTTTACATAAACAATTTAGCACACAGTACTACATAAAAAGCAGTACTACACTCGATTTTTTATTTTAAAGATATTTAAACATAGAGCTGTGGAATAAATTAAGAGACCTCTTCAGTTTTGCCTTTGCATTTCTGCATGTTTTGTGACTATTAAATTTAGGAACAGGAACCAAAGTCACCAAATGACTGAAATGTAGAAGACTAGGCGACTGCATAGACAAATGAAGGTTTTGCAAAAATCAGGCTTATTTCATCATATATTCATATTTGAATTGAAAGCTAAAATACAAGAAAATAAATTCATATTGTAATGTTTGAACATGTAAATAAACTTCTGTTCTTTGCAGATCTGCAAACATTTGTTATTTTGACCGGTTTGTCCTGTTTCAGTTTTCTGCAAATAAAAAACAATATTTTCATTTGGAATTTGGAAAATGTTGTCACTAGTTCACAGAATGAAAGAAAAATGATCATTTTAGTTAAACTCGTACCTACAGTATAAATATTAAATACAGAAAAACTGAAAATAAATTTGGAGTGGTCTCTTAATTTTTTTCCAAGGCTGTGTTTTGCATAATATGATAAAGTGTAAAAAAAAATGCAAAAAAAATATTTGTGACATGGACAACCCAAAAATACAACCCAAAAAACATTACCTAAAATAATATTGATGATCTACAATTTACATTCTCATTCAGCAGATTCTGTGATTGTGAAACTCCTAAGCTGTTGATGAAGTTTTTTTATGTCTTTTGCTGCACGGCTTTCAGGTCTGGTCATAAATAACACATTTGTCCCTGTCACATGGGTCTTTAAGGTCATCCCCTGAAGCATCTGATGCATGAGCTGTTCAGTTTACCCTTGCTTTGTCATTTTCTGCCGTCTTTGAAGCCGTCCCTTTGTGGACGATCCACTAATATGGTGCTGCACAAATGTTGACCTGAGCTAAATATAACTGATGATACAGAGAAGGTACTCTGCTTTGTAAACTGCTTGTATACAGTACAGAATACAGATGTGTTTCAAAGATTGAATACAGTACATCGCTAAACGCCAAACATTTTAGTTGTGCTTTGTTTTGAAAGCCTGAGCACTGTATATTATTGTTTTTGTTAGATGGGTAATGACTTAATCAAGTTTAATTGCACATATTCATTCACATGTGAGTATAATGATCAATCTTTATTCTTCTCACCTCTGTCAGTGCATGACTCTCACTGTAAAAGCAGTTCCCCTTTGTTGTGTTTGCCTAAAATAAACCAAATATATATATATATATATATTCGTGGAATTCTTTTTACTAAAGTTCGGACACAATCATTCACACAATATTCTTACACACTCTTTCCACAAGATGTTTACTAATGCACTTCTTTTGGCACATTTGAAATTACACTTTACACCAAATTACACCATTGATATTGAACTGTATTTTTAAATATTTTTTTGCACCTTTTTAAAAAAATGTGTAGTTTACTAAAACTATCTTACCTTACAATGCGTAAAAGAAGACAAAAAAAAACCGTTCTGCTAAAATAACTATACTCTGGAAACCAGTTATATCTAATACATTTATTTTAAATCTTTACTAGAAAACAATGCAAAAATATTGAATAAAACCTTTTTTGTCGTCGTGTATATTAATAAAAAAGTATAGAATAAAAATACTTACTCTAATGTTTTTTTGTAAATCAGGTGCAATAATCCCAGCGTATTCTGAGGACCTTCGTTCAGTTCTCCACAACTGTAATTCTACTTTGTTGATCAGTTGACAAAACAACTAGTGCTGATGAATAGCATTGAGTCATTTCATCACCCTACAGTATGCGAGTGCGTGAGGCTGTAGTTTTCATCCAAGAGCTTTACTTCTTGCAGAACCGCGCGGTCCAGCAGAAGCATGCCATTTATTCCAAGAAATGTCCAACCATTCCTGAGAGTCTGTGTGTCGGAGCGTTAATTTCCCATATTACATAAGAACCATGCTAACAGAGCTGAACTTGAGCCTTGCTTAAACATATTTCTTACACTTACTCACCCTCTCTCCCTTGCTCTCTCTGTCTCTCCAGATCCCTTTTCCCATTTCTCAGGTCTCAGTGTTATAAAATGGGGGAGGAGCTAGAAAAAGATGGAGAATGTTCCAACTGTATACATCCATTCCCACTGTGATAAAGTATAGAAAGAATCGGTAAGCTTTTTGTTATGAAGTGGCTTTCAAAGTGGGAGATCAGTGCCAATATTTGCTTTAGCATTCAAATTAACCTGCACTGGGTGTGACTCCACTTCTGGCAATTGTTTTAGTCGGTGGAACAAAGTTGTCTGATTGACCGTCACACAATACACATGTGTTTTTATCTCTACCAGTTGTAAAACGTCAAATAATTCATAGCATTTTGTTTCATATCAATCCATAAAGACATGCTTTACATTATGTACATGCATTTGCTTTAAACCCAATGCAGCTTACAGTAAATTGCATTCATTTTGATTATGCAACAGGTTTTTGGTATAGCTGTTCCCAGAGTATGAAGGAAAAATGACAAACAGCACAAAACAAATGAATTAGAATAATTTTAAAACTGCATCCTCGTTTACATTTGCATAGTGAATGTTTTAAGGAGCTGGTTGGTTGCCTGTGGGAAAAAGAGTGCTTTTTTTAAAGTTGTGTATGATAAAATTCTTAAAAATGTTGTTCCAAGCGTGAATTACTTTCATATGGTGAGAAATCAACATTTTTATGACACTAGGAGTAGGGATTTTAACATTTGTCCAGAAGCTTGGTGGGGAAAAATATGTTTTATATACTAGTGCAATAGCATGGAATAAGTTGCCGACATCTATAAAGAGTATAACAGAATTGAGGAATTTTAAAAGGATATTGAAAAAATGGTTGTTAGTAGATGCTAGTTAGGTTGTCATTGTTGGATTTTGTGTTTATATTGTATATTTGTTTCTATTATGTAGTTTAAATGTGTGATTAGGAGGTATGTTTGTTTAGTCACTTCTGTACGTATAGCCTTTAGCTTTTATTCTTTTTAACACAGAGGACCGCAATGGAAATAAGCCTTAGGCTTTATTGTGTTTTTATCCTCAACAGTTTTTTAAAGTGTAGGGATACTTGTTCTTTTGTACAGTTTTACAAATTCTGTTAAATAAATTTCAATTCACAATAATTTATTACTTCATTAATAATTGCCTGAGAATCAAATCCGTGATACATCAACATCATGCTCTCTTTAAGATGCTGGAAGCCAAGCTCTTCTGAATGATCTTTCAAAACTATCATAAACGTTTAACGATAGGGCACCATCAGCGAAGACATAAAGTTTAGAAATAAACTATTTTGTATTTTAACAGTAGAATTTGGCTTCAAGCTGAAAATAACTTATTAAGAATGACAACAGATTACATTCCCAAAGTGGCCAGAGACCGTTCAAATCATGCAAATATAAATCATCAGGAGATTTATCGTAAGGATCACTTCCAGAACCTCACAGTGGCAGCTGTTCCACATCTCAGAGACCTCATATGTGTTTCTATAAAGATTTCAAGTCCTTCCTCTTTGGCCAGGAGTAAAAGTGACAGCTGTTTCCATGTGAGAAAGTATATTTGGCAGTGCATGTATCCGTATGTCATCAGAAAACTGTTTTTCAACAGAAGTGCTGAAAGACCCAAAACATACTCAATTCATTACAACGCCAGCATTTTAACAGCTTTCTGCCAGAAAGAACTACAGTCAGCTTAAGACAGAATCTATACTGTTGTAAGCGAGACACAATGATCTACTGTACATCACCAAAACATTATTAAAACTAAAGGTCATCAAAGATAATATTAGTCTATGAAATTTGTGTTTGAGGTTTTTGTTTGGAGTCTGCGGAGACTTTACAAGATATATGCAAGAAGGCGAAACAGAACTGACAAGCAGTGAGGTCTCATCTGAGGAAAAGACACGGGATACTGTTTCATTTAAATGATATTCTCCTGGGATTTCATTGATGAAATGAAAAGCACCCAGCATCAAACAAGTTTAGACTATTAACTGCTTTTGTATTTGAAAAAGCAATGTTTATGTTACAAGCTTCTTACAAATATTTTATTCTCATTGTGGATCTTGTTTTTGGATCATGTTTTCATCTTGTGGATTTGTTTCTTTTATATATCTTTGGTTCCCAAAGTAGCATTTTTTACCTTTTTTACACTGGACCCTTGGTGTTTTCCCACAAAACCTACTTTGTCTATTAAAGACAAACCTAATGGTTTGATAGTTTTTGTAGGATGCATAAACACTAAGAAGAAAAAGAAATGCTCAATTTTAAGGAACTACATGCCAATCCAAGGTTAAAGGAATAGTTCGAAATGATTAATCTGTCATTATTTACTCACCCATGCCATGTTGTCTCAACCCATATGCTGTCATTCTTTTCTGTGAAACACAAAATTAGACATTTTCCAAGAACCAAGAACCATGTCTGTCAAGCTCTATAAAAACACAAAAAATAGTCTCATACTGTATAAGTCTTATATTCCAAGTATGATATCTCAGTGTGGAACAGATTGTTTCAGCCATTATTCTTTGAAATTCTAGAAATGCTATGTGTAAATCCAGACTATTACACTGCACATACAGAAACACACAAGCATTTGTTATGAGATTTGAGCTGTATATATTGAACCTCTTTATGAATGAATGAATGAGACCCTCATTACTGAAAGTGACTTTACTACACAAAAGACCTCTATTTGCTTATGAGTCATAGCCTAATTACCCAGAGCTCATGTCCGGGGTGTGTAGGTACCTATACCTGTTTGTGTAACTGTTTATAAATACTGTATGTGTGTAAGGAGGTGTACAGAGGCATACATGTATGGGCGACCGGGGCTTGTTGTCACAAGGGCTATATTTTATTAAGTTATGAATCAAAAATTCAATGACATTAAAAATGTTTTGTCTGGCATTGTATTTTTTTTTTCAAATCTAATGTCCTCATACAGAAATGTACTTCAAAATTAAACCTCCCCATAGAAATATTAACGGAAGTACAAAGTACAAGCCCGGGTCTCTCCTATGTGGATACTATACTGCTCAGCGGAGGGCTGTCCTGATTGCAGTCATTAACTTAGTGGGGGCAGGCGGAAAAGGAACAAAGATGAAGGACGGCAGTCCAGCTTCATGTGATTTAAAGCTTGCTTTGAACTAAAGCTTTTTCATTCTTGCTCAGCATCCTTTTAATAGTCAGTCTGAGAAAAGCAACAAAAGACATTGAGAATGGCAGATGAATGTGTAGAAAACCTGACATATGACTGCATCTCAGCATACATGCAAACCCAAGAGAAAACAACAAAATAAAGCTCTCAAATGAAAGGATACATTTTCCAGACTGTAATTTTACCAGTCTGGGCAATTAGACAGCTAAGGAAATGAAATCATTGAGAAGTTCTCTATTAACTGTCTTTTAAAATGTATATTGGCTACTCTGCTTCTCATACTAATGATCTGAACAAACCCATTTTTTGTGTGTGTATTCATTGACACTAATTTGGAAGTCGACGTGTTGACGTAATTCTGTCATTATGGCAATGATGAGGATGATGGTATTTATTTGTGAGAGAAGGTGGAAAAACAGTGGTGGTTTGAAAGGAAGCTCTGTTGGAGTTGGAGGTAGATGGTGAAAAGAGATATAGTAAAGATGCACTTGTGATTTGCATGCCTGTCGCGCACTATAATGTTCGTAGAAGCTTGTGTATGTATGTTCCTGACTTTGTTTTATTGATGACAGGATAATACATATTTTCTAAAATATTAATATTTCATAGTAATATTTATATGAAAGATTATTGTTGGGGAGTATGTGAGGAATAGTATATGTAATTAAAAGCTTTTTATTCAAAGGATGCCACCACATCAAGGGCCAGTGGTTACTCTTCTCCACATAGTTTTTACCAATTTAGGGCAATTACTGCAAAAACTGACACCTGTTTTCCTGAAAAAAATGTTGAGGAGGCAAAGGAGACAGTGGCTCCTCCAAAACATTTGGATGTGAAATAAATAAAGCAAGAGAAATAATACATCAAGTAAAATTGCGTTCTCACTGAGCTCCTAAATTGCAGAAAAAGGGGAAAAGTCACGTGAGTGGAGATTGGGTGTGATTGGCTGATTACGCTTTTAATGAGATAATGTCCATCATGTTTGCAACCGATCTAATCGACACAAATGGGTCAAACAGGTGGAATTGGAAGGGCTAATTACAAAGTAAACAACTTGCCCGTTTGGAAATCACCACTTTTGGTCACGTCCAAAAACTAAATGGACTGTAAGTGAGCATGTGTTAGTGTGCACTCAGCTCGACTGCATTAAAGGTATAGCAAATATCCACCCCTGCGACCTTACTTACGCCTGTGTTATTTACCAAGGGTTTGATGGCTAATGGCCCGAAAAAGAAATTGACTTACCAATACATACCAAACAACAGCTGGTAACAAATAAAACCTACACAGAATATGCTTAATATAGTTTTATTCTTCTTGAAGCAGTGTAAAAACCTAAGATGTGATTTAGTTTTATTAAAAGAATAATAATAACATCCAAGGTTAATATAAACCTACATAAATATTAGTATTGTTAGTTTATGGTGAGTGGTATGGAAGCTGTTGTAAACATTAAATGAAACGTGAATTTAAACCAAAAGATGGGAATTCTTAAAAATTTTAGATGTCTATCACGTATCACTGCTGATTTGTTACATCACAACGCACTACTTGCACGTAGACTTGTGACGTACTTCCAACTTGAAACGTTTAAAAATTCGATTATTACCCGCATACATTATCAGTGACATAAGCAGGGGCGGAGCCAGGGGGTGGCCAAGGCCACCATAAATTAATCTTTGGCCACCCCCCGGCCCCCACCACCGCTTTGCCGGCAACTTTTTTGAGGAACCATTTCTGTACACAGTTGTTCCCATATGGACGCATTTCAACAGCACACCTCAAACAAGTACTTCTCCACCCAAACTGAAGGTGGCGGTAATAATACACTCAACTTGAATTTCAACGCTGTTTCCCACCGCGAGAGAAGAGGTCACAGGTAAGTTAACAAGAAGAATTAAGTTTATTCACTATGTTTGAAATGTTTCTTGTCTTAATGTATGTATATTATGGCTGGCGTGCTGAAGTTGAAACAGACATGGTAAAGTTTGCTAAGTTCATTTAGGCTGTTAACTTATGTAAGTTTGGGTGTGTTCTGTGATATTGTAATGTTTGTTTGATAAAAGTGCATTCTGGTATATTCTTATGTCGTGTAAATTGTCATTATGGTGTGAGCTTTATCACCAATTAAAAAGACACCACCTTCTGCAATGCCACACTGTTTCAGATCTTTTTTTAAATCAGTTTAGTAATACATTAAAAAGCTTATGTGGATCTTCATGATGTACTTCTACATGGCAATCACTGCCTGTTTAAGTAAATGAGTGAGTGACTAAGAAACACTACTAGATCCACAGTGACTTGCCACATAGGGGAAAAAAAGATGATATCAGTTTCTGTGCTACCCCTGTGTGAGCTATGGTCTCAGTCTGGCCACCCCTATGAAAATTGTCTGGCTCCGCCACTGGACATAAGAAGAAATATTATAAACAAAGGTATAATCTTCAAAAGATCTGAGAAAGCAATGGCTGGTGGACGATGGCGTTTCACTTTTTCTCCTCACACACAGCTCCGTTGCAGACATTTAACCACCGAACGCAAATCACAGAAGGCTGAAGGAGACTTTTTTTACAGGGAATCATAGCAGCACTGTTTGGATTTAACAACTACAGACTTCAAATACTGCAGTGTTTAATGCGTGAGAGAGCACGGACCGGACGAACACACGCAACACGTTTTTATTAAATGTTTGGATCACTTTATGTCATTTTTATTGACAAATGTAAATCTGTCAATGTAAATGCAATTTCTGTCAATAACTTAAGGCCTATGTAAAAAAGTGTATTTATAACGTTTAAGGATAAATGCCACAACATTTTGCGCAGTTAATGTATTTATTTTGGCAATAGATCTGCTCTATCTGCACATTACTATTTCAAAATACTAGCCTATTTACTATAGTAGTTATAATACTATTTTTAAATATTTTGCAATGTGAATGAACATCTAATTAATTTCCACATAGAACCTTTATGGTGTCATTTTATTGTCTTTCAAATGTATGAAATATAATCTATTAATGAGATTTAGGAAAGGGATGGACTGCTGCAGAGTGCATACAATGGCGGCTTTATTATTCAGGAGATGAGTGTACGTTTATAAAATATATGAGGTGAACTTCTGCTATTTTAAAATCTGTCATAAAATCCCACATTAAAGCATGTTAACATCACAAACAGGATTTATTGTTCTTAATTAAGTGACCGCCCTAAAAATGATCTCCGCATGTAGATATGCTGAACACTGTTGCCGGTGTCGTATCAAAATCTGACTCCCCGTGAGATTATGACTCCCCTGTTTTGAAGATTGGGGTTAGGATTAGGTGTGGGGACGGGCTTTAGAGATAGGGACCAATCACAAAGCAGCATCCTAAGTGAATGAACCAATCAGAAGTAGGGGAGTCAAAATCTCACGGGGAGTCGAAATTCAGTACATCGGAAATGACTGAGCTGCATCGAGGAGAACGCGGAAGAATACGTGCAACAAGTCCATACACAAGCAAAGATCAGTCAAGGGGATCATTTAACTTTAATAGTCCCAGCAGACTTCAAGAAGTGTCAGTACATTTTAATGCAGAGTTTTCTCAAGAAGCACCAGTAATATTTTAGGAGTATAAACTTGTGTGGGTATTAAAAGTTTAATGAAACCGACGTCTGAGTGTATTAAATGTACTTTAATAATGGAGTAGTAAGAAAAGCCAGACCCCACAAACCCGCTTAGCTCATATTACTGAGATTAAGAAACTTCACATCACATTATCTTTGAAAGCAACCTGGGTTTCACATTATCACAAAGCTAGCATTGACGGCAGTTTCATTAACATGTCTGCTAGTTAAAAAAAACATGTGACATCAAAACACAAAACAAGAGTTTGCCTTGCATGTTCAAAAAGTCATAGGAATATGCCAGCTAATAAACTGTTGATGAATTTGATTTCCGTCACCCCTTATTCCTCATGGCAACAATCAAGTTGCAATATGTCAAATAAAGGGCCTAAACAAAACATAAGATTTAAGATGCCAAACAGAATGTGATAATCCAAACATTCTGTGTCAGGAAAGATGTTGTAAGCATGTAAATGTTCAATGACTTGCATGCAACTCATGAGGGATTTCTAAAGGAAAAACTGAGTTGTCTTAAAACAGAACCACTTTCAGCACCATTAAGGAACATGGAAAATACTTGTGCACTGGTCTAGCGCCATTAATTATTGAAGGAGGTTAGCCACATGGTATTGGCTTGTTAAAAACACTTCAGCAATGCAACGGAACATAGTGTTTTATTAACAACCTAAAATAGGTAAATACCTTTACAATGGAAAATGGATTAGGTATAAGGTAAGGTATGAGCAAAATCATTATAAAGAAGTTTTGAAGTAAACTAACTATAAAAACGTTGGTCAAAATTTTAAGTGCAAGGTATGAACGGTTACAACGGACGCATGTGCCTGGCCAGAATTTAACTTTGTGTTTGTTGATCGGTCTGGCTAGTGGGTAATGATATAACTATTTACATTTTATCTAATTTATATTAATATTCATTTAAATAATATATGTTATATTGTATATTATATTATATTCTCTTGCATAATAATTGTATTAAATAAACAATTTCTTGAATTTTATTGTATGTTAATTTTTTTAAACATTTTTAAAATAATTATTTATTAAACAATTGGTTGAATGGGTTGTGTAACTTTGACGCTTTTAAGTATTGCCAAGTGGCAGTTCTTCTACTTGTAAGCCAAAATAATACTGGCTAGACATAATTTTACTTGCTAGCTAATGTACTTCTTATTTCTTTTGCTTGTTATCAGAAATAATCTACTGGAACTCTATTCTTTGCTGATGTGTACCAGAAGTTAAAGCCACAAAAGTGTGCATGTGCAGTAACGTTTATGTTGTTGCTTTGAAATCGTCTATTACAATAGTACAACTGATTATGACCATGGCTTGGTGAGTGGCAGTGACGCTAGATGGGTTTTTTTTTTTTTTTTTTTGGAGTACCTTAAACATACATTTTTTGGTAAGTTAAAAACAGTTTTATCAAAAGCTTTTTATAACAGCCATCTGAGTAGAACGGATAAAGAAATCGATTTACCCAATAAACTGTGATGTTTTTGTTCTCTTCAGTTGTAGCTTCTTTCTTACTGTGCTTCCCATGTCTCTTATTCATAGACAAGCCTTTGGCACATAGAGACAGAAAGTAAGGGAGGTTGTAAGGCCTATAGGATGAAGAATGTGGCCATTCTTTGACGTCTAACGTGATGAATTCCCCTTTTTAATGTGTTGTGCTCTCTAAAACCTGCTCTATATAAACGTCAGGGAGGTCATGCATTTACAGAATTGATGGCATGATTCCAGCACTCAGGGGAAATTGGGAGAGTTGTAATATGACAGCAAAAGTAAACCATGAATTATATGACAGAAGCTGATGCTGATGTAAAGCTCTCTCACAGAGAATTACAAACAGTCAGCAAACAGCCATGAGGCAGTTGGTAAGTTGATCCATCCTCTCTTTCTAGAGAACTGTTTCTCCCTCTCTTATTCCTTGCCAACCATTATATGTAGATCATGCTCAGGCATGTGTATTTTATTTAGTCTTCTCATATTTCTATAGCAACCAATGTAAGTCATTGTCCTGAGTCTGAAAATTGGCTCTGCTTGGTAAGGCATTTCTAATGATCACAAACTCACAGACACCTGTCTGACAATACACGACTATATGCCTACTGCACAGGTGGGGTAAATTTTCTCTCACCCACAGGGTGTGTGGGCCAGTTAACTTAGGGTCATTCCTTGGGCGGTAACTATAGAAGCATAACCTTTAAGGTTTATCATTGGCAGTGAAGTTATTTTGATAGTTTTGTTGAAGAAATCATGAAAGCATTAAAAGAATTCATGGAGATTTCTGCAGGGAACATTTGTTTAACTTTACCTCAAAAGCGACTTACAAATGAGAACCAAGGGTACAGTAACAATACCAAGCAATGCAATACAATGTTCCAAAACTGTAAGTGAGACACTGTGAGAAAACAGAAAGTGCACAGAGAAGTGATATGATGATATGAGAGGTGGTATGTTTTTTTTAAGACTAACAGCTGTGTCTTCGGTGTGTTTTGAAGGAAGAAAGAGGCTCAACTGTTCCGATGGAGTTTGCAAAGATCATTCCATCATCAGGTTACATACGTGAGCGTTCAGGAAAGGGATTTTGTGTGTCTTTGCGTTGGTACCTGTAGATTTCTGGAAGTAATGTAGATTTGCAGAAGTGTGGGTAGGTAAGGAGGTGCAGATCCGGTAAACTGTGTCTAAAGTAGCGCTGGTGCTTTGAAGTTGACCCACCACATATGGGTTCAGTTTCAACACATAGAATCCCCCAAAAATCACTATCCGCCACAAGACTACTGAGACTAGATTTAACATACTGTGTATTGGTTTACATTGAATACCAATGAAAAATTATGCATAATTAGATCAGAAATTAGGATGAAGAGAAACATTCTGAGTTTAGGGACATGGGACCATATTACAGACATTTCCAAAACGATCTGACAAAGGTCTTTGGCTGAAGATTGCTAAACTAATGCTCGTTTAATATGACTCCTGAAATGAGACATTGGAAGTGTAAGAAGAAAAGGCAAAAATGTAGGGAGGTGATATCTAAATATGGATTTGAAAAAAATGAAACAACAATGATACAGTTTTACAGAGAATTTACAGTATATCCAGGACACAACTTTAGAAACAAGGAATGCACGGAACAGACATTTTTTTAAAGTGCAGAAGATATCAGACCTCTAACTTGTTCCCAAACGGCTCCCTTGATATTAATTGCCTGCCAATATTCTGAGTCATACTGGCTTGTCCAGAATATAAACTTTCAGTACAAAAAATTAGGGAGGAAAGTTCATGAACTCTTTGGAATTATCTAGGTGGGAATTGATATGTAAAATGTGTTTTTATCTTGTTTTAAAACTAAAAAACCTCTTTGCGCAAACAATGCACATTTCATATTGGTAAATGTATATCTAAGAACACTCCAAGAACACGCCATCTATGACACCACCATGAAAAAAAGGATTCAAATGTATGTAACCAATGTTTTCCAAGAACACTATCACAACATACCAACTCAAAACAAAACAAGTGATGCTGGTCTGCTAAGGACTGCAATCTTACAATCTCTCCAGGTGAATGGTGAATTGAAAGATATCCTTTTGGAAATTTTGGAGGACCTATTGACAGAAATGCAATATAATATTCATAACTATGTCTTCAAATGTGTACAAAGACCTTACATAATGAAGTGTTATGTTTTTATTACCTGAGCTATTTCTATACACCATGGGTGCCCTTACATGGAATTCATCATGTTGTTTCTACAGTAGCCCTAAACGGACAAATGAGCGCGTTTCATATATACTCATTCAGTAGAGAAGTGAAATTGTGACATCTTAGTCCCGTGTCAGCCACCACAGTGCTTCAAAAGAGAAAGGGGGGGATGGGGGAGTGAGCCGTTGGTTGCAATTCGCAACCTCACCACTAGATGCAGTTAAATTTCATACATTGGACCTTTAAATGGAGGAATAGGTCAAACTAAATAGCTTAATATACAC
The DNA here is from genome assembly GCF_024868665.1 of Triplophysa rosa. Classification (NCBI taxonomy): domain Eukaryota; kingdom Metazoa; phylum Chordata; class Actinopteri; order Cypriniformes; family Nemacheilidae; genus Triplophysa; species Triplophysa rosa. The sequence goes on along the minus strand of NC_079910.1, from coordinate 9,187,782 downwards.
AACAGACACCCCCAAACACACAGATGTAACTCTTGAAAATTTTGTCTAAAATGTTCAACTCCTAGTGTGCATGTGGATGATTCCCAAAACTTTCTGAACGGCCTTCATTAATCTACTGTACATGCTCTGATTCATAATATTCCTCCATTGCTTTCACAAGCTTTTTACTTTTTTTGGATGCACATACAGAATATTTTGCCACAAAATAATAGTCCTTGGCACATCTGTTATTTCAGTTACATAATCTATAAATAACATTCCACATATTTTCCTCCTGTATTTTGTAAGTGATTTCAAGGGCAGTGGGAAATTACTTCTAGGTATTGAACTCTTACTAATGTCGTTGGAAATTGTATCCCCAATTCTTTATATAATGCTTAAGGATGTTTGATTCTGTCCCAGAGTATTTCCAGTCAGAACAGATGCTATTTTTTCCAAGATCCAGCTAGAAACGTTCAAAACCCCATACCAGTAATTTTGTTAACAATTTGGATAAGAACACATGGTTCGTTGATGAGAATCATTTTAAACTGATTTTATTGAGTAGTGTTGTCTCCTAGTGCCTAGAAATATTAATCAACCATTTTAAGTTCAGTATAAGAACATTCTGTGACCAAACTCAAGAGTGCATCCTTTCTACGTTTTTTTTTTACGTTTGTTGGTAAATCCCACTCCCACACAATTTGAATACATCCCTTCATTTCTCTTTAAAGACATTTGGAACATGTGCAGATTTGAATTAGCAATTTCAGATTCATTAGACACGGTGCATGAGGGGCCGGCAGGACTGGGATTTAACAGCATGACAGCATTTTGCGGGCAGTTAAAATGGCCTTTATTCAAGGCACCTTCAGTGCATTACCTAGGGATATTTCTCAAGAGCCATTTGAATGCTAAATCAAAGGAGGATATTCTGAAAATATGGAATGATTTCATCTCAAAATAAATATTCCACATGGCTCGTCTGTGTGTTTATATCCGAGTGAAATGTTACAGCGTCTGTGAGATACTTGGTTTATTAAAGTTGACAGTGTAATAAGCAAAACATCCATTTGTTCTTTCTATTTGTGGTTTATTTTTGAGCCATTAAAGAGTTGCGTGAGGTGGTCCGGGCAACCATGTTTTAACTCTTTACATTCATTTACAATTATCATCATTATTCCATTCAAAGAATCTGTATGAAAAGTACACAAACTTGTTTAAAATGTGCAGAAAGATTCCAGTAATACAAACAAAAATGTATATATATGACGAAAACCAATAATAGAGTTTAGAACAGCAAATCAAGACAGTAAAGGAAAACATTTATACAGGTTTATGCAAAAGTAGACCACAAATAATACAATTATAAGCTGTAAAATAAGGACATAGCCAACTGATTTGACCTCTAAAACATCTATATCGGACCCAACCATGGGCTGAAACAACCCAGCACCTTTTAAGTTAAATAGGAGTAAAGTATTATATATAAGAGGTTACCTATGGGAATATTAAGTCATTTAAAGGATTGCAAGTCCAACTTTGTGAGGCAGTGACACCTAGTTAGAAGCGTAAAATAACTCAAATATATTGCAAAAAAAAAAAAGCACAATTGAAGAATCTGTAATACTCAGGGTCAGTAAGTAACCCAAAGTAATATACTGATTTTGAAGATAACATTGTAAAAATGGATAAAGTGTGGAATGCAACTGAGCAGCAGAACCCAATTTAAGACCCTTAAACACTGTATATGCATAAAACCAGTACAACCATTATAATATCTAAAACCAGTTCCTACAAGATGATCACAAGCACACAGCTGAAGTACGCTGCATTTCAAATGCTTTGGACTGATGTTTATGTGATGCTAAATCCCATCTGTAGGAAAAGCAGAGGACAACAAGTCACTTGCAGCTAGGGAGATGTGACATATCCCAAAGAAACTTCTAAAAAGATCATGAATGATAAAACAGCTCTAATGTCTATTGGTTATATCAGAAATAAATGCTGCTTTGCTGTTATGCTTTATTTCTAACCATGAGCAACAGTTTTGCTGACTGACCACAAAAGACTTGTTCAGTACCCAGCAATGGTGGAGTGACGGACTCAGATCTCAGTAGTGAGAGGGCCGCTGCTCTGGATGATCCTCATGATGGACTGAACCACTTCTAAGGTTGTGCCCTGCCCCCCAATGTCAGGAGTGTGTAACTGCAACAGGGAAAAGCAATTTTGAACACTGAAGCCACGGTTAGACATGCGACAAACCGGCCCATGAAAAACATTGAATATCAAATTGAAAATCAAAGCTGGTCATTGATCCCTTTATGACGGCCAAGGGGGGTGCCCCGCTTTTAAAAAAAAATGATGTGATTAAGGTTATACAGTTGAGAGCATAACATTTAACCTCAATAACATCTATAACAAGTATGAACAGATTTCATTCTTATTTAGTATCTAAGGACAATCATGCTTATGCATACAAGTCATTGTCCAAATTCAACTGTCATCTTTTCAACCTGACAGGCAGGTAGTCACACCTGACATTGCCTCTATAAATAAAGCTAGCTGTTTGTTATAAAACCTGCCATACAAGGTGTGTCAGGAGACCACTCCCAAAACATATAGAGAAGTATGTGACTGACCCCGGTCTCATTCATGGTGGTGAGGATTGCACCTCGAATCATGTTGGCGTAGGCATGAAGTCTGAGGAAGAACAGAACATCAACAGATCACTAAGCTAAGCACCACTTAAGCCTTTAGTCCAGTTACACTCTTAAATATTTGGCTGATATATACAATTCTGGTAAATGGCAGAAAGAAGCAGAAAGCCAAATGCACCACAATTAAATCATCATAAGAGCTGATACTTAAAAAAACTGTGAGCTCATATTCACAACTTACTTAAGGTGATCTAGCATGAGACAGCTGGCAAGCAGCATGGCAGTGGGGTTGGCGATGTTCCTGTTGGCAATGCTCTTTCCTGTGTTCCTGGTGGCCTGGACACATTTCATTCTTAGCCATTTAAATGTCAACTCAAATACAATGCAGCGATTGTATTTCCTTCCTTTCGAATAAGTGTGATATGCACATACGCTTAATATTTTCAGACAGTCTTGAAAAATGGATCAGATTTCACTTCTTGTGAAATAAGAGTTAGACAGTCAGGTGAAAAAAATCCGCTTTGAAAACCAAATCAGATGTGTGCGCAATATAAACAAAAACTCTGATAGCCACAACCGTTGACACATGCTTCAGACCAACCGTTTCAAACACAGCATAGTCTCGCCCGTAGTTGGCACCAGGCACCAGACCGGGTCCGCCCACCAGGCCGGCACACACATTGCTAACCACATTTCCATAGAGGTTAGGCATCAACATGACATCAAACTGTTGGGGCTTGGAAACAAGCTGAAACAAGCAAATACAGTGAATTTGTTTGCTTTCCATTTTGGTTATAATAAGCAAAACACAGCACAACAATGCTTCAATCATTCAGTAATTCTTGTCATCTAATATCAACATCAATTAACATTGTAAATTATAATAAAACACTGTAAATTGAGTGTCATTCGTTATACTATAGTTAAATACAGAAATTTACTGTGTAAATGTGTACAGGAAAATAACTATTGTAAAGTATTGTCATTTTTTGTTCCTTGTAATCTACAATTCTGTCTCATATCTGTCATACTGCCATGTTGGTCGGAACTGCACCCAAGTTTTTCACCTACTGTTGCACTACTATACTAATATGGTTGAGTGACAATAAAGGGATTTGATTTGATTTGATTTGACATGAACATGACTGGATTTTTTTAGGAATCAATACTCCACCTGCATGGTGGTGTTATCAACAATCATGCTATCAAACTGAATGTCGGGGTATCCAGAGGCCACCTCCTTACAGCACTGCAAGAACAGCCCATCCGCAAGCTTCCTGTTAAGAGAAGGAAGCGAGAACAAATCATGCATACATTAACACAACTGTGAGGTAGCGGTACAGATGACACAGCAGACTAACATGATGTTAGCTTTGTGGACAGCCGTGACCTTGCGGCGACCATTCTCACGGGCCAGTTTGAAGGCGTAATCAGCGATACGGAGGGAGTTGTTCCGGGTGATGATTTTCAGACATTCCACAACTCCAGATACACTCTGAAACACATGAGGAATATGGCTTTATCCGTCCAGAGTCCAGACAGAAGAGAGGGAAAGTTTTATAGGTCTTAAGTGTCATGTTTGGGTTCCAAATTGAGTCGGAACCACTGATACTGTAAAAAGACTAAATGAAAAAACAATAGTAGTCACATTAGAAACCCAACAAATTATTAATTATTTTCAAATTGTGTTTTAATAGTATTGTTGATCAATAGTGCTATTTTTATAATAATACTTTTTTGTTTAGCAACCAGTACACACAATTAATAAGCAGTTCTTTATCATGTATGGTTTTCACCCTGTGAAAGAAACAGAAGTGTCTGTTGAATGTGCGGGATGAACTTCTGACCTCATGCTCCAGGCTGCTGTACTCGCCCTCCGTGTTCTCTCTGATGATGGTGATGTCAATGTTCTTGTGGCGTGTCTGGACTCCAGGAAGTGACTGGCAGTGCATCACATTGGCATACAGATCCAGACTCGTGCTAAAAGAGAGTGACAGCTGTGTTGAGAATGAACTGAGGGTCAACCAGTCTAGACACAGTCACAAGCAAAACGGCAATTCTGAGGCCATCACCCATCAAGTTTGAACAGAGCAGCCCAACAACCTTCTTTAATTTAGCAAAGTTGTATGGTTATAAATAGATTCATTGTCTTTCTGTGTCTCAGGCCTACCGGAGAAGGTTGTTCCTTGACTTGTGGTTAGGGGGCATGTTGTGAGCGGTCTCAATGTTACCTGCAAATAAGATTTCAGTGCTGCTTATAACAGACAGATACAGTAAATATAACATTGTTAAGTGGTAGATGCATGTTAATACAGACCCTTAAGAGCAACTCCATTGCGTCGAATGGCTGTAATGGCATTGTTGATGTCATCCTCACTGGTTGATGCAGAATTTACATGGACAACCTCAAAGTCCACAGGAACACAGCTGAACCTGTAGAGTCAAAAGAAAATATTTGTTTAGCTAGGTAACCTAATAGTTTTTCTCACAATACTGCCATACAAAAACAAAACGTAGTAATAAAGGCGACACAGGTAAATAACTATCACTTCATTTTACTAAAATCTGAAAAAAGCTTTGCCATATTGACCTGCAACGGGAAAACCTCAGAGACCAAATTTTTGTCAGGTTTGCCATAAACGGTTATCAGAAATTGTTTATATTTGAGAAAAGTACTAATGTAACAAACCTGAAGAGTTCCCGCACATGGTTGAGCAGCTCTGGTCCTATCCCATCTCCAGGAATCAATGTTACAGTGTGTCGACCTCCATACTTGGCAGGAGGCGGCTACATACAAACATATTAAACATTTTATTGACTTTATTACATATGTGTGTAACTAGACTAACTAGACACAGAAAATAACTGGAGCATTTGGTAGAATGCTTTAAATGTGCGTTTACTTACTATTATTTGTCCCTTTACATGCGGGCAGGGGCAAAAAAACAAACATTTTTTTTGCAGTTAGTGATAGAGAATTGGGAACAACAGAGATTTTAATTAAAATAAATTACATGTCTAGAAGACAGTACACTTTTTAACAAGTCATAAGAATGGAATTCTTAAGCAAATTATTTTAACATGTTAAATCATAAAAACTTAATTAAAACATATCAAATATAAGTGAATAAGCACAACTATAATATAAGTGGATGCCCAGTAAATTAAACAAAACATTGTAAATGCAAGACATATTGTGAAGAATGCCTTTATCGTAAAGACAGTAACCCACTGTGGACGTAGCTTTCTCTCTTTGGCTGTTGATTGCTGTACCAAAGACCTACAAAGAGAAACAGGTTAAACAACTTGACACAACTTGTTTGACAGCATCCCTGACATTATCCCAGTGAGTCGCCTGTTTTAACAACATCTGTCTTAAAGGGGAGAATATAACAGAGAAGCTGTAGGCATCTCATTAGGTTTTGCAACATAAACAATCAATGCAACAATTGACGAAATGTCAGTTCGATCGAACAAATCCAACCTTGTCTTTTCCCGTGCAAAGTAATTTGTTGTATACAAGCGATCGCGAGCTTATTTTGACCTTGCCTTTAAAAGTGTCACAAGTCACGGCATGCTCATTCGTCACACAGAAGATTAAGAATAATAATATGTACTTCTGACCATACGGTTATTTTAAATTAACGACTTGCCTTGGCTGTATTTCCCAATCGCCCTCCAAAGATTGGTTTTAAAGCTTTAGTAAGAGTGGCCATCATGCAGAGACTCAAGAGTACAAGCGCTTTTATGTTTCGGGTTAAACAGGAACCGTAGAGGAAAGGTTCCGGGTTGTTTTCTTTTTTTTAACAAATAAATGTGTAGTTCTCCAACAAGAAAGAGAATTAACATTTAATAGCCCTGGGTTCTGTTCTGCGTTTATTTTTATTTTTTTTAAGTGTGGCGTAAATTAAGATTTATGAGTAAAATAAGATTAGTAATGAGTAAAATAAGATTTATGATTAACATCGCTTAAAGAGACTTCACAATTGATGTAAGACTGTATGTAAATTATAAAGTCAAATTAAGTAATGTTACTGTGTGTCACTTCAGTCATATCAAATTTCTCCGTTTGATTACCATTGACAAATTTCAAGATCATACATGTCGTAAATGCTCTGATTCCGTTTATTGCCTCAAACCGAAATTATTCAATAACATTTATTTCAATAAGACAACCCCCATTTGCAAGGATCCAATTTAATTTGCATTCGAGCTAAAAAAAAAAAAAAAAACACGTGCTTTGCATTCATCGGTCACACGAACCACGTGTTCACAATACTCAGCCAACCCGGAAGAGTGTGAACCGGGCTGGGGCATCAACTGACGTACACTTCGAGGGTAGAGGACAACATACTAGGATACCATGGAATGGTGTGCACGATTTCTCGATTTAGTTTCTAACATGTATTTCGACTAACTCCGTTTACGTGATGTTTTAAGACGTACGTGCAGCGTTACTGGTCGTGGCGTTAATAGGCGCTTGTATATTGGTCGTGGCAGTTGCAATCCCCAGAGAGAGAGAGAGAGAGAGAGAGAGAGAGAGAGAGAGAGAGAAGCTTTTTGTCATCACTACAAACCTGCTGTACAGGTTCAAGCCGTCAATCAGTTCAAAAGGTAAACGTATCTGTTTCATAAACTAAAATCACAGTGTCTGAGTTAGTTGTTTTTGGACTAAGTGACACATCTTGTATTATGAAGCTTGTGTTGTCTAGGCGTCAACTCCATGGGGGTTTTCTCCCTGCTTGACAATAACAGGTCTAATATGTTTAAAATGAAATGTTAAATGTGCCTAGGTTGACTGAGTGCTGGTAGATTTTTGTATAATATATGGGCAATTCCATTCCAGCATCATGGATGTGATATTTGCTGTCAAATTCTGAAATATAAACTCTCAGAGAACGTATTTATTACCAATATATTAAACCATATGTTTATTTTCCTAAACCCCTGTTAAAATATGTCCCGACATCAGTAAACTAACAGTCTACACTCGCTTTCTATTTAAGATGAGGGCAATATACATGGGTTATGGATGTGACAAAAAAGAATACATTTTCTGAGGAATAACATACTTGACGATTTCTGTGAATTAAAATCCACAAACCAGAAGCATTCTCAATACATGGGGAAGGGATGACTCTCCATAGTATATAAAATAGTTATTATGTTAATTTTCATCTAAACCACCAAATATCTGAGCTTTCAGTGTGGTGAAAACCTGGAATTGCCTATTTGGTGTTCTTAGATGTTACTTGCTTATTACTTATTACTTACTTATGCTTATTTGATTAAATCATGTTATAAAATGTGCTCAATCAATGTTCTCATTTACCCCAAACAGAATATTAACCGGAGTGTCCAGATTTTGATATATAGGTACCATGAGGCTTGCAGGTCTGTGCATTTTCATGCATGTTTTTTATGGTCTTAAATGATGTTCCATTTCACACTGGCACCCAAACGCTGTTTCTTTCTTGTGTCTTTCTCAGTGGCCCTGCGTGCAGTTGGTTTGGTTCTGCTTTTGGGCTTCACTTGGCTTCTAGCCAATTCTATGCTCGGAGGGGATGGTAACTCCTTAATACGGGGTCTCATTAATGGTAAGGATATTGCAGCGCTTGTTACCCTAATCAAACCCTGATGAGAATTATAACAAGTTGCCACAAATTATTAATGATAATGTTTTATCTTTTATAGGTAGACAAGAAGAGCCTACTTCAGGTAAGATTAGTTCGCATTGAAGCACATCAGATATCACACTTCAGTTAATCCATCAGAAGTGTTTTTGTGAGCTGTTTGTTGTTTATTTTATTTGATGCAATGTAGTGCTGTCCTGCAGAACCAAGACTACGCAAGTACAAGTGTGGTCTGTCTGCGGCATGTCCCCCCAAACATCTCGCATTCAGATTGACCTCAGGGGCTGCCAATGTCATCGGCCCCAAAATCTGTGTGGATGATAAAGTGCAAGTTTCTTGACCTTTTCATTTTTGCTGTGTTACTGTCTCTCTCTTTAAACCAAGCTTTGCATGTAAACTCTCATCATTATTTCCTTTCACTAATATTCATCATGTTATTCTTTCCTTGGCCATCACTGTCTGCCAGAATCAGTGTTATTAGGGAATGTGATACAAGTAGGCACTGGTCCCTCTTTTTTCATTGCCTATGTTCTGTAGTTCATCCATTTTCTGGTGCCCCTTTGTATTCTTTAAAAACAAGTCTTAAAGGAATATTCCATGTTAAATACAGGGTTAGCTGTAAATAACAAAAAATGTGGTAACATTTATTTTAATGTTACTAATAGTCAACATCTATGTGGTAGCAATTGTATGGATGCTATTGATAGAGCTTGAATTGTATTTAACCAAGAATATTCTTAACTTCCTGTGTAGTTCTATAGTAGATACAATAGTTGTGTCCAGAAATGCAATTTTGTGATGCTTATTCTCATTTGATCTTACAGTCTTCTCAGCAGTGCCAAAAACAATGTTGGCAGAGGTCTCAATATTGCTTTAGTAAATGGTAAATATATCAAATTCTTTAATGTTGTTGTACTAATGTGTGTGTACTAATTTTAAATCGTTTTAATTAGCTAACACCACATTTTAATTCAATTGCTGTTTCTCAGGGGTTACTGGAGAAGTTTTGGAAATAAGATCATTTGATATGTGGGCAGGAGGTAAGATGATATATAAAGTCATGTGTTGTTTGATTAGTTCACTGTTTTCTTATCAATGGGTATGATCCTTCACCCTGTCCAGAGGTTTCAGATCTTATGAAGTATCTTCGGCCACTCCATGAAGGAACGCTAGTATTCATTGCCTCATTTGATGACCCAGCCAGCAAGTAAGAGTCTACTGTTTTCTGTATTTCTCATTAAAACCCAGATTACTTAATGGCCTTGTAACAGTCACATGTAGCTTAGTTGGTAGAGCATGGCAATAGCAATGCAAGGATTATGGGTTTGATTTCTAGGGAACACACTAATACACACTGACTGAGGCAGTAAAATGTCGAGTGGCACCATGTGTAAAAGCACGGCTCTCTCAATGTTATGTACCAGTTTTAAACATGCTATAGGGTTGATTTTGTAAATGTTTTAGTGTATGCTTTTGTAGGGGATTTACAGTAAAAGACCCGTAGACCAGTTATGAATGAATGAAGACAAGAAGTCAAGAATGTAATTAATAGAAGAAAATTTACTGAAGAAAAATAGTTTGTAGTTTTGCCAGCAGAAGTCAGCTTCAGCACTCTCAAGGAGTTGCACAGGCCGACCTGCCTTACATCCAAAATGCAGTAGTATTTAAGCTAACAGAGTCAACCAACTCTGTCATTACTTAGGTAAATAAAGCTCACATGATTGGTTATCAATAGATAAACAAGAACAGAAAGCTCTCAAACACTTCTGGAGTCATGAGACAGGACATAAAGTATAGTCCTATAGATTATCAAAGATGACAGGCATGTACTATAATACGAATTAAAACATGACGTTACGTCCGTCCGTGTTTTTCCACCCTTTCTCACTTTCCTGAAACAATACAATCACACATACACAAACTCCTCAAGGGTAGAGTCTGTGCTAACAGAAGATGTTTTCTGAACATGATGATAAGAAGTCCCTTTTCACAGTCACACTGACCTGCAGGAAGAGAGAGCCTAAGCATTCATTGGAGACTTAAACCATGAATTATTCTCTACTTTCTGTATCAGAAGAGGTTGATGTTAATCATGCTTAAATCATCAATTTAAAATAAAATCATGCTGAATAATAATTGATTAAGAAATGTCAAAAACTACATAAAAGTATTTATATTTGAAGTAAGGTGAAGCCACGGCACCGGTCCCTTCACTTTGCTTTGGTGAAATGTTTCTTAAGAAGCTATGAACACTAATGTTTTATATATGTGCTGAACAAATATACTATATTATAGAACTGTTATTTGTTGGTTGTAGCTTTTGTTGAAAATTGACTTGCATTTACAAAAAAATGAGGTTGTCTTCCAGTTTTGCTCAACTGAAACAGAGTAATGTATTCTTATTTACAGGCTGAATGATGAAGCCCGTCGGCTGTTTGAGGAGTTGGGGAGCACAGCAGCAAAGGAACTAAGTTTCAGGGACAGCTGGGTGTTTGTCGGAGCTAAAGGAATCGAAAATAAGAGCCCGTTTGAACAGGTGGGATTTAGTCAAAGAAATAGGCATCATTTTTGTATTGTGCAAGCTCGGGTTCGTAGTCCAGACCTAGGAATAATGTGTGAATTATGTGCTTTTGCATATAAAGCCTTTTAAAACAAATGTGTTGTATTCTGTATACAGTAATGCTGAAGTTTCTGATTTTGGCTTTTGGCTCTGAAAGATCCTTTCTCTTCCACTTTCTCTCAGCGAATGAAGAACAGTAAAAGCAGTAATAAATATGAGGGCTGGCCTGAATCTCTGGAGATGGATGGATGTGTTCCCTTGCGTGCTCCTTTGGAAACTTAAGTTCCTGCTGCGACTTTGAACTGTAATACCTCAATCACAAGGAACAAAGAACTCTACTTACAAAATTGATTTTGTTTTAAGTGAAAGCTCATAAATTACTCGGCTACCTAAATGTTTTGTTGATGAAAAGGGTCAGGGTGGATATTTTTTACTTAAGGTTTATATATAGCTGGTTGCAGCATTGCTGAAGCATTCTTTTTGTAAGGGCAAGGGAAGAAACAGAAACACGAATAAAACTGAAAGAAGTTATCTGCTTTATTGAATTATAAATTTTGTTTTGATGAAAAAATATTGTCACATTACATATTTTAAACAATATTTAAAAAGTTTGTTATATTTATACAATTTAAAATGTGTCATGGCAATACTATATTAAAGCTATACCCAGCTGTTTTTAAAGGCTAATGCACCAACAAACATTAAAATATGATTGTTGGGTTTTGTTGGATCAGTTTGATCCTTCTTGGTGGGTTGCTAGAGTAGAATTAGAGTGCACACGTTTCACAACACTCTTTATATCCATCCAGCCTGTTGATGTTTCTTGGTGTAGCAGGATCAAATTAAAATTAATTTACTTCTAGAGACAGATGACTACATTGGAGAATGTGACTGATTGTTGTTATCAATGTTTTAAGCTATGCTGTCATGTCATTAAACCCATTACGTTTTACTCTGGAATGTAATGGTGTACTGATGATAAATTTAAGAAAATTAAAATCTTTGACGCATCAAGGTGAATTTTAGGCTGTTTTGTTGTGTGCGTGTGCGCGTGTGACTGCAATAAACAATGTGGTCATTTTGCGTGCAATCGATATTTCCAGAAGGAAGTGATGGGACATGCTTTGCACAAACAAGCACCATGGACAGCGGCACTACCTGTTTCTATACACTAGGGGGCAGCAAACTTACAATGAAATATAAAGTATGCACTAAAAAATCGTAAGATCGTGTATATATAATATATTTAAACTAAAAATGTCATAGTTTTTTAAACTACAAGATGAAAATATTGCCTTAAGCTTGTCAAACAATCTTTTTTGAAAATATATTAAAGCAATTACATTTACTATGCTATATCTTTCGTGATTAAATAACTTGTAAAAATGTTTTTATTATAAACAGGCGAAAAGGCAGCACTATCAAAGCTTACATAAATTGTCTGAGATAATTGATCTATATTTATGAAAATTAGTAAAGGTATAGTAGGGAACTCTGTTTTTGCTAGTTTAACGTTAACGCTGAGACATCTGCAGAACAAAATATGCAAACGGGATAGTTTAAAATAAAAATTAATCACACCAGAATGTCAAAACCCAAATCTTATTGTTTCCCCAGATGCTCACTAGGACGATGCGCGACCCCGCGTGGTCGGGAAAAGGCGGCCGCGCGCATAGTTGGAGCACGCGGTACGAGCGCGCGTCTCTATAGTTAACCGAAAAAGGAGAAACGATTGTGCTCGATTCTATTACGAATGCTGCAACGACGGACGTTGCTCTGTACATTTTGTAAAATTACTCAATAGCTTTCGCGCTATATTATGTGAATACGTTATCGTTACATTCACCGGAAGGAAAGGTGTGCAAAAAAATCTCTCAGAAAAGAAAAGCGATATGTTTTTTTTTAACAGATGATGTGTTCAGGAGGATTTGCAGGATTTAACGACGCCGCTCCAACAAGCGAATCAAATGATCGTGTGAGAAACTACCAGCAAAATTACGCGACTAAAAACGTTTATGTCCAACGAGATGCCTACGAACTGTTGACTTTGTAGCAGATAAATTGACTAACGTTAAACACATCCCGGTCAGCTGCTTTAGTTGAAATAACGACGACGAGAGGATGCAGCACGCCGGTGAGTATCACTGACATTTTAGATAAACAGTCATAGCCTCGGATATACACAGGGCTTAAAATGAATGTACACCATGTACAAAATAAAAATACGTCTCTAGTTGCTGTGTTGTGTCTTTAAAACACAGGAACACCAAACATAGCTTAGCCGCTAACACAACACGGTGGTGCTGAAATTGATATTTCAATGGACTGGGCGTGCAAAATGACTGTTTGAACGGTTAAAGGAAGATGTTTCTCTTATTGTGTAACGTAGTCTGCTTTTTACTTCTGTCTGCGAACAGGTGTATATGCTGTTGATAACGTCCTTTTTAACGTTCTGTTTTAACTGAACCTCAGGAAAGGTACTGCATATAGACGTTTTGTCTCTTATCTCTCCACATTATGTGATACAGGGCGCTGAGCAGATTTGGTTATCGTAAGGGGTAAATCTATCCACTATCGGGCCTTCAATTTTGAAGTTATAACATACGTGCGCACGTTTGTGTATTTACGCCTGCCTTGTTGTTTTTTGCTATGTGCCATTCAGCTCAAGCCATTGACCACTGCTGATCTCTCTTTTGGATGCAGTATGGTAGTAGTCTTGTATGGAGGACTAAACCTGCAAAAATTATAAATAAATGAATGTATAAATAAATAAATATATAAACGAATAAATGTAATAATATGAAAATAAATACAGGAATGAATGGTTTGATAAAACAAAATAATTCGTTTTAGCTATTATTGATCTTAGCTTTAACTTTTCTTTTCATTTTTTAAATTGATTTATTATTTTTTGTGTCCATTTTTAATTATTTTTAATTATTATTATTATTTATTTTTAGATTATTTTATTTATCATTTCCTTTTATTTTTACATTTATTTATTTATACGTTTATTTATTTTTATATTTATTTATTATCGCATGTATTTATTTCCACTTTTATTTATTTATTCTTGTATTTATTCTTACTTTTCTGTGTCTTGTATGATAATTAGATGGGTTGGTCTTGCCTACTATTGGTTCAGCGTAGATTGAAGCGTTTGATCGATTACTCTTGACTTGTTTTGGACTAACGTCACGTCACTCACTGATCGTTTGCTTCGTGTATAACGTTTATGGCGTGCGCACAATTAGCTAGAGAGTTACAGCATTTAGCCAATGAAGTCGATAACCATGCATCAAATGACTATGTGTCATTCAGATTAGATGCATTTATTGAGGATTTATTACAGATTGACGGCGAGATAAATGACAAAGTTCTTCAAAATCTGTGCGAGTCAGGGGGTGCTAAGGTGGTGACCAAGTTCCGGTTACAGGTCCTCTGCCAAAGAGGTGCATGAACGACCTCAGCAGATTCGTCGATTCTGAAAGCACAAGACGACTTGATATTAAGATGTCTAATAAACACAGACTTTCTTGTTACATGATTTTGACATTCTTGTTAAGATTGCAAATTATTGGTATGATCGCCCGTAACGGCTGAAGCGAGGTGAAAAAATAAATAAAGCGATTTGACACGGGATTCGTACCCATACAATAAAGTGAGGCAGCGTGTCACTACGGTAACAATCACACTAAGCTATTTCGCAATGCTAGCTGCTGCGGATCTTTGCAATAATATCAAGATGTCACACAACAATATGCAGCTGGATGAATCAAGGGAATATGCCCGTTTTAACTTGTGACCTCTGTGTTATTTATCTCTTATGGAATGTAGTTTACGAGTACCGTTTAGTAACCACGTCTTTTTAGAAGGAATGGTTTCCATTTGATGGCCCCTGTAGTGAAAGAACGATGCTCATTACTACCGTGTTAACTTGTGACTTAAGTTCACTATGTCTCAATTCATTTACATTATGTTACATCATGTTACATTAAATCTTTACGCTTTTTCTAACCGAAAGGCTGCTTATAACTATCACTTTGACAAAGCGTTAGCTTGCGACTTCGGTTTACAAGCTCATCTGTGTAGTTAAACCTTATTACATTTTGTGCTTTATGATTTTCACCAGTTGAACTGTAACGCCACCATAGCACCCTCTGACTCGCACAGACTTTGAATGTGCTGCAAAGAGGCTAACAACCGAGGGAGAACTTTGTCATTTATCTCGCCGTCAATCTGTAATAAATCATCAATAAATGCATCTAATCTGAATGACACATAGTCATTTGATGCATGGTTATCGACTTCATTGGCTAAATGCTGTAACTCTCTAGCTAATTGTGCGCCCGCCATAGTTACTTAACGTTATACACGAAGCAAACGATCAGTGAGTGACGTGACGTTAGTCCAAAACAAGTCAAGAGTAATCGATCAAACGCTTCAATCTACGCTGAACCAATAGTAGGCAAGACCAACCCATCTAATTATCATACAAGACACAGAAAAGTAAGAATAAATACAAGAATAAATAAATAAAAGTGGAAATAAATACATGCGATAATAAATAAATATAAAAATAAATAAACGTATAAATAAATAAATGTAAAAATAAAAGGAAATGATAAATAAAATAATCTAAAAATAAAAAATAATAATAATTAAAAATAATTAAAAATGGACACAAAAAATAATAAATTAATTTAAAAAATGAAAAGAAAAGTTAAAGCTAAGATCAATAATAGCTAAAACGAATTATTTTGTTTTATCAAACCATTCATTCCTGTATTTATTTTCATATTATTACATTTATTCGTTTAAATATTTATTTATTTATACATTCATTTATTTATAATTTTTGCAGGTTTAGTCCTCCATAGTCTTGTTGCTTTCGCATCACCTTTTTTGTCTAAACAGAAGCAGATGTCGTATGACGGGTTAAACAAAAAAGCACATGCTTTAAGCTATTATAAAATAATAGTTTCGTATCGAGAATGTGATTCATGTCTCTAACAAGGAACAGACAGTGATAGTGTAAACGCGTGAGGCAAATTATGTTACCTAGATTATATCAGACCGCAGAAAAACTTTATTGAACGTAAGGAATGTAGTTTCTTTTTTCTGGTTCAGTGTGTACCCTATCCTCAGTGACCACAGTGACACTCACTTTCACATGCTTGACCTGGATTGGACAAACGTGTTTGTTCTTTGTTCTCTTAATGGGAGGAGAACAAACTTTATGACTTCAGATGTCATTTCGTTGTACTTTATTACAAAGCATAAATTTTTAGATTTTAGTTAAGCATGCTATTTAGTAACATTAGGATGCACTGAATTGGTGCTTGGTTAGTAGGATGTATCAATTTGGTCTTTTTTATAGTGTTTTGGGACACATGAACAAGTTCTCATTGAGTTGGCTTGAGCAAGAATTATTTTTAAGCATTACCCACAATCTCTATTTCCTAGAAATAGGCGTGCAGTTGACTGTGGTTGAGAAATGAGTGTAAATGTGATTGGTCAAAAACCAATCAATTATGACAGCAAATTATCCGGGCCACTTACATCAGTGCCTGCAGCAAGTGCACATAACCATAATCTGAAATATTTATGTTGAATGTTTTGATGCTGTTTGCCTTCTGTTCAGAAAAACATGACCGAACTTTAACCACACACAGACCTTTTTTCCTCCACATGATTGTTTTAGCTCCAGGTCCGAGCCAAGCGTAATCTGCAGTCACCAAACTGACCTCTTCACCATGGGACAACCCCGCACCAAATTTAGTTGCAAACTAAGCTGTTAATCATGTAGATACTTCTGGTAATCTTAGACAGACGCCACATCTCTAAGGGTCCAAAATGCTTTTTTGTTGTTCACCTTATACAAAAAAATGGTTCGTAAAATTATTACACGCTGACACTTAAAAGTAACTGCCATTTAAAACTTGCCACACAAGTCTTGAAAACGTGTTAAATAGCTACATCTGGTCTTTGTCAACAAAGTATGTTCCATCTACTTAATTATAATGTTATCTGTCACTTACACCATTTTTTATTTATTGCTTTGCCTCATCTCATCAAACTCACATTTACTTGACTGGCCTTTCACTCTCTCACCCAAAGTTGAGTTGTTTTCATCGAGGTGGAATTTCGGCTATTGTCACTGCTGTCACTCACACCAGCACACATTTTATCACGGAAAAATCTCAGCAACTTTGTTTGTGTGTGAGACCCCCCCCCCATCTCCCTCTCTTCTTCTCTTTCACACAAATTTTTCCCACCCATTTCAGCACAGCCCCCCTCTGCTGTCTAAAACCTTGATGTCCTCTCTCTCTACCCGCAATCCTTTCCCGTCCCCCCTCTTTATACAGACTTTTCATCTAACTTCATCACCCTCCTCCCCCCAACCCTTCTATCTGCCCCCTCCCAAAACATACAGACATGCTACGTGTTTTGGCTACCTCTTTGTCTGCCTCAGTAAATCGGTAGAGCCTGCTCAGTTCCAGGGGATTAATGTGTGTTGTGCCAATGAAGAGAGCAATGAAAAAAGGAGAGGCACAGTTTTATAGCTCTGTGGGTACATTGTGATAGTGAGTGTGAGAGAGAGAACGTAGTAACAACACAGTTCAATGATTAGCTGTACTGTCATTGAAGAAGAGCTTGACCATAATAAATCCAAGTGTATTAGATGCTTAAAATATGTCTTGCCCAATATAATCTGGAGACGAAGAACTTGCATATTTATGTGACTGTTTGCGGATATACATTTTTTCCACTGCGCATGTCAAAGAGGATTAAATCGGGAGCACGGATATTCAAATTAGCGATACATCTGGGAGAGGTTGAACAGCGTATGTCATGATCAGTTCAACATGCTCCATTGACAGATGAGAATGGAGAAAAATGAAGTTGATATACCTGACTAAAACTCACATTGGTGAGGTGACTGGGCTTGTCATATACTCAAAACGTTGTACCTGTAGGCTGAGCCTATGAAAGCATCTACATACATGTGCGTAAAGGGATAGTTCACCCAAAAATAAAAATTCTGTCATCACTTTTTGTATATGACTCTTGAACACAAAAGAAGATATTTTGAGAAATGTCTCAAAGGTTTTGCGTCAATACAATGGAAATCAATGGGGGCTAGTGTTGTTTGATTGTCATCATTTTTAAAAATACCTTCATTTGTGTTCTGCAGAAGAATAAAAGTGATAAAGGTTTGGAATGACATGATTGTAAATGAGGAAATAATTTTCGTTTTTGGGTGAACTATCATTTCAAGGTTGCTCTGCAGGAAGATCTGTGTAAAGATGCAATACAGCATAAAAGCCATTATAATATATGATTTTATTATCATTTTTACATTGACGGTTCCATCAGTAACAACATAAACAAACATTATGTGGCCCACACTTCACTTCCAGTAGACCTCTGCAAATAATCAATAACTGTTGGCAGTTTTAATGATATTTAATACAATTAATATACAAAAAAATGTATAACAAACAATTAACATTAATATAAATTAAATATAAAATATGTCTTTATATAGTTTATATCATAACCAAACACAGACCAGAAGTTAACTTCAGGCCAGGCATGTGTGTCCAATTAAACCATCTATAATTGAATTTACTTCATTTAATAATTATGTATATACAATTTTGTTTTTGCTATTAATCTTTTATTTCTATATTAACAATTTGGTATTTAAATCAAGTTTATTTGTGCATCCACCTGTGTTAAACTGTATTAATACACCTATTCCTTGTGTACTATATATGGCGCTTCTAGTGCACCTTATTTGGAGCTTTTGTCTTTGCAAAACTAAATAAACAGAACATGAGTGACTGACAAATACAACAGCGCTCTCCGAAAAGCCTCTATTCACAACAACACTTTTGTCAAATCAGCAGATTTGTTTCCATTTCATTGCAGTTATAGAATATGATCATGTCTTGAGCTGAATTGACTGTCAGAAATGAGTTTGAGTGATGTGCTTGCTGTATGAGCTTGGCGTTCTGTAAATACTCTGCCCAGTATGTTGTTTTCACTGGAACTCCTTGCCCTGAGGACAGAGGCAAATAAGCTTGTTTAAAGCATAACTTCCACCTCCCATGGTTTTTTTTCCTATGTCCTCTTACACCCAAACAGTCAACTCACTATTATTTTACATTTTATTGCTATTTAATCACTTTAGAATGATGCTGCTTCCTCTGGCTTATGTCAGTCAAGTGAATCATAAGCATCACACGTCAGGTTTAAAAGCCTTACACTTGTTATGCGACATGTAATTTATGGGGAAATCAGTGGAAGAAAGGAGAAATTGTCCATGTAAGGTGAAGCATGGCTATAGTGGCAGCTTCCAATGTAAGCTTTTTTTTAACTAGTCTAATGTGTAAGAAGTGCACTCACTGCCCTGCCAACCCTTTGTGAGAGAAAGAGGCAGACAAAATCTATTCTGGCTATCAACTTGCATTTTAGTAGTATCTCATCTACAGATGGATGTTCGATAAGCATGAATTCCCAGCTAAACCTGAGTTTCAAAATATTTTTCTATAGAAATCATGTATAATCTTAAAAGCAAAAAAAAGACATTTCAGTAATGTTTCTTGTAAATACAGAAGTGAACTCAAAGGGCAGCTATAAATTTGTACAGCACTAATCATTTTTTTGTAGCCCAATTCATAAATATTCAGCAAATTGTAGAGCATAAATTGATGTGCAGGACTTAACTAATAATAGGTGCTGTTTCACTTTCACCCTTGTTTTCTCAGTGATTTGTTTTGTGCGACTGAGCGACTTATTTTTTCATCCCTGAAGCAGTTAGCGAGCGTGTTATTAGCATGTGTTTAGTATACTGTAGGAAACTTACCTAACTGATAAGGACAGATGGAAATGACAAGAGAACTGAGGATAATCATGTAACCAGAGAAAAAGAGAGGGAGATTGGGATAGGAGTGGGTTGTATGATTCAAAGTGAACATTGAATCATATTAGAGCCAGTGGCAGGTGTTGCTGTATTTAAATACAAAAGGCAAACACTCATTTAGATAAATGTACTGCATGAGCAATGATAGCCCACTAACTGTAAACATGAGAAGCTGTAATGCTTCACATCTAGGGGGCAATACTGCTGACTACAATTAATATTCCATTTTAGTGCATATGATCCCTTAACGATAATCTATATTGGTCACTCGTTGCGCATCCCCTTTGCCTCTGAATTATTTAATCCTAAAGGGCCTTTATGCCGCCATTTATTATTAATTAGAGTCGAATGTTACGTCCCATAGATTGAAGTTGAACTTAACTTTTTCAGATTTCTTATGCACCATGTAGCACGAGTTATTCTAAAATCAGTCATGCTTTTAGATTTCTTAATTACAGAATTAGGCAATTTCAATCTTGTTCACAATGTAGATCACTAAGTGCCTTAATAGTTTTATTAATTTACATGTTTATTCTAGCTGTCCTTGGCCATACTCACCTGTGAGTGGATTTTGGTGACAGTTTGTGAGCAGACACAGTTTTTTTACAGGAGTTACACATTCGAGCTGTACACAAAAAGAGACTCTTTATTGTGTTGTAGATGCTCAGATTCTAGTGCTAGGCCTATACCTTCCATTACTGATATATGTCCATAGTTATTTATTTCAACACAGGGATAAAATAATTTTTCTTTTATCTTCCTTTCTGTTTTTTTGACAGTCAACTAGGGGATTTCAATTTATGAGACATCATGTTTGTGTGTGCTCGTGTGAAAATAAGTTTTTTCCTATGCGAGTTTAGTTTTATAACTTTATCTTAAAGGAACAATACTGGGTTTTTAGGAGGATCTATTGACAGAAATGCAATATAATATACAAAACTATTTCTTCAGAGGTGTATAAAGACCTTACGTAATGAACCGTTATGTTTGTAATACCTTAGAATAAGATGTTTATATCTACATACAGAGCGGCCCTACATACATTGAATTCGCCGCCATGTTTTGTACAGCAGCCCTAAACGGACAAACAACTCTACAACGCGCGTTTCCTCTCCCTCTCCGCTGCGGTATAGTGGTGAAACGGATCGCGGATGATCGGATCGTACTCTACGGTTCGAAACACATGTGACCCGCGGATTAAATGTAAGTTTATTCATCATTGAGTAAGAGAGTAAAACGCGCTCTCTCTACAGTTTTAGCACCCTCTCGCTCTCTCTCTCCAGTATCTGGACGAGAACAATATTAAAGCAGTTCCAGATAAACAATGACGCTCAAAACTGCTCTGTCACACAGCTAATATTAGAACAAAAACAACAACATATCTTGGTCCTAACAAACAGAAAAACCAATGTTACTCACATACTGATCCGAATCAAAGCATCATCGGGGGTGAGTTTTAGACGATCTTTCTCTCCAACGTCTCTCTGCTGGAAAGTATCTCCATAGTTATATATGAGTATCTCTGCTAAAAGCCATAGTACCGCGGGTCCTAACGCGTCTCTGCTGGAAAGTCTTTATAATATTAACGCAGGTCCTAGCTCCTGCCTGACTTTTATGCTTATTTATATACTTAAAATCCACAGACCTCTTATTTTATGTAATAAATAAGACATCGCTCTTTCTACAGTCTTTCTAATGCCCGCATGATCTCATCCCTTTTTGTACTGTGTGGTGGTCACTGTCGTGTTTGGACTGAGCGATTCGTTGCAAATCTGTAATACAACGCTAGTGGCCGCCGTAAATCAAAAACTTCGCCTTTAATATCGACAAAATAAGAATAATGTTTATTGTCAAAGAAATATTTAGAAATGCTTTTACTTGAGCCAATTACGAAATAACAATGTCCTGTGTTTTCTTCTATAGGTTACACCTGAAAACCACTCACCATTCATTACAAGAGATCAAATTGCCTGTGGTTGTGTGACTTCTGAACGGGCCAGATGAAACTGTTGCAAATGGAGATAAGGAAAATACAATAATAAGAACCAAATTAAACCGTAAGGATACACCGGGAAAACAAGCACCCTCTGATACATCTGTGATCTCAAGGGTACATAAAAGAGAAGAACAGAGAACAGCTAAGGAACTTTATTAAAAGCGTAAGAGGCTGATCACAGAGAGAGAGAGACGGAGACTGACAGAGAGCCAGAACACAGGAGGGGGAGGAGAAGGAGGAGTGGGAAAGGTCAATCGCTATGGCGACAGACCCAGGAGAACCCACTGCCACGGAGGAGTCCTCTGGAGAGAAACCTGATGGAGATAGGGAGGAGGAGAATAACCAGGGCGACAGGGCTACCCGTGAGGGAGAGGGAATGCACGGAACTCCATCTAACTTCGCCTCCTCCCTGACGCAGGAAAGGAGAGCAGGAGGAGCTGGAGGAGGAGTGGAGGACAGTAAAGAAACTGAGGCGCCGGTTAGACCTCTGACCTTCTTCATGCCCACCTCCCTAGCACTCCACGAGCCCTGCCGGAGACGGGAGAACAAGCGCTTTTTCCGAAAGAGTGTGGAGATATGTGAAGAGGACGACGAGGTGGAGGAAACCTCCGGCGCCCCTCACAGCGCTCCTCACCTCGAGTTTTGTGCCTCTGACTCTGTTTTCAGCAGCGGAGCCCAGCAGCTACCCGCCAGTGCCTCTGCCGCCTTAGGTGAGGATGGCACTTACGGCACACAGGACTCTAATAAGAATGGTCTTTCTGCGACCGCTCTGAAGGGGAAAGAGAGAGATCGAGAACTGGAGGAAGAGGCGGAGATGAAGGCCGTAGCCACTTCACCTGGTGGTCGTTTTCTTAAATTTGACATTGAACTTGGAAGAGGAGCATTTAAAACCGTTTACAAAGGCTTGGATACAGAAACTTGGGTGGAGGTCGCCTGGTGTGAACTTCAGGTGAGCCATGTTTACCCACAAGCTAAGTAAACCTTCTTCATTCACCCGAGTTGCAAAGGTTTTGAAATTTCTTTTAATCTCTTAAGGAGGCAGTGATTAGCATTAGCTGCTTTTCTTGAACAGGAATTTTAGTTTAGTATCATGTTTTTCTGCCTAAGCTGGTATGAGTTAGGATGCTGTTGCTCGGGTGTTTTCCAAGCTTGTTGGTGAAATCGTAGCCTCTAGTGTTTTTCCTGAAACTGTTACAGTTGACTGCAGCATGAACAGTAGAAAAAGTCAAAGCTCAATAGCTCCATAGATTACACAGAGAGTAACCGTGGGAGAGGGGTCGGGCCTACTCACGGTGCAATGAACTGGACAAACAACAAGGCTCTCTTGTTTTGATGTGGAATTTTTTTGTCTTCCACTATGCTGAACCTATTGTTGCCCACTGCAGAACGCATTTTTCTGGAAAGCTCGCAAAATACGCCATTGAATGATGGAGTTTTGCGTCAGGGACCCGACTGTTGTACAATGCAGGGCTGTACGTTAACTTTTTTTGCACATAGCACTGGTGCTACAGAGGTTTAAAGTTTTGTAGCACAGGCCAAACAGTTGTAGCACAAGTATAAAACGTCTGTAGTCATCTTTGAAGTGCAGGTCATTACATAAATAGGCAGGGAACTGACAAAGGACATTAATGTTTCATACAAATAAATAAATTAGGGCCACAATTTTTGTTTTTCCCAAATTCCTTTTTCCTTTTCAATTTTCCTGTGTTCTATGTTTCTAATTTTTTTTACTACAATAGTAAGATATTTGTCCACATAAAAATACTGTAGTACAGGGCTCCAGACTGAAACTAAATGGTAACATTTTGCGACCAGTTTTTGAGACAATTTGGAATTTTTCCACTGTGTTTTCTGAGGTCCAAGGTCAACGCAGCCCTATACCAGGAAGTTTTAGAGCACTTCATGCTTCCTGCTGCTGACCAACTTTATGGAGATGCAGATTTCATTTTCCAACAGGACTTGGCACCTGCACACAGTGCCAAAGCTACCAGTACCTGGTTTAAGGACCATGGTATCCCTGTTCTTAATTGGCCAGCAAACTCGCCTGACCTTAACCCCATAGAAAATCTATGGGGTATTGTGAAGAGGGAAGATGCGATATGCCAGACCCAACAATGCAGAAGAGCTGAAGGCCACTATCAGAGCAACCTGGGCTCTCATAACACCTGAGCAGTGCCACAGACTGATCCACTCCATGCCACGCCGCATTGCTGCAGTAATTCAGGCAAAAGGAGCCCCAACTAAGTATTGAGTGCTGTACATGCTCATACTTTTCATGTTCATACTTTTCAGTTGGCCAAGATTTCTAAAAATCCTTTCTTTGTATTGGTCTTAAGTAATATTCTAATTTTCTGAGATACTGAATTTGGGGTTTTCATTAGTTGTCAGTTATAATCATCAAAATTAAAAGAAATAAACATTTGAAATGTATCAGTCTGTGTGTAATGAATGAATATAATATACAAGTTTCACTTTTTGAATGGAATTAGTGAAATAAATCAACTTTTTGATGATATTCTAATTATATGACCAGCACCTGTATAGCAGTGCGCAATCAGTTAACCTCACATACCAACAAGCACAACGATAAAGCAGCTCTATCTCGCATGCGTGCTACACTGGGAAATTTATTCTTGCACAGACCGATTTTTTCCTTGGCATGTAGGCAATGCCATTTTCAACAGAGGACTGCACATAAGTAGACGCTTGTTGCGGGGCTGCATTGGCCGTCTATCAGAGCAGACTCTGTAACGTGCAGTAGCTTTGCCAGCATGCCATAAGAAATGTTTTCATGCCACGTGTCTTTTTAATCCGTAAAGCAAAGTCCCTCGGGGCATGCAAAATACCCAGCTGATAAGAAACCCTGTCGCATTTCACCATTAAATGGCGCTTTGTACAAAATAAAAGTCCATTTGTGTAGGTTAATGCCAGCTTCGTAAGAGGCTTACTGAAGCAGATTATTGATTAAAAGTTTAAAGCGACATGTAAATTACAGGTATGATCAAAGTACATTTATTCAAAGAATGAACATTTGCATGGTTCAACCTTATTTAAATTCCTAAAGGGAAATAGGCTGTCATTATTTTTCAGTCTCTTCTCACTAAAGAATCAGCTGCTTATTTTCATGACAGAATCTGTGTCAATTCAGTCGATTGTAACTGTTCTTTACTAATGTTGCGTAGCTGCAATTGAATCACTCTGAATTTTAATACCTGAAACCTGCATGTAGTCCACTTATCCGTATCCCAGTAGGGATACATTGTTCTGTTGCACTGTTTATACTGCTGTTAGGTTACAGGCCTACCTCCTCTCCGCTTTGTCTGTCGTGAATAGATAGTCTGCGTTTCTTTTTCAAAATGGCAATGTGGCGCCAGTTTCCGGCAGCTGGCTTACAATAACACCACTTAAATGTACTTTTAAGGTGATTCCGCTACTATGCGCATAAACAGTGGGCTAATGGGATGATTTGGCCGTAATTCAGCTTTAGATGTTGTAAAAACAGTATAAGGATGTTGAATAGATGAAAATGTTCTAGAGATATGTAAATCCCTATAAATGGCAGTAATTATGTTAATAGAGAGGCATAGATCTACGGTGCTCGGAAAGGATAAGAGGAACAATGTAAAATAGCAAAGTAGCAACTGAATGAGCAATGTAATGCTTGTTCTCGGTTCTCTCTCTGTATCATGTGTGGTTTGTTTGGTTGCTTTGTGTTGAAAGCTTGAAGTCATGTGTTTGGAGCTACAGTAATTACACACACGCACACTCGCACTTCATGTTTACATGCTGTTTGAGCTGTTACTTTTTAGAAATTTTTGTGATGAATGTCAGAAAAATAAGGGCAATTAAAATGTAATTGTCATTCAAATATTTGTGATTAATATAGAAAATGTCTGTTTTATTTGTTATTTACACAACAAACATTTATCCAAAGCCACTTATAGTTTATTCAAGGTTCATTCTTATAATCAGTATGTCTGTTACCAGGGAATCTAACCCACATCCTTTTGTGCACAATGCTCTACCAGTTAAAGCTACTGCAACACCATGAGAACTACAATGAGACCACAAAGAGAACTATGTTTACATTTTACATTTAGCAGACGCTTTTATTTAAACAGAAAAAATGAGGCAACATAATGCAAGTAGTGATGTCACAAGTTTCCACTTTTCACAAGTGCTAGACAGTAGGGGTGTGAGGAGACGCTTATCCGACGAGACACGAGACTGGGTTCAAGAGAACCTTTTTTAAAGAAATCCTCAATGATGAAATATATAGGGGAAAATAGTCTTTTATTCACATTAAAACACAAAATGCAAAAAAATGTGTCATTATAAAATCAACTTCAAACTTCTATTTTAATGAATTATATTATGCAGTTATAAACAATATGTAAATACTGCAAAATGTTTTGTCACAAACTCAACTGACAGGCAGTAATTGCACAAAAAATATGCTTTGTTTTCTTAATAGGAGTAGCTTTTAGTAAAGAGCTGTGGCTGTTTTCTCTAAATGCTAAATGCTCCTTCCTCCACTGACTAAACTCTCATAGACTTCGGAGAAACAGTTACAACTACATAAACACATCATGTTTTATGCTTACATTGCACATAAGTAAGAGACAGAGTATCTGTTTTTGAAGAGTTTGCCTGTGAATGTTAAAATAACGTAATGTGAACTTGCAATTTCTATGCTGCACGCGTGGTAACAAGGCAGCGCGAACCGCCGTAAACACTTGTGCTTATTATGCACGAGGCGATGCAGACACGCGCGAACGTTGAAACCCGTCCGGCTAACGCTGGAAAGTAGCGCTGCGGGATGGAAAATCACGTTGTCGAATGGCCGGGCCGGTCTCTGTAGCTCACAGTACGCACATACATTATGCAGTTATCAGCTTGCTCGCACAGTAATGAAAACGGGTCACACCACAACAAAATGTGCACTCACACAAATGCTCCCGATTTATTTTGAGGTCACACAGGTTAAATTTAGGGAGCATATGCGATTAAAATGCTCGCAATTTCAAGCCCAACACCCCATCATGCCAATTGCGTGAGGATATTGAGTTCTCGCGAGACCAGTCGGATCCAGTGTTGCCAGATTGGGTGGACAATTTCCAGCCCAAAGGCTCAATAAAACCTGCCCACTCCAACAAAAACCAGCCTAAATTTTAACTGCCAAAATAATGTAATAGAAATATATTGCAATGTCAATCAAAGATGATAATGAAAATTTTATCTCCTTAAAACGAACTATGACAAGATGAAAAAATATAATTAAACCAGGAAAACAGGTGAAACGGATCAAATAGCTTTTAGTTTCCTAATAGTATTCCTAATAGTTTCCCCTACCATTACCTTAGGGGGGCACCCTGCCCCTCCAACGGCACATCCCGTCCCCTTGAAGGTCAAGTTAATTAAATTTATTATGTAGCGTTAGATCACAAGGGAAGTCATTTAAGGTTACCTTTCCTATATAACATGTCTTTACCTTGTTCTCGTACTAAACAAACTAAATGGCATTATGTTATTTATCTTGTTTACATGGCGGCATGTTATTACAATTCTCCTCTGCTCTCTGTATCGAGTTCCGACCCGAAGCACGCACACACACACACACACACACACACACACACACACAGACACGTGCGCGCACATACACAGGTAAGCACACTTTCACCAGCGGACAGAGAGCGCGTGTGGGAAAATATGTCACGTCAACCACCTGAAAAGCAGATAAAGAAATTGTGTTTTTAAACGCTCCCAGGGTGGTGAAAATACCCATGCCCTGCCCCTGACAAGCAACAGCCCAGTTACAACCGGATGACAGGTTTTCACCCAGTTTATCCTTCGTTCCATCCGGACCGCAAAGGACACAATGAACAATTAAAAAATCAGACTAGTTCTGTGGTTTAAATTGAGCGGCGCGTGTACATAGCTGAGATGTACACATCACGCGCACTCAGGGACATTTATGTTGATTATATTTTGCCGCTATATCCTCTAATACATGGGTGTCCAAAGTCAGTCCTGGAGGGCCGGTGTCCTGCAAAGTTTAGCTTTAACCCTAATCAAACACACCTGAACAGCTAATCAAGGTCTCACAAAGCAGACTAGAAACTTCCAAACAGGTGTGTTGAGCCAAGTTGGAGTTAAACTCTGCAGCACAGTGGCCCTCCAGGACCGACATTGGACACCCCTGCGGCTAATATCTTTATTTAGCGCCAAACGCACTTCATTTTAACCCTTTCCGCTCCGTGAGCGCTGCTTCTCCCGCCAAAGACACGTCGTATATAAAGACTTTCAATTCAATTTTATTTATATAGCGCTTTTCACAATGTGCATTGTTCCAAAGCAGTTTTACAGGAGCAAATAAGAAAAACACAGAAAGGTAAAACACAGCGCAGTGCATGGTGTTTATAGACCAAGCAAGATCATTATAATAAGTAATATCTAATAAATAAATAAATGCAGTCTCCTGCAGACACCAAGAGCAGGTAAATAAATGGACACTTTTTCTGTAACGCTTAAGTAAATGAAAATGCAGCAGTAATAAAGTATTTTTAGCTGTCAGTCAGTTTACTGTTTGCTATATAGGTTTGTGACAGATTATAGAACATAACGTCTTGTATCAACATATAGCATTTATGATATTAATAGCATAAATAATCAGCATGTTAAGAGCATTTCATTGTGAATCATGTTTTAATTGGAAAGAATATTTAGAATCAGTTCTAGTATGAATGGCATGGAAAGGCTGTTAGTAACTTTGTAAGTACTCCTGCTCATGATATATTTATTTCAGTTGTTACATTTTGTTGTCAGTAGTTTTTTTAAATATTAAAATAGACCACTGGGACTTCGCTTCAGCACCAGAGCCTACAACACATTTTCTCAGTTACCAGACCTTCTATGTTTCATACAGACTGTGGCTATCAGAATATAAAGTAAATGGCCTGATAAAACATTAGATTGATTGATTTAACATTATTTATTAAAAAAAGTATTGTCCGGACCTCCGCCGCCAAAAAAATATAGAGACCGCATCCCCCCGAAAGCCGTAAACCTAGGGGAAACACTGAATAGCATTAAAGAGTGTTAGAAAATAGGACTAATATGTCCAGAAACCATTTCAAAGCGACAATCAAGACATTAACCAATGACTTTAACCCTCAAACAACACATTTTGTGCAAAAAGTGCCCACTATAATTAATCGAATTCGAGAAAGCTGAGTAGGCATTTTCCACTCGTTCATGAACTTCATTCACACCCCACGGCAGCCCAAAATGTGCAATTCATTGATACATACAACAGAACAAAAAAAAAGAACAGCAGCAACAATAATGCGCTTATCTTTGAGAGTTGCCTTAACATCTGACAGAACAGTATGACTTTCATGAAGTATATATTGCAGAACATATAATGCAAAATTTAGCAAGTCCAGCAGCTGTCAAGGACGAGTATGATGAACAGAAGTAACGTTAGTAGAATCCCATATTCAGTTTGGATTTTATTAAATCATTCAACTGCTGTGAATTCAGTTATAGTTATATTTACAAAGTCTTCGAGTCGTCTGTCACCACATGTGTAATGTGAGATTTGAGTTACTCTCCCTACCGTGCAACATATATTTGGGCCACTTTGGCATTGCGATCACTTCAATATACAAAATCTGGTCCTTTATCACGCCAAAACCCCGTCACTCACGAGCCATCACATGATGTCAACTGTAGATTGATTGACAGGTGAGGTCTCCCTATCCCAGACCCGATTGGTTAAACTGAACCAATAAGGGCTGTGTTAAGGAATAATGTGTTTATGACTGCACTACACATTATTTTCGAAAGTTTTGAAATAACTTGACTAATCAAAAGCAAAGAAAAGGCAAGCTGCTTGAGCGGGTTTTTAATTTCATAAGCAGCCCAAATTTTGTCCACCCACCCAATGCAATTTTCTCCGGTCTAACCTGTTCAAAAGAAGCCCAATTGGGAGGGAACCCACCCAATCTGGCAACACTGGTCGGATCTCGTGCGTGTCCTCACACCCCTACTAGACAGCACCTGTGAGATAGGAAGAGGAGGGTTAGGGTCTTTTATAACATTGATTGTAAGATGTGCAGTAAGCATGTTTATTTTTACTGTTCACTTAAAATTGTCTTCGTTTTGCTTCAAAAAAAACTGATGAATGATGATTGCTGAACTCTTACGTTTTCTCAAGTCTCATTGAATCCAGCAGTCAAGGCTGCTGCTTTGAACATAACGTGATACAAAACAAACTGTGTATCTGTCTGCTTAGGCAGATTCCTGATGTGAGATGTTTGACACAGTGCCGTTATTAACTTCTCTATGAAGACAAGCTGAGATTTTAGTGCTGTGGTATATGTTTTGATGTAATGAGTACTGTGAATGAGAATGCAGTATGTGTGAGTAGTAGCATACATTGTCAGTATACAATTGAAAGGGATGATGGCGTGAGAGAGGCAGTGGGTGAATGATGAGCCAAACAGAGGATTAACATGGCATCAATCACACAGAGGAGCTGAGTGGTTAATGCCAACCACACATACACTTAAACACTCAGAGGGTCACAAGTTCGCTGGTTTAATGCACGAACAAGGAGCTATTAGCCCAAAGGCTTTGAAATACTGTTGGCCTTGCAAGTGATTGCAGATTTCACTCATTTTTCAAAAGCTTCAGAGATAATGACTGAAATGGCTGATTAATAAAATCATCATTATTTGATGTACTGTATGAGGTAACAATGAGTTCAAATAAACATAGGCATTGATGCAGTAAATTTAGTTGACGAATCGCACAGCTTATTTGTCTGTCTTGGCATAAAACTAGGGATACAAGCTGTGTCTCATGTAAAGGTTTTAGATTAAAAAATAATTCTAATTGGCATTTAAACTGAAGTTAGCTGTTATTGGTTATGACATTACAATCAAAACATCCTGTTCCTTTCACACTCATGGTTTCAGTGGATGGTGCTTAAACTATACAAGACTTGAGTTCTCACCGAGACGTAAGTGATTATAGAAACACGAGACAAGTGATGTGTAAAGATTCCCTCTCGCAGTTGGCTCGTGTTTCCTGTAGCATCAGCTCGGTCGTTTTGTTTTGAAATGTTCTTCTCCCTTGGCATCCTTGTAAAAAACATGTTTTATTATGCCAATTTAGGAAGCACATTATGTAGATGCCTCAGTCCTTGTTATGCTACCTGTGTGATACTAGATTTAAATCTTTTGTATTATTTCCTAGATGTCCTTAAAGGTTGAATGACTAAATCACATGGGAGTTCTTTGTGGAATGCCTGCGGCAGGGGTTTGTCTTCTATTGAATTACCCATTCACGTCAGCTGAGGTGTGAGGCCGGGATTGCTTTCACTTTTGTTAAGTGATTGTGCATCAGATTCTTGTTTCCTACAATCATTTCAGGGCTGTACGTTAACTTTTTTTGCACATCGCACCGGTGCTACAGAGGTTTAAAGTTTTGTAGAACAGGCCCAATAGTTGTAGCACAAGTATACGTCTCTTATCATCTTTAAAAAAAACACAGGTGCAGGTCATCACATATATAGACAGGTAACTGAAAAAGGACATTAACGTTATACAAATTGATAAATTAGGGCCATATATTTTTTAGTTTTTACCAAATTATTTTTTTTTCCTTTTTAATTTTTCTGAGTTCTATATATTTCAATGCTTTACTATAAATAGTAAATACATTTGTCCATAAAAATACTGTATACTATAGTATTTACTAGTAAACTGCAGTTAAATTCTTGTGTATTATAGTATATTTGAACCTTACTATAGTAAATATTAAAGTACACTATAGTGTTTACTACAGTTTATAAATTTACTACAAATTAATAATTTTATAATCTGGTTCAAATTAAGACTTTTATTTTGGCGGGCGTCGCAAAGCCGCTTGAGCTTCGATGTGTTTGACAGTAGCTTCACTCAAACAGTGAAATGCTTGTAAAATAAACTCCGAACAACTGTGTAGATGAAGTTCATGTGTTCATGTCCTCGCATAGTAAGATATAGACAAATCCCCGAGTGTCACGCTTGTAACATGTTACACTGTCCAACTAATTCACTCATAGACACTCAGAACAAGCTGAGAACATATTGAAATA